>NW_020664447.1:53718203-53760473 GCF_002925995.2 Terrapene triunguis
CGCTTCCCGCCGCCCCCATTGGCCCGGGACGGCAAACCGCGGCCAGTGGGGGCCGTGATCGGCCGAACCTGCCGCGTCAGCAGGTAAATAAACTGGCCCGGCCCGCCAGGGTGCTTACCCTGGCGAGCCGCGTGCCAAACGTTGCCAACCCCTGATATATACCCTCATATTTCAGAGTTTGCACTCATCAAGCAGAGCATGAATAGACTACAGCATCAAGTAGTATAATGATATTTTGATCAGTAATTTAACCTTTAGGATATTAAATTAATTTTCTTCATTTTATCAGATTAACCTTTAGACAGGTCTTTGCCTCACTGTACATAAAGCACAATGGCACGAAGTATTTAGAGTCAGCATATTTTAAGCTATCCAAGTGTCACCACTATAAGAGTATGATTTGGGATAAATTTTCTGGTGTAAAGCCAGAATTATGTCCACTACAGCTACTGTGTTGACAAACACTATCCCACACACACCTTATACAGATTACTCCTGAGGGAATTCTGTGCCAAAAAAATAAAAATTGTGCACCAAAAATATTAAAATTCTGCAGAAATCTGCATATTTTGTCAATAAATAAATGTGGAGGCTCCGGCATGGTACTGAGGAGCACAGGCCACGGGCTGCACAGAGGTGGGAAATCACCCTGTAGGCCCCTCCCGCCCCCCCGGACATGGGCTCAGCGAGGCTTCACCCGACTGTGACAAATGCAAGGGCTGGGCCTGCCCCAGAAACACCCCAGGGCCCTGCCCGTCCATGCCAGATGCACCAAGATAGCAAGTGAGAGGGACAGTCTCGCATGCATGCTCAGCCCTGAACCCTGATCCAGGTGTGCGCAGACAGGCTCAGCCCGGCAGGATCCAAGTGTGGAGGGGATCCAGGTGTGAGGTGAGAGAGTTTTGTGGGGGGCAATCTGGGTGCAGGAGGCTTGGTAGGGGGTCTGAATGTGGGGGATGTGGATGCACAGGGGCTCGTTGAGGGGTTCCAGATGCAGTGGGAATAGGACTCTGCAGAGGGGTCCAGGTGAAGGTGGTTGGGGCTCACTAGGGGTGGTTTGGGTGTGTGGGGGGGGATGGGGTTCAATGGGGGGCTTAGTAGGAGTATCCAAGTGCTGGGAGAGTGAGGCTTAGTGGGGTGGCGGTCTGAGTGTGGAGGGTGGTCTGGGTGCAGGGGTGGGGGTCCAGAGGGGGAATCTGGATGCGGGATGGGGCTCCAGATGCAGTGTTTCTCAAACTGGGGTCGCCGCTTGTGCAGGCCGGGCCAGTTTGTTTACCTGTCCCGTCCGCAGGTCCAGCTGATCGCGGCTCCCACTGGCCGCGGTTCGCCGCTGCAGGCCAATGGAAGCTGCTGGAAGCAGCGTCCAGTACGGCACACCCCAGTTTGAGAAACACTGACTTATGGTGTTGGTTTTTTATTTTTTGTTTTTGCTTTTTATATCTGAACTTCCCTGTTTCTCACTGCCATAAGCCCAATTCTTTAATAATTTTTTTCAAATCACCTTTCAAAGGGCTACCTTGCATTTTCTAGCCCCAACCACCTGTCCAGGTATTGTCTTTTAAACAATATTATACCAATGCAGAACAACTGAAAATTGAAAGAGAGAAATAGATCAACCTTATCTCCTAAGTGTTCATCTTTATCTCGTTAAGAAAAACCAGAACTGAATGAATGCCTCCCATTTCACAACTGGTTTAGACAGCACTACACAGGAAGCATAAAAAGGAGGACAAGAAATGCCATTATGGGCTGCTTGACAAACAGTATTGTTTTCAGACCATACAAAATATACAGAAATATAAAAAACAAAAAGGAAACTATGAATTGCTACACGTTTCTCATCCTTCGTGCTTGCTTGAGCCACGAAAAAAGGAACACAATGCAAAACAAAAGTAAAATATCACCCAGGACTTTCCAACATATAAAACTGGTTTATCCAGAAAATATTATACATTACACAATCACATTGTTTTCAGATCTATTTAATTAAAAAAAACAAAACAAAACAAAACAAAAAAAAAACCTTTAACATTTCTATCAGGAAATATTAAACAAGCAGCATTTGCAGAGAGGTATTATAGAGAAAAATCTATCAGAAAGAAAAGTGTCTCTGTAGTTAGCTTCTCCGTAAAACATATTTTGCTTCATTAGATAAAAATATAGTTAACTGTATTAAAAACCAAAGGACTTTGAAAATAAACTACTCCATATCCTAACTTTATATTCCCATATTACTGTGTTCCAAGTGGATGAACAGCTTCAGGACAACAACTGTCAGGAAGAATTACTTTTATATATTCCTTCTGCATGAGCTCAAGACATAATAGGTTTCAGGCTGTTTGCAGTGTCTTTAGCAACGTGACTATTGATTTGAATATGTCTTTTGATGCGTTGTGTTTGTTAGTTCTAGATCGCTGCAACATCAACGTGGGGTGGGCACTGCGCTTGCATCACTCTATTCAGACCTAAACATGCCAGATGCTATTACATTGCCTATTTTTCAGTTGCGTTAAATAATCCCCAAATATTACAAAGAAAAATAAAATTTTAATTCTATAAAGCTTTGCTCCTTCAGTAAAAATAATGAAAAGGGAAATAAGTAGCTCATCTTTTGTCTTTTTAACTCCATTCACAATTGTGTATTATACTATGTCTCCAGTATAATAACTTAAAACGAGATGATGATGATTTATCCTTCTAAAACTTTGGTTAGCTGGTACCGCTCGATGGAGCAGATGATATTAAGGTGAGAAATCCCTTCAGGATTTTGAGGTCACAGCAAAATGCAGATGGCAGGGAGGTGAATGCTCTCCTCTGCCCTGGAGAAACGTCCCACTCTCCAGCTCTCAGTTGCCAAACGCTCCAGCTCTACCTTCCAGGTCACTAAACGACTGTTACAATGAATGTGTGTACTTTCCACACTTAATTCTGTTGCAAACGAAGTTAATGGTAGCATTAAAAAAAAAAAAAAAAACCACCCTACACACAACAGAAATAATTCAAAGATAGAAGTTTCAACTGAATTAATTAAAATGAGCAGTCTAGTACTAAGCTATTCAAGCTATTATTGACCTTTATCAGGTTAAAATGCTGCTAATTATGACTTGCTATGGAAGAGTCAGTCTGTTTTAAGACTTCGCTATTACACATTTGAGGTAAAATTTAGCTCCAGCAATCTACAAGGCCCAGATTAATATATTTGTAATGTAATGGTCTAGTCAGAGTAATTCAAAGTAAATTAAACCTATTGTAATAGATGTGCAATTTGTTTATATTGCAATTATTCCTCCTGGATTTACTAATTTTACTTTTCAGTGATTCCTATCAGAGTGAGTAAACTCGAAAGTTAAATAAAAATTATAAAGGTTGCCTATCTTCTATTTTCTAGAAATTTAGGACAAAATTCTGGCTTTCTAATAGAAGGAAAGATCATAAACATTTAAGTGTGTTGCAAACAGGAAACTGAAAACAGAGTGGCTTCAATGCAATTCCGTGAAATGTGAACTTGGATGGGCATTTCAGAAAAAAAAGATGAAAACAAATCTTGCTAGCTGTACATTTGTTATTAAAGTGAAAACTCACAAATGAACCCTTAGTATTTTTCACTTAAAACTGTATTTCTTGGTAAGAAAATACATACCTTCATAAGTCTTTGGGGGCAATAAAGCCAATAATTCATAAAGTCTGTGCCTGTAAGTCATTGATGGTGTTTTTAAAGCATTTCCATACATTTTATGTATTGAAGGGAGCCTTGAAAAAATACAGAAAACACATAACATATGTTAAAGAGAGATAAAGGGTTATGTAACAATTTTCCGTTACAGATTTGCTTTAATTTGTACTGTAATTCATATTCACTACCCTTGAGGCTACATACATGACAGATGCTGCCTAATTTGCAATGCCAGCATACCAACAAGCAGCTTACATTTCTATTAACTCATAAAACCCTGGTTTCCTATTCCCAAGTGTATTTTCATGCACTATTATAGACATATATAAGCTTTTATATTGTATTGTACTTTACATGTCTTTCTTGCAGTTAACCTTTTTGTAGTTTTGTCCCACCATGGTCTAGCTGACATCCAAAAGATATTAGACATTAATGTTCTAGAGTGACAGAACAGTTAAAATACTGAACACAAAAGAGGGGAAAAGAACAACTTTGATGTTGAAAAACAGCATAAATACAAAAAGTGTCCGTTTATAAACCATTTCTGTCTCTAGATTAATTTTACACTGTGTATATATTTGTTTTACAAAATGGAACAGATGCACACATAAATACTATCCCGCTATGTGTATAAAGAGCACACAAAAATGTTATCGAGGTATGTGCATAAACAGGAAAATGTCACTATTAGTGTTGTACTTGATTGCAAAAACAATAAAAAATAAAAATACTGCAGACAAACATGGTGTCTGATAAAAATTAACAAAAAAAAAAAAAGTTATTTCATGTTCTGCTTCTTAGCATGACATGCAACACACACGACACAGGGCTTGTCTTTAGAGCTCCGTGCAGATACAAAATTTGTATCTGCATCCGCTCTGCAAAAATGGTCTGTAGATATCTGCAAATTTGTAGGGCTCTACTTGTCCTCATTACAACAGTTATCTTGAGTAACTGGAGCTAGCCTAGCTTGAGTGAGAGCATGAGTGACCACAGTGAGAAACACTCAAGCTACACAAAGTGATTTGATTAGCATCTGAGTAATTGGATTAGCCACTGAAGAGTAATTGTAGCTTGAGTTGCTGCATCCCCACTGCATTATTAGCTCCAACATCAGCTGTACTGGAACTTCAACTTCTAACCCTACAGCTCTAACCCTCACCCACGATGGGCCAGCTAGCTTGATCTTAAAACACTACGTAACATGAGCTAGAAATTTGTGTGTGTGTGTACATGAGTCGATTTAGGCACACAACTTGAATTATAGCTTGAGCTACCAGTGCAGTGAAGGCAAGCCCATAGTACTGTACCAGTTTATTTACATCACTGCTGTAGCTTTTGTACTCTGTAAGATACTACTTTAAAAGTCTATTAATATGTCTAAACAATCCATTATATCAGGAAGATACCAGAGGAATATTCTACAGCACTTTCGAACATAAAATTACAGCTTACTTTTATTTAAAAACTTAATGATGCATTTACCGTGTCAATAAATCAACAGCACATGGGAGGGGAGGAAGTAGTCTCTGAATAACTTCATCAGTAAGAAGACCACCACAATAGGAAACAAAGGTTTTGATAGCTAAAAAAAAAGAAATGGGTAGTAACTTAGTAGAATTTATTTAACTGAAAATTACACCCAATTATCTCATGGCTCATTTCAAAATAAAGCAAATAGAGAAAATACTTATAGCACTATTGATCTAGGATTTTAAAGACAAATAGGAAAAAAAACTGATTAAAATGGAAACTGCACATTTTTAGCACCTCTAAAAGTCAGGCCACTTATTTTGGCAGCATAAGCTGCATCTCCACTGGGGGTGGTGATAACTGGAAATCCCTTTCTAGAGTAGACAAGGCCTTTCTAACTGACCAAGTCACTTTCAAAAATTCTTTTTTACACCTCCATCAAGTTTGACTAGAGAGAGAAAAATGTCCAATATATTAGTATTTAAAATTCTAAAGTAAATAGCTTCTTCCCCAGTCAATGTGTATTACCAAAGATTCTCATTCACTATTTAGTTACATCATTTTGCAATATTAATTTTTTGTATTAATTTTATTTGAAGCAAAGCACCTAATTAAGAAGGCTTACAAACAAATATTATTTTGTTCTGGGAAAACATTTTTAAAGGACATGAATAAAATCCAATCAAGAACACACAACTCCCAGGTCATATCTGTATCTTATAGCTTCATTTTGCACAACATTTCCAAGATCTAACCTCTTCTCTGTGCCCATACCACTAAAAATCTTGTCCAAATCTGATAATTTCATGTGTTGCCTTCTGTTATCTCCGCCTCTATGTCCTTGATGCCTGCAACCTTGTCCCCCTTCAAGTTCATTCAAAATGCAGCCACTAAGATAATCTTCCTGGCTTGTCATTTGGACTACATCAGCATTCTCTGTAAGTCCTTCCCTCCACTGCCTCCTTTTCCCACGGCATCAAACACAAACTTCTTGCTGTCACTTTCTAAACGTAGTCCTAACTAGCGCTTAAAGTGGTCTGAAATAAGGGGGCTTTCACCATCCCCACATCTGCCCATCCCCCTGTCTAGCAATTAATTCTGATCCTCCAGCTCCCCCATCAGTTTTCCTCTCTGCAGTCCCCCATCTGTTCTATCTCCACACCTGTTTTGCCCTCTCCAGACCCAATCTGTTCTGCTCCCCAGCCTCACCTTGGGGTTTTTCATCTCCCAGACTCACCTTGGGGAAGCGGGGAGGGGTGGGAGGGGGGGAAAAGAGAGCTCCACCTGCTTCTTGTTCCCACGAGGTGGGTAAGTGGGAAAAGCAGCCAAACAGATGGTATTAAAAATGTGCACCCCTCAGCAATACAGGCTTGCCTCTTAGAATTTTTATACCCTGGGCCTGCAGGTTATTTTGACCTGCTGCACTTTTAAAGCACTGGTCCAAATCTACCGATTCAACTTATCACTCATTATTTATCATTCCTCGCCTTTGCTCTGCTGCCAATGATAGCCTCAATCACCCGACTTCTCCACTTCTCTGACAAGAACTTGCAATGTTTCTCCCATGATTTTCAAGTAGAAGAAACTCCCAGACAAAACCTGTATAGCCACCACCAAATTCTTCTTCAAAACGTCTCTCTTTAATAAGGCTGTCGATTAATCGCAGTTAACGCACATGATTAACTCAAAAAAATTAATCGCAATTAATCATAGTTTTAATCGCACTGTTAAACAATAGAATACCAACTGAAATGTATTAAATATTTTGGGTGTTTTTCTACATTTTCATATATATTGTATTGTGTGTTGTAATTTAAATCAAAGTGTATATTATTTTTTATTACAAATATTTGCACTGTAAAAATGATAAAAGAAATAGTATTTCAATTCACCTCATACAAGTACTGTAGTGCAATCTCTTTGTTGTGAAAGTGCAGCTTACAAATGTAGATTTTTTTTGTTACATAACTGCACTCAAAAAGAAAACAATGTAAAACTTCGGGGCAAGAAGTCCACTCAGTCCTACTTCTTGTTCAGCCAATTGCTCAGACGAACAAGTTTGTTTACATTTAGAGGAGATAATGCTGTCCTCTTCTTATCTACAATGTCACCCGAAAGTGAGAACAGGCATTTGCATGGCACTTTTGTAGTCAGCATTGCAAGGTATTTACATGCTAGATATGCTAAACATTTGTATGTCCCTTCATGCTTCGGCCACCATTCCAGAGGACATGCTTCCATGTTGATGACGCTCCTTAAAAATATAATGCGTTAATTAAATTTGTGACTGAATTCCTTGGGGGAGAATTGTATGTCCCCTGCTTTGTTTTACTCACATTCTGTCATATATTTCATGTTATTGCAGTCTTGGATGATGACCCAGAACATGTTGTTCATTTTAAGAACGCTTTCCCTGCAGATTTCACAAAACGCAAAGAAGGTACCAATATGAGTTTTCTAAAGATAGCTACAGCATTTGACCCAAGGTTTAAGAATCTGAAGTGCCTTCCAAAATCTCAGAGGTATGAGGTGTGGAGCAAGCTTTCAGAAGTCGTAAAAGAGCAACACTCCGATGCGGAAACTACAGAACTCAAACCACCAAAAAAAGAAAATCAACCTTCTGCTGGTGGCATCTGACTCAGATAATGAAAATGAACATGCATCGGTTCGTACTGCTTTGGATTGTTATCGAGCAGAACCCGTCATCAGCATGGACCCACGTCCCCTAGAATGGTGGTTGAAGCATGAAGGGACATATGAATCTTTAGCACATCTGGCACATAAATATCTTGCAATGCCGGCTACAACAGTGCCATGAGAACGCCTGTTCTCACTTTCAGGTGACATTGTAAACAAAAAGCGGGCAGCATTATCTCCTGTAAATGTAAACAAACTTGTTTGTCTGAGCGATTGGCTGAACAAGAAGTAGAACTGAGTGGACTTGCAGGCTCTAAAATTTTACATTGTTTTATTTTTGAATGCAGTTATTTTTTGTACATAAGTCTACATTTGTAAGTTCAACTTTCACGATAAAGAGATTGCACTACAGTACTTATATTAGGTGAACTGAAAAATACTATTTCTTTTGGTTTTTTACAGTGCAAATACTTGTAATCAAAAATAAATATAAAGTGAGCACTGTACACTTTGTATTGTGTTGTAATTGAAATCAATATATTTGAAAATGTAGAAAACATCCAAAAATATTTAAATAAATAGTATTCTATTATTAACAGTGCAAATAATTGCATGATTAATCACGATTATTTTAATCATGTGATTAATCGCGATTAATTTTTTTAATTGCTTGACAGCCCTAATCTTTAATAATGTATGTAGAAAACTGTAACCTGATAAAAGGTAGGCAGGTGGTGAGTTGTGAAGCCTGCTACTCCCTGGCTAAGAAGTGCAACCGCCCCATTATATTTGTTACCCCATCATCCCCACCCCAACCTAGCCCACGTTTATTTCATCCACCTATTATATCTTGTCTTGTAGAACATAAGCTATTTGGGGAAGAAACTGTCATTTATCAGATATTTGTAAAGTACCTGGGATAACAGGGTCCAACCTGATTGAGGCCATTAGGCGTTATTGCAACATAAATACAAAATAATAAAAAGATTAGCAACAGTTATTACATAGGTTGTTGTTTTGGAAATATAACACATCAGGAGGAGAAAAAAAACCCACCACCCCAAGTGTTACCGATATAATTGTACAGACATACACACACGCAAGCAGCGTCTGTTATGGAGGTAATTAAAAACAAGCATAAATTCTGCATTGATGTTTTTCTTTGTCGTCTGAAAGACAAATAATCAAAGAGAGAGAATATGCTAAACTTTGCTTACCACAGAGAGCACCAGCACGGCCTTCTAATGTCACTTGCCATGTAAATGAATCTCCCCGACTCCTCTCTGTTTCTAGATCTTTAGGAGATAGTGGAAAGACACACTTCCATAGTAACAGCATTCTTGGGAGATAGTGCTGGACAACAGCAGGACCTGTAAGTTTTAACAACAGTCAATTACAAATCTGAGAAACCATAAAGGTAAAATATTAAATCAGCTCACGTATGTTCAAAAAGGTCTGTACTGTTTCCTTCACCCATTCTTGCATTATTCCTTAACCTACTGCCACTGTCCCCCATTTTGTACAGAACATGCCCACTGCTACTGTTAAGGTTGTCTCTCCCAAATTCATTATAAACCTGTTATTTAGCTTTGCCAAGTTTTGTCATATAGGGACTCAGCTGAGGAACACCATAAAAGAAAAAAAAATTCATTTGGTGGAGATGTTCAGAAATGCAAAATTTCTGGGCACCTCTTGGTATATAGAAATCTCTCTCTTATCAAAGGGAAATAGAGGATTGGTGGACAGAAGTAACAGGTTCAAATGCTGAAAGGAGAATAGGAACATGCAAAGAGACACAAAAAGACTTAGTGAGGGCTTGAATAATGATTTAAATATCAGGGTCAATACTCTGACAATATTAAGCATCATTAGAGCTCAATAACATTTCATGTGCCTGACAGAGTCAGGAAGGATCGTGATATTCCCTCCATCTTGTATGCATCTTGATATCCTCCTCATCTTGTGCTGACACATATAATACCAATCAATTCTGAACATTTACAGCCATGACAAAATTTTACTGGACTAATCTTGCCAATTATCTTTAATATTTAAGTAATATTGGTCTAATCCTGCCATTGTTCTGAAGGCAGAGCTCCCACTGAGTTAATAATAAGTTTTAAGGTAACAAACAATGCTTTTATGCATCTTTTCTTACCAGAGATTTAAATTTATCTTAATAATTTTTGGATTTTTTTTACTAAGAAATATTACAGGCAAATGAAGGACTACAAGTATTAAAGCTAGTCATATGGATTTATCAAAACACATACTTTAATTTAGTCTTATATGTACTTTTAGAAACCTATTACCTAATGTCATTAGAGAAGCTACCAACAGCCATCCAGCCTGCGTTCGTTGTATTGAAATGCGACTATTTTGAGAAGCAGAACACAATAAATCCTCTGCTACTGTCATGATTACCTATTCAAAATTTGAAAAAGAAAGAGCATCACTACCTTTGTAATTGTACACAGAAATCAAACACAACTTAAAGAAAAAATGCAAATGATTATTTCTAACAAAAAAAATTGATTTTGCCCCCAGTGAAGTTATGTGCAAATTTCCCTACTTATTTCAATGGGAGCATGTTCATGTCAACACATTAATAACAAAGCCTTATGAGAAACATAAGCCCCAAAAGAGAGGCTACAGGACTGAACTATTCAGGGGACAGGTTGGCGTGGTGTGTAAGCAGATCAAGAGAAATTTTCAACCTGTCCCCCAGTACAGCAAGTTCACTAGGGCCCTGGTACAATGCCCTCCCTCCCACCCCCACTGTGTGCAAGGACAAAAATGAAGTACCGCCCTCATCCCACTTCTGTAGGAGTAGTACTACTCCCTATTCCCAAGGAGTCTCTTCCCCACGTCTTGGGTTGAGATCACTACTGAATAAGGGACTGCAAATGAGGGGGATAGTCCTTTTAACCCTCCTCCCCCTGCCTCACAATTATACTCAATCACCAATGAAAAGAAATAAAAATCAACAGTGCCTAGCACAATGGGGTCCTGGTCCACGACTAGGGATCTTAGGTGCTACGGTAATACAAATAACAAATAAATATAAAGCCATGGGACCAGTCTTCTCCTTGGTTGAGCTCAATTTGAGAGCTGTAATTCCCTCCACCCCTCTATCAAGACATATTTCTAGCATTACTATTTAGCCCACTATATGCTGGGTATTCTCCAAAACCTAAAGAAAGGTCCCTTCTCTGAGGAACTCACACTCTAAGAACGGGCAAGTAGACAGAGGTCATGGAAAAGGGAATAACAACAGGCAATTTATATACAATGTATATACATATAAATTAGCACTACAGGCAGCATAACGAAAATAGGGTCTTTAAAAGGGAATTAAATGTGGTCATGACAGGGACCTTGCAGATGAGCTCAGAGAGGTCGTACCATGCAGAGGGGGGTTGCATTAAGAAGGCGCACAGAGGATGTGTGAGATTCTGACAAACCGGTGGACAAGGCCCATCCCCATAACAGTTTCTTGTCACAGGAAGGGAGTCATTCTGACCCCAGCAGCAAGAGATGAATGAAGACAGGACTTTGGTAGTGCTGAGTGTTAGTCCAGACAGAGAACAGTAGTACTGCTCTCATGGCTATCTCAGTCTTCACAGGAAGAGTTCAGTGGAGATAGATGCTGCTATTAAATAATTTTTTCAACACAATTTCTAGAAATACCTAACTCTAGTTCTATGTTCCTGAGTAGGGTACCATTTTGCTGCTACACTCCAGCAGGATATCCAATCTCATGAGGTAGAAAAGACTGCTCAGTGGTTAGGGCACTAGCCTAGGACTTGAGAAATTTGAGTTCAGGTCCCTGCTCTGCCACATACTTTCCGTGGGACCCTGGGCATGTGACTTAGATTTTCTGTGCCTCAGCCCCCAAACATACAATGGGAAACACACCACTTCCTTACCTCACAGGGGTGTTGTTTAATTAAATACATGAAAGTCTGTGAGGTACAACCTATGGTAATGGGTGTGTGTGTGTCATGTAAGTACCTTAGACAAATAAATAGGTAATTTGACACGTAGGAAGTAAAGTTCAGTAAACCGGAAGGATGGGAAAGGCAGGAGATTTTTTGAGATTTGCTGTAAGGTAAATGTTATTTAAGTACATCACTTAATTTATTTATAGCTTAATATACATAATATTGTATATTTTTAAGCAACCAAATAGAACATATCTTTCCACAAGCCTTTTCAAATCATCTGTGTCACTCATGCTTTCCATATATTGAATTGCATTTACTGTATTTCACATTATGTCAGAGACTGTCAAGACAAGACTTCCAAGTACAGTTACAATTAATCAGCATCAAGGTAATCATCATAAAAGCTTTATAATGTACTACAGTTTTCCTTTAATTTGCACATTTAAAAAAAATCCATGATATACTCAATGAAACGAAAACATTAATTTCTCAATTCCATAATACTAATCTAAAGCTATACATCAAGTAACATAATCTGAAAGTGTGTACATTTAAAACAAAAGAAAAGAACAACCTTCTAAAAATGACACTAAAAAAAAAAAAAAACCTCTCACCCCTCACAAACCTCTACTGAAGTTATCAGATGAATGACAGGGGTCATACAACTGGCTTCATTTAATTGTGTCTTGATTTCTGACAGTATTTCCCTTCATGCACCAATAGCTGAGACTTATTTTTGAGGTATTTTTACATGAAATATAAGCAATAGTTTGGAATGTTAAATATATGCTAATATGCTACCTGTTTTGCTTCATGTGATCCTGCAATTTTAACTTCTCTCTCTCACAAGAGGAAAATACATGAATACACTATAGCTGCTATCCAGAATACTAAATATTTGATACTCCCTTTTCCCAACTGCTCTATTTAGACTGGTCTCTCTGAAATTTGGCAGCTTTCCTGAGATAGAATGGAAAACAGCTACTATAACTCTTCTATAACTGGTACAGAATTTTTTTTGTTCTGTTCTCCCCCCACCTCACCTAAGCCAGGCCATCTTACTTTATTTCTTAAAAGAAATCTTTGTTAAAGTGTTGTTTTCCAGATAAATTGCAGTCTCTCTTTTATTCTACTTGGGTATACAGTATTTTAAATGGCGCTCTTAACTATTAAGTTATTAAGCTATTCAGGCTATACTTAGTTTGTTCTCTCTTTTCCCCAACCTCAAGTGCTTTGAGTAATGAGCAAATGAAGTTTTTAACATCTAAGAATGTTCTCCTCCCCGGTCCCAAAAACAATCCCTCCATCACCTGGACTTAGGCTCCTAAGTGCCAAAGTCACCTTTGAAAATGGGACCTAGATTCCTAAGTCACTTAGGAACTTTTGAAAATTTAACCCATTAATACTGTATGCACTGCAATACAGCTGTACAGTTAGTGGTCAGTAATACTTAAGAGATATCTAAGATTACTTTCAGGTGAAGAGGACTATTGCCAATGTAGATAGAACACATCACTGGACACCAGCAATACCAGGAGGGATGAGCTGGCGTGGCGATGAGAAGTGCAGTCAGGAAAGTAACAAATATTTTCCTCATGGATTGTATTTCCTAAATGGACAACCAACCTAATTCTCAATTACTGAGGGACAATCTCCACCCATTGATATATTTTGCTTTCCACAACCAAATCTCTGTACAACTTTGCATCATGAGTGATGTACCCGAGTATTCAGATTCTAATACCTAAACTGTATTGTTAAATCTATTCACCTAAATTTGGGTTATTTATGATTATGTACTCTATGTATCATATTACTTTTAAAAACAAACTTTGTATTTGTGGATAATCTAAGCACTATGCCCAGATGTACAGACACTTTTCTCAACCTATGTATTATATAACTTTTTTAACATTAGCTTTAATAAAAATTTTAAATCTGTTATCAAAATGTACCCTTGACCTTACTGTGGTATAATATTAAGTAAAGCAACATCTCTGCATCTTTATAGGCATGCTCCCTCTCCCTGAGCTTTGAAACAGAGGGCTGAAGAGGGGGGAAAACGAGAAAAATGACTCTCTCAGATGTGAAAAAGAGAAAGCTGACATTGGTGCTATACCATATTTTTCCATCTGTAGTTCACTAAGAGGACAAAGCCTTTCTTACTGATGCAAAACAGTCTCCATCACAAGATCTTTATTGCCTCCGAGTTAGATCACTGCAATATGTTCTTCTTGGGTCTTCTCATGAAGGCCACTCAGAAACTTCAGCAAATAGACAACAGTATATCCTACCTCCTTAGTGGAGTAGATTGGTGTGAACATGTTACAGGTATGTTGATATGAGAAATTAATTATAGTTTTGTGAAATTCTATCAAATGGCCTGAACAGATGTAACTGGTGTTGGAATTAGTTAAAGGTTTTAACCATCTTATATAATTTCTACCTTGGACTAGTGGAAGTTTTGGCAGAATGGATATATGGATAAATAAAATTTTATTTTGTACAGTGGTTAGTCACCTAAAGGCATAGGAAGGTGTTAACTCAATTTAGTCTGTGGTAAGTGAATGTCCATCCAGGAAAATTATAAAACAGTGAGCAAGGCAACAGATCTGTGGATTTACTTCCAATTAGTTTTTATAAAAGAAGATCATTTTCTTTGGCAAAACCTAATGAGCTTCAGTTGTATTGTGGACTAACACAGCCTGTTCTTACTCAACAGTGCAGTTGTGATGTTCATGGGAAAGGGGCAAGTAATGGTAGCCTGCCAATTTAAGATACTTGCAAGTCAGGCCAGGGTTACAGAAGCTTTAATCTTCAGAGAAAGTTTTACTGGCTTCAGACAGAACTGACTGATTTACAATTCTGAAAACATAACTGGTCTCAAGAAGTTTACTCTCAAATTAGTCTCCCTCCTCTTTCCAATTTCTCTAAGCCAAAGCTCTTTAGAATCAACCTTCATTCCCAGAAGCAATAGTGATATGTGGTGGGCAGACCTCAATCTTAATGCAAAAATATTCATACAATTATTATAACTTACATTAGTATTAGGTTGTTAAAAACTTGTTTGCATCATTATTGAATGAATATTTATAAATACAAGTATGTTATAGCCAGGATGCTTGAAAATATAACAATATCTGTTAATTTAGTTACTTATATTCAGGCTGGTTAAAGAAATTCGAGGTGGTGTCTGTTTCTGTCTCCCACGGGTAAGCAAACATCCAGAAGATAGCCCCTCCTTAGCCATAAAACCATGTTTATTAGCTCTAAGAGTGTTATTCAAACTCAGGAAAGCTGCATTTTAAACTTTACCTTGCTTTAACTTTTATACGATTTTCCTTTGTATTATATATTGGTTATTGAAATTTGTGCTTTGTACAAAATATTTAATAGTAGTCTAATTGCTGTAACAAATTGTAACTGTAAGTAGCTTAGGTCAAGAAACAGACCTTAAGAGTGTCTTATCTAAACCAGGACACCAACTAAAACAAAAAAACCTGACTGGTGTAAAGTCATTTGTTTTTTTTCATCCTCATAGAAAAACTTCTAAGTAAATCCATACAAAGAATTCTAGAAGTATTCTTGCTTAAATGAATTTTATAATCTCTATAAACTTCATTCAGAAAAGCCTTGAGGAAAAACATTGTAGTTGGAAATATTTTATTTTTTTGTTTATTTCCTAAATGTTCAAGTGCCAAACACTTGAAATGCATACTTGCAAATTTGTTTGCTAAATGAAAAGCTCTTAATATCATTGCTATTTAAATGGTAAAATGTGTTATGCACTAACCTAAAATTTAATGACCTTGCTAAACTGATTGCTAATGAAAGAAGCCATTTGAGTATAGAGTATTTATATTAATGGGAATTTAATTAATTAATTATTGGCAGTGCTCAAGCAGCTCACTCACCCAACTCAGGAAGATGAAGAATCATCTCTAGAAAAACTGTAAGAAAGCTGTAAAAGAAGTTGTTGATTCTATTTAAGCTAAAGACTTTATAAAAAGTTATTTAATTTTAAAAGACTGGTTTGAGGACAAAAAACTTTATATAAAAGGAATGTTTGTAAATTTTGAAAATAGAATTTCATTTGCTGTTGAACTCTAATACAACTGATGGAATATCTCAGAAAATGAGTTGAATAAAAAGAGAAAAGTTAAACACTAACTTTTAAGTTATCTGATGCTTTCCCAAACAAAGGAAGTTAGAAATCTTGCATATTCATTAAACAGACTGCATACCTCAGGAGCTGAAGGCGTCACCTAAGCAAACCCCAGATGCATGGAGCCAACAAGTGACTGCAACCAAGTTTCAGGCTTGATTAGACTCAAAGAGGTGTGTTTTCTTATAATTTAATGGAAATAGGAAGGAGAAGAGTATAAAAAAAGGGGAGTACCCCTCACATACACACACTGCTAACCTGCTTAAACAGCAACTTACCCTGTCCATCTCTACTCTGTAATTAGCAAAAGTTAACAGACTGAATATTTACTATTGTTACAATGCCATGGATCTTCTTTGAAAAATCTGCGATTCAGAAATGTTACACTACCTGATCAGTGATTTGAATGACTAAATTTATGGAGTAAAGAAAATAGCATTATTATGTGTATTCTTAGGGATCCTTTTCTTCCTAATAAAAGAAACTACTACATCAATATTTTGAGAAGAAAATATTAGTGTTCTAATCATGAGATTTAAAAAAAAAAATCAGCGTTGTAATATCACAACTAAATAAGAAATACATTTGAGACACTTCAGGAAGGAGCACAACAGAACTGCTTACAAGTAAATTAGTAGGATCATTACCTTCCCTTTTCCATGTGGAATTCCTAATGGGCAGTGTTTTACTGCTCCCAACAAAGCAGCAACAGCAAAACTATATCCAGTCACTGCTTCAGGGGAGGACTTAAGGGCACTAAGCCGCTCGATGCAGCGATCCAAAAGTGGAGACACATAGGATGGCAATGCTACAGCAATGCAGCGTAGACACCAAGCTGCTGCTAGTCGAACTGAAATACTGGGATGAAGAATAACTGAAATTACTGCATCCAGAACCCCTGAAAGAAAAAATAAATATACTTAAGACATGGACAAAGCAGTCTGGCTGATGAACAAGGTAACTGTCTAAAGGCATGCATGTGTATTCACTGAGGGATAGTGAAGGTCACTTTTTAAGCATTTGCTAATCTTTAAACAATGAGAAGCGCAAATAAGAGAGATTTCACATTAAATGTCATCAATCTAAAATATTTTATTACTTTAAAAAAGTTAACCCAGCTGAGGAGCAGTTGGATGAAACTAAATTCTGGAAAGATTGAAGTGGTGCTGTTGGAGAGAGGAAAAAACTTTCAAAAAACCTTGACCCCTTTGTAACACCACCCTTGTCATTAAGACAACCTGCAGCCATGGTGTATATCTAGACTGTACACTGCTAATGGATACCATAACAGCCAAAGCTGCAAAAGAATGCCCATTTCCATCTACAGACAGCAAGAATATTACACCTCCTTTTATAAGATTCAGACTTGGCAGCAGTGATCCATGCACTTGTGACCTTCAAGAATGATCATATTAAGTATGAAGCAGCTGACTTCAAAAGCTATAGCTACAATTGTTTCAAAACATAGTCCTTCTGTTAAACAACTAAAACCACAACAATCCAGCTGTCCGTTCTCTTCCCTGGCTCTCTGTAAAGGACTGGATTAAACACAATGTTTAAATCCTCTTTGAGACTTTCCCCAGGTACCAGACAGACTGCTTCACCTTGCTTCATCCTGAACTTCCATGACAGCTACATTCCATGGAATTATCAACCCAAAAAGTGTTTGAGGAAGAGAAAGAATTTGCTGAGCAATTGGCTCCAAAATTTGGAACACATTCCCAAGAGAGGAGAAGGACCCCCAACCTCAGAGCTTTGAGAGTTAAAAGCAAAAACTCACTTTTGATTTAGCTTTTCCACATAACACCACAAAAATATAAAGTATAAGAAAATAAAAACCACCAGAGACCAGTTGCCCCTGCTGCCTGGAAGGGGAGGGGGGCGCGGAGGGAAGTGAGAAAGGAGGGAAAGGGGAGAAAGAGAAACATGCCTTATGTATACACTTTAAATGTGTACCTTGAGCAACAGTAATGGGCACTACATAAGAACCTAGACAGATAAACCTACCTAGATTATATTTTCTTGAATACAAACATAAATTCAGTGAAAACATAGATAAGTGCTTCACTACACTAGATCATAATTGCATGTACTTCAATTAGTTCAATGCCTATTCCTTACTGAGAAATAAAGTTGATTGAAACATGAAACGTTATTCCTACTTAGTGTGGTTTCTGTTTAACACATCCCCTCCACGTCATACTGGTCTATAGCAACAATGATAAAAAATCCTGATAGCTTCTTTATGGCCTATCTAGTCCAGTATTACATTTACAAATACACAATTACTTCTTTGGACAAAAGCACTAAATATACTATGCTTCTGTATGTGTAATTTTTCCAGGAGCACTGAGATAACACTAAATTATCAACCCAGACTGCAATATCAAACTCAACATTTCTTATCAATGTCATCCTATTTGTACCATTGTTCTAATACATTAAGCAAACATGAAATGTCTACAAAGCACCTTGGTAAGTAATTACAGGCCTGACCCAGCAAGTAAATCCATGCAGGCAGACCAGTGTCTCTGCATGAATAACAATGCATGGATGAGGCCTATAATGGATGGATACCAATACAGCTCTGCATAGATACCAATGTCCACCTGCACAGATCAACTGCATGATTGGAGGTAAAGTATATAACAACAGATCTGGAGTAATGATTTTTAAATCAATAAAGCAAAATAGGACAGACCACTCACTAAAATGAAAACATAAGAGAATAACTAAAAATTTCTATTTAACTTTGGTCAAATATATTTACTGAGCACATTGCACAGTGTGTGTGACACTGAACTAAAAAGACAACTCTTACCCTAAGTAGTATATACTTTCAATCGGATACTCAGAGTACAGATAAAAAGTACATTGTGTAACAGTACAGGCAGGAGGTGGTGCAGAGATGTTTGGGTGATAGTCTTTGAAAGGCTTTATACAAGCAGCACATTTTAGGATAAAAATAACCAACTTTTCACGTTTTTTCTTATCTGATGCATGAAGAGAGAGGGAGTTTAAGCAAAGAGGAGGAAAATGGGAAAAGGTTACAAAAGGGACTGGTCAGGAGGGAGGGTCACAAACAGCACAGGAGGAAATGAGAGCAAAGCTGAGATGGAGTTATGCAGAGACTTGAAGGTGTGGATGAGCTTGAACTTCACAGAGAAAAAGTCTCTTCAGCAAGGATCTGAAGAACGTAATTGCAATCAGAGCAGCCACACAGCTAGATGATATTAGTAGCAGTGTTCTGAACAGACTGAATGGGTCAAGATGATAAGCTGGCACAGCAGAAAGGAGGTTGCAGTGGTCAATGGGAGAGAGAACCAAAGGCTTCAGAAGGAGAAATTGATAGATTTTAGAGATCCAGTGTATGAAGCACCAATAATTTTCAAGAGCCTGAATGCAACAGAAGTTACACATTTAAAAAAGGAGTGCATTTCTGATATAGAATCACAGAATCATAGAAATGTAGGGATGGAAGGGAGGTCCTCAAGTCCAGCCCCCTGAGCTGGTGCAGGACCAAATAAACCTAGACTATCATTGACAGGGAGTTGTCCAACCTGTTCTTAAAACCTCCAGTGATGCGGAGTCAATAACCTCCCTTGGAAGCATGTTCCAGAGCTTAACTACTCTTAGTTACAAATATCTAACCTAAATCTCCCTTGTTCCAGATTAAGCCCATTACTTCTTGTGCTATCTTCAGTGGAGATGGAGAACAATTGATCACTGTTCTCTCTATAACAGTCCTTAATGTATTTGAAGACATATCAGGTCCCCTCTCAGGTCTTCTTTTCTCAAGACTAAACACGTCAACTTTTTTCAACCTTTCCTATAGGTCAGGTTTTCCAAACCATCTATCATTTTTGTTACTCTCTACTGGACTCTCTCCAATTTGTTCATATATTTCCTATGTGTTATATCTTCTCTGTGTTCCTATCTTTCCATACGTTAGCCTGAATATTCTGCAAAAATAAGAACACATTGTTGCAATTAAATTTGCAAAAAAATCTCAAGGAACATATTTTGCAGACAAATCCATTACCTGTACTGGAATCTTGTAGCAATGGTGCAGCAGTCGTGCCTAAACCATGTATGAGACTTCCAAGTTCGTGTAATGCACACACAAGAACATGTTGGCTTGCTGTTACGTCTGTTGTACCAATCCGAGTTTCCAAGTTACCGTCACTCATTACAACATCTGGTAACACATTAAAAAACTGTGAAATCATTGCACATTAAAATAAAATAATAATAAAATACAAAGAGACAGAATAAAGGAATGCAATGATATGGTAGCTACATTAGAAATATTCTTCTATCATTAATTGTCTCACATAAGATTTAGGATTTTCAATGGGACTTAGTTGAGACTTTCCATACCTCAATCAAGTTGCCACAGAAAAGGACATTATTTAGTTCAAGGGTAAGTAGTGGGTGGGTGGGAAGAGTAGAAAACAATCATAAAACAAAAAACACCACATTGTCAATTTAGCAGGTGACAATGAATGGTAGCAACCAAGAACCATTCTAAACCCAGGGGATTGGAACGGGCCATATTTTGACATGGGATGGGTGCCAGGTTTGATTACCTTCAATATATGGCACTTTTAAAAAAGTAAGAGATGTGCAAGACAGCTAAGCCTATAAGGCAGCAAAGCTAGGAGCACATACACAACAAAATTTAGAGTTAGTCAACTAAATTTTATTTTAGGATACTACAGATTTAACCAGCAGTAAAATATAGGACTATACACCAGTTGAGAATTGGCACAGCAAAGGCATGCTCTAGTCCCCTCACCACAACCCCAATGCTATTAAAGTAGTTGGCATAGGAGCCAGGCACAGACGTTATGCCATCTAAAATCTCCCTTACGCCCAGGGAATTTGCAGATGGCTAGTTGGGCCAGGCTCTGTCATTTTGCACCACCTGAGTAGTATGAAATAGCTGGAGCAGGGAAAGAGAATCTGGCCCCATTTGTATCAATTACAGTTTAAATTTATTTGATCTATTCTGTTATCTGTGTTTTACTGTTAAAAATCATTCTGCTATGTGACAAATGTAAGAAGCTTTTTTTATTTTATATCAATAAAACTACCTGAAAAAACAAAACAAACAAAAACCGTTTCTCTACATTATTATGTTAATAAACCAGAAGTAGAAGTTCTATTTCTGCAGAATCTTTAGGATTAGTGTAGGCAAACAATCATTTTAGCACTGGTTTAAAAAGCCAACCTCCCCCACAAACAGATAATCTTGTTATTCCCATACCCACAACTTTCTTCAGCTTCCAGATGGCTTGACAAATCTCTTTGGCAGCTGCAATTTGAGCTTTTTCTCCAAGAAGACCTCCTACTGTAGCTCGAAGGATAAATGAAATACAACGGCGGCAGCAGATAGCATCCATCTGAGTCTGAATAGCTTTAGGGTGAGACTGAGACACTAGATCTAAAATATGGGAAAGTAAGGCAGAGAAATTCCTTTCAAGCCACTGTCCTCCTAATGTGGAGACAAATACCACATATGCCTGAAAAAGATTTGAAGAAAGTAATATTTAGAATAAAGTCATCTGGAAAATTGCCATTTACATTTACAGATCCATGTAAATGCTTAATATCACCCCACACTATATGTTGGCTTGCTGTTACGTCTGTAAGCACATTCTCTACAGAAACCATATTTAATCTCCTTTATAGGACAATTTTGTGTATGTTCTCAGTTTTAATTTAGTTGGAAGTTCTTTTGCCTTTCTGATGTAGGTTATTTTATCTGTCAATTTAGGCAATAGTGTTTAAAAATTACTTTCAATTAACACTGTACCAGCAGCACTGAGTCTGGTCTAACTGCAAGTTAATTCAAGATGCTTGTCTATTTTATTTCATTTCAGTGTGTGAGAAGTGCCAGTTTACCCTGAACAGGCACTTGTTATGTAAAACATTGTGTTTGACCTCCCTGAACAACAGCTTCCAGCTATTTAACATTCTGCACATGGAGCCCAAATTTAATGTATGAATGCATTTTAAGAACCACAGTGTTACAAAACTATAACCCATATCCCTAAGAGAATTTTGTTTCTGCTGGCCTAGATTTAAGGAATATTTGCAACCACCAGGCACAGCTCTTCATTTTAATGAATTTTAGTTTTTTGTCTTGCAACAGAGGACCCATACAAAGGCTACAGATGTCGCAAACAACCAAAAGAAAGAATGCAGAGCCACTTTACAAATCTAATCACCACAACATTATTTATCTTGCTGCATAATATAGTTCTTTACAAATGCTTAACAAGTGTATGTTTTATATGCACATATTTGCCATCACCATGAAAAGCGAGCACACAAAAATGTGAGTATATATGAATGAAATTCAACAACAAGAGTTTGCAATTAACAGTGTTCACTATAAAAATAGCAATAACCCATGCATATTTTGCCTCGTGTCTGATTATAACAACTTCCTTTCTATGCTGTAATTTGTTAAGTACCATAGTTTGTCAGTATGCAGGTTTCCCATCATTTTACCTGAGGATGCAGAGAAGGAAAATCCTAACTAAAAAGAGTATATTAGTTTGTACTTCTATATTGCTTTTCTTCCTCCAATCTAAAAGCACTTGGCAGATATTAATTAAGCCTCACAACACACCATTGTATTATCTCCATTTTACAGATGGGAAAAATGAGGAATAGGGCAGCTAAATGAACTTGTCCAAGGTCTCATAGTAAAACAATGGCAGATGAAATCAATTTCATCAGTATGTTTGCAAAATCAAACACCAACTACAGAAACATGGTTAACCAGAATAAATTAAGATAAAAGGGAGCAATTAACTGTCTGTATTATTATAACAACTGGATTATTTGAGGAAAGATGGGGCAAATGGGATGAATTGAAAACAATTTCTACATTTACTGTAACAACCTACTTCCACTTATATCTACTATATTTCCTTTCCTTTTGAATGTAAAAAAATGCAGAGTCAACAATTTTATTTTCATGAATTGTGAGTATGTATATCAATAATACCGCTAGGATTAGAACACATCTCCCTATTCCTAATCCCACATACTAACCACTAAACCATAGACCTTTTAATTCTAAATGTGATGATAAATTATCTCATAATTTTAAATTGTTTCAATATCTACTGTACAGCAGTTATAGTAAGTATGGGCATCAATTCTTAAAGTTTTTTTGGTAATGGGGATTAAACAGAATCATTCAGATGTGCATGTTCAAGAGAATTTCTTTGAATGCTCAGGATGTGGAACTTATATGAGTTATAACCCTCTAAGTAACCACAAAACACAAATGTTTTCTTAAATCTATGTTGGATGTGAAGTCTCAGTAGTTAAAGTTCTTTTTACATTTAAAAAGAGCTATTTAAAATCTTCAGGGTTACATTTTTAAACAAAGGACACAAAGATCCATATGCAAAACATGCTCACACAAGTGTCTACGTTCTGTTTGCACATAAAAATACAAGTCTGGGCTTGCAAAAATTTGCACACAAACTTCTTGGTATAATTTAAATTTGGGCACAAATTTAGAGGGTTATTTAATGCTACTGAAATATGTCTCTTGAAATTTGGGTGTCAGTAGAAAAAAATACTACCTGTGTTTAATAAACATCTGCACCATGCATTTATAACATCAGTTCTCAACTTCAAGCTCTTTCAGGCAGGAACTGTCTTATTTTATGTTTGTACAGCACTGAGTATTACGGGGCCCTGATCCCAATTTGATACTAGTGTTATTGTAGTACAAATACTAAAGACTAGGGACTTTGTACTGAATATACTTAATGTCTAGGACTTTGGCCACACAACTCAATTTGTAGTAAGTGCTGCACAGCCAATCAAAAATATATTCCTTGAGGCATTCAAAAGCACTTTGTTTAGTAAAACAAAACAGTCACATTTAAATGTAAAGACGAATTTTCCTCAATTTTAGAAAGGCAAGGCAAATATTGTAAATGGCTTCAATACATATGCCAGATGTCTAAAAAACATGAAAGTCAAACGAAACCACTTAAAAGTTTTTCATGGGTATTAGTATAGATTAAGTTAGAGATGGGGATAGACTTTAAGGGAATGATAAAAAACAATAGTGTAGTGGGAATGCCACAACTTAAGGAAAGTTTTCACTGGACTGTGGCAAAAATAGAATATATATTTTATGACAACAAGAACAGCAGAACAGATATGGGAACTGTAGGATTAAGATAACATGGAGTGGCAGTGTGGTAATAAGATGACTGACAATTTCCTAAATTATTGTTGATAAATATATAAACACACATTGCAGCACTGTCAGACAATAACTTTAATAGCCCTCAAAATTCATCTCAAGGTATTCCAACCTCTCCTCAATCTGTAAATTATATATGATGAACTCAACTCACTGAGCAAACATATTGTGTTGAATTTGTAAGGAGGTCTGTATTTATCAAGAACATTTACTTGGCAAGTCAAAGTACAGTTTACTGTGTGTACACAAAAAACTGCTATGTGCTCTAAAAATACTAAATATTCTTGAATACAAAACATTTTCCAGTATTTTAAGAGTTATCTCTGAAGTGCTCCAATTTTCAATAGTTTATAATCTATACTTTTATTATTACACATTGTAAAATGCAAGTATTCTACAACTTTGTAATTTATGAACACTGTTTTACACAGAATTACTTAGGTTTTATCTTCACAAAGATATTGTACAGCTTTAACTATACTAGTCTGTGAGTAGACCAGACCTTAGTCTTGATTCACTACTTTCACATTTTAAAAAAGTGTGCTAGACTTTAAATTTAAAAGCTTTTTCAAGAATTACTTTTAACATGGTGTGCCTTATGCTCTGGCCCCTGAATCTTCTATTTACCATCAGAAGCACCATCCCTCTTGCTGATGTCTCTGTAAATCATCCCGGAGCCATGTAACAAAAACAGTAAATAGGGATCAACTTCTCCGTGAATTCTACTCCCCTCCCTCCTTATTTCT
This sequence comes from Terrapene triunguis, assembly GCF_002925995.2. NCBI lineage: Eukaryota > Metazoa > Chordata > Testudines > Emydidae > Terrapene > Terrapene triunguis. Next base: position 53,743,090 of record NW_020664447.1, read on the forward strand.
CACGAGTTTAAGGGTTATCAAAGATCCCGTAATTTCCAAGGATCTCCTCTTAACTGATATGGTCCAAGGGTGATGTGTGAGATGTGTGTGCAGGTATTAAATCCACAACCCAACTCTACAACCTGGCCATCAAAATACAACAACGTATAGCTTATTAACCCCTTTCTATGACCCTCAGACAGGAGATTTGACAGAGGAAGTACAGCTGCCAATGTTTTGAACTGTGTCCCCCATAGTGGAGGTGACACAAGATTAAAAAGGTTCTGACTTTGAGTCGAAGGGAGTAGAAAACGGACTCATCTATCCAAGGCCCTCCCTTCAGAAGGGTAGGAGGCTTGGAAAGAGTGTAGTCTTTCAGATTCCTCAGGATATTCTTAGCAGCAGTTAGTGGGAATAACTGATTGAATATTGACTGAAAAATGAAAACAATAACAGGGAAAGCAACAGCTGACTAACCTTGACATTTCTGACAAAGCTCTACCTATCTTTTCCTAGGCACGCATCACTAAAGTGCTAAGATCAGGTAATTATGACCACACTGTTCATAACAGGCAAATGACTGCACCAGTAAGAAAGCACCAATAACCTCTTATTGAAGGGAATGGGAGTATTGCTTGATTAAGGACCACTAAATATAGTTGTGTGAAAATAATTCTGTTTATGATACACAAGAAATAGAATAGAATCCAGCTCACGTCCTCTGAGCAGCACTAGGTCTGCAGGGCTAGAAGTAGTAGAAAAGTAAAATCTTATTTTTGTTACTATAGCAAACAGCAATGACCCTGTTTACCTACAACGATCAGATGTAATGAATAAGATGCTGCCTTTCTTACAATCACTTCTCAGAGCAGAACCACTTTTTCAACTTGAGTATGAGCCAAATTAATAGAGAAAGCAAGAGAACATTTTGAATGTTCTCTAATACTAGCACTATGAGAATGCATATTTCACTATACATCAGGAGACAGATTCCAATTTAAATTTCTTAGAAATAAAAAAAAGCCACAAGAACATAAAATAATGTATTCCTCAAATTTTAAATGTAAAAATTATACTTGGAGGAAAGGACTCCAAAACACTCAGTAAGTTATATTAGTTGTAGCTTTAACACATACAAATTTACTCCTAACAATTTCCAAAAAATAGTAAATAGAAAGTTATATTTGGAATTCAACTAAAATACAGAGATCCCTTAGGAGATGAGTCATCAACATTCATGTAATTTTTGTTGTGTACTATTAATTTCAGTATAATTCAAGATATGGATCATACTATGGTACACTAAAATCTTATTTCATACTTATTGTCACAAACAGTAAATAAGTACACAAAACAACAAAACTAACAGCTTTTTAAAAATATGCACAGCAATATTAGAAAAATAAAATATAATATAATGCAAACCTGAGTAACTCCAACTCTAATATCTCTGCTGACTGAACTGATTCCTTTCAGTATATCACCACTGGCTCGGAGAAATCCAGAACTCCCACGCAGAAAGCCTGTTCCTAGTAGTTCCATGGCTTCATCCAGAGAAATTTTGCGAACATTTTGCCGGGCTGACGCTAAGCATAAATGTATTTTAAAATAAATAAATAAATAAATAAAAAATAAAACCTCTGTAAAGGGAAGTTTCAACTTCTTTGCATCTTTAAAAAAATTGTGATGAATACCAATTAATCTTTCCCAAATACATTAGTAAATCCAAATATTGAAAGCAAAATTTCATAACAGAACCAGAATCAAAGCTCTGCGGATTCAGAGTCCTTTAATGAATATGATCTAGAAATACATGGAAGTACTGCCATCCTAAATCCAGAACTGCTTCAAGATAAACATTTTGCTGCTCAATTTTTCTGAAAATAGCACAGTAGAAACCACTTGTTCTTAAATATTAATCAAATCAAGATGTTAACCATTTTAGTGCATCAGGGTCTGCAAACAACAAAATCACCTTACCTTAAATTTGTCACTACAGATCACTACTGATGGTGGGAATTATTAAATACCTTCATATTCTGTGTCTGATTTTATTAAAGATACACTTTGAGGCATACATGCAAAACACAAGTCAGGCATATCTACTCCTCAGAGTGTGAAGGGATTTTCAGCTACGTGAAGGAGGAATGTGGCTTTGTAAGGGCACAAAGCCCCAGGATCTATGGGGAAGTCTGGTTATATAACCCCAAAGATTTTGAGGACATCAACTCAGAGTGCCTGTCCTTCAAGCTCATTAGTAGCATGTTCCTCATATACAAGCTGCACTGACAGTGACAAGTGGCAACAACTGCATGTTCAACCTTTTTTGCTTCTTGAATGGTAGAAGTTCTAGAGAGTTACTGCTCCTCTGTGTAGTGTTTAACATGGGATTGATTTTTTTTCATTGGTTTGCCAGGGCACAACTTTGCCTAGAATGGCTTGTTGCTGTATCTTTTCCTTTTCAGCTAGCCATGCCACCTGAAATCAAACATAGTCCCAACTGTGTAGTTGACTGAGTCTTAGTCACACAGAACTCCCAGCTGTGTTCATGCGGAGAGCCTCTTGCCCTCTGAGGAAGGGCTAGGGATCACAGATGTCTTCCCTCTTTCTCCTCCCTCTCCCCCCAGAACTTCAGTTTTACCAGTCAGATATGGCAGTGCAGCTGAGGAGCACTCTTATTGGGGACCGTGTCCATAGTATGTAAGCTAAAGCAAGTCATTATGGTTTTCATTGTTGCCCAGCCCATTAAATTATATGTAACAATAATTGAATTAAAGTTTTCCTAAAACAAAAAAATGTTTTCTTGACTTTTGAGGAATTTTAAATAGAGATGATATAAATGGAACCTGAAATTTTTTAGGGAGCATGTATCTGTTTCAACTGAGTATGGTACAAGCTGATTGTTGAATTAGTTCAGTATCAGTGGCTTCAGTGTTTTCAACCCATATTCCAAATGCAGGATTCTGTAATCTGATCACTGAGCCACATACAATGTTAAGTAATATTCCTATAATAAAGCATCCGCACAGTTAAAGCTTTATCAGTTTATTCCAACAAATCCACATTTAAATCCTCAAAATCTTTCCAGATGGAAGGTCTATGGGGAAAAGGTGATAAAATTCATAGCTGGTATTAGTATACAAGCAAACTAATCATCAGTCGCATCAGTTCAAGAGGTAATTGTAATAGATCCTCATTCAGTTCTTCATGGTGTTCTGTGTTTGTCTTTGCATCCATCATGTTGTTGTTTTTTTGATTGTTGATAATGTGTTATGTTAGAAGAATGAAATATTTAAATTTATCCTATAATCACTGAATGTAACAGGATAGAGAGCTGAATACATGAGCCCACACTCTGACTACACTCTTGACTTCACAAAAGGCCTTAAGTGTCATGAGTTAGGGTAGGAGAGTAGCCAGGGAAATTATGAGAGAACTTGATTTTAATTAAGACTAAATTAGAAGCTTTCAGTATTTTGGAACTGAGTGTTTTTATATATTCACTCTCCCTTCTCAACAAGCTTATTTATGGATTATTTGACTGCTAAATATCATGTTAAAGAGAACAACTAAGTTAAAGAAAAGTACCTATTTTTTTCAGTTTCAAAAAAATTAATGTCTTTTGTAATGTACTCATTCTACAGATAATGTCTATTTGCCTTATTTTCTTCTTTACCCCTTATGGACAGTGTGGTCATAACTACCTAATCATAGCACTTTAGCGATGGGTGCCTGAGAAAGATAGGTAGATCTTTGTCAGAAATGTCAGGGTTAGTCACCTATTCCCTTCCCTGTTAGTGTTTTCATTTTTCAGTTTAATATTATCTTAAGACACTTAATGCCCTAAAATTCTTATCAAGTATATGAGAGAGAGAAAATGAATTTTTGTGCTCTTGGCCTTACCATCTGTTTTGTCATGAAATTAAATCCCACAGTTCATCTCTCTCTCTCTCTCTCTCTCAGGAGGCCTACTGTTTCACTTTTAGCATTAAATTTTTCTTTTGAATGAATATGAGAATTCTAATGGAAGAAAAGTTGTAGGAGAGATGTTAGATGGCCGCTCTTGCAGCGTGGAACCGCCTAGAATCATAGAATATCAGGATTGGAAGGGACCTCAGGAGGTCATCTAGTCCAACCCCCTGCTCAAAGCAGGACCAATCCCCCCCATATGTACTGTAAGCCTTCATAGAAACCCACCCCACTCAACCCCAGATCAGCCAACACTTGGATTATTAGCCTTGTTGCTTTGATATATGTTGCCACATGGCAGTGAGCACCAGTGGGCTAGGTGCGTCAGCAGAGCAAAGGAAACAGTGATTCAGACGTATGCTTCCTAAGGCCCTGCTCTTTGTTTTGGAACTAAATACCGTATATACTCGTTCATTAGCCGATCCCCCAAGATGGGTAGGTAAAAATAGCAAAAACTATATGACCCTTTCATAAGCTGACCCTATATTTCAGGGGTTGGCAAACTTTGGCTCCCGGCCCGTCAGGGTAAGCCGCTGGTGGGTCAGGACATTTTGTTTACTTGGAGCGTCTGCAGGCACGGAGCTCCTCAGCTCCCAGTGTCTGCAGTTTGACATTCCCAGCTAATGGCATGCCATTTCCCGCAGCTCCCATTGGCTGGGAACGGTGAACTGCGGTCACAGGGAGCTGAGGGGCTCCATGCCTGCAGATGCTCCAGGTAAACAAAACAACAATGTATTAGATATTCCATAGAGTTTAAAATCACCAAAATTTGGTGTAGACCCGTTTATAAGCCGACTCCCGCTCTTTGATGCGTCACTTTTTTACCAAAAATATTCGGCTTATGAACGAGTATATACGGTAGTATTTCCAAGTAAATTTTCCCCTAAATGTGGGTTTTTTTAACACAAAGGTAGATGATCCAACTAAAAACACAGGGCTACATCACCATTATAAAATGCTGTAAAATTCAGCAAAAAAGAGTGGTATGAATAGTTTGTTTAAACAAAGTATCTGGTGTTTGCATTTTATGGATTATATATGACTTTTAGAACTAAGATAGGTTTGCTAAATTCTTACTGAAAAACAAAACATATGCTTTACCTGTTGCCTGTTTACATGTCACAGCTCTAGCCAACACTGTGCCTAAAAGCTTTGAAACTGCTATCCGCACATCGTAATTGGAACCATCAAATGATTTAAAACATAGGGTTGCAACGCTATCCAGATCTGTGCTCCACATAAAAACTGCCTCCTTCTGAAGTTCAAGAAGACACTAGACAAAAAGGGATGGAGGGGGGGGAGAGAAAAATATATTCACCATAAATATTCTGATATTGTGTAAAAGCATTTAGGCATTTGATACAAATTTTAGCTTGCAAGATAATACATAGAAGATAAGAGGATTTCAGAAAAATACGTACAGTCCTTGACATCAAAGAGATCTGAATATTTACTGCCAGGACAATGTCTGAACAGATAATGCAAGTAATCTAAACTTACTCATTGTTCTGGGTGTAACAGTTTGTGTGAGACATATGATAACATCTTAAATCACATTTGGAAGTAATAACCTTACCTGGCATAACTTCAGACACATAGAAAACAAAATTAGGAGCCAATATTGTTGCTAGGTGCTAAAATTCCAGAGTTATTTTTTGGGGGGCATTTTTTTGTTTGCTAGAAACACAATTTTAGAATAGATTTACATTTTACCAATTAAAAATTATGCATATTATAAGCAAACCTTTTCTGTGTTTTTAGGCAGCAAAATTAATTTTTCTTTATCATCTATTTAAACAGATATATTTAGGAAGATTAATTACTAAAAACAGTTAGTTAATGGGCCACTTTACCTTAGCAGCAGCACAGCGAACTGCCATAGAGCGATCTGTTAAGCATGATCGAGCAGCTTTGTAAATATCTCTGTGACATGGGGTAGCAGCAGCTCCTAAGCCATTCAGTATATTTTGCAAACTAAGCATGATCTCATAACGACCTTGAGACTGATAAAACAAAAAGAAGAAAATGTAAATATTATTTTACAACACTAACAACCCTAAAAAAGAAAATACAGATTATTTAAACATGTTTGCAATATATTGGTACTTTTATTTTTAGAGCTCTATTCATGTTAAGGTGAATTAAAGCAGGTAATTTGTTCTACACCTTTGTAACCAAAAGAAAAGAACTATTCTTCTAAGTTCTACTGGAAAGGATTAACATACATATTAAAATTCAAGATAGTTTTATAAAGTGAGCTTTGGAATAAAAAGCGTACTTGAGTAGCTGTTTTACGATTGATACAAAACTGTATTTTATCAAGATCATTCATGAAGGGGACTGTCAATAATTGTGATTCATCCTTCTCAACTGATATATTACAGTTAAATTCTCTAACAATTCTTTTGGATTTGCAGATGGTGCTTCTATATGGCATTATGATCTACAGCAACTTCATGATTTATTTATACCAGTCACCTTGTCCCATTCATTGTTCTTCACACTACTAAGAGTAAACACAATCTATTAATTTTACCTGCAAACATCTTTTAAACTTGTGGTTCCTTACCTCTGCATTCTTCATTGCTTTAAGCACATTTCCTACAGTATCAGTAAAGCTGTTTCCCAAGATTCTCCCCAGTTTTTTGTACAAATATCCCAAGCATACCACTGCAGCACTAAAACAAAGCAGATTCAAACTTGTTAAGATGAATGCAACAACAGAGGAGAGGCTGAAGGATTGAAGTAATCAGCTGATCTATTTCAAATTTTTTTTAAATTCAAGTCTAAAAATTGGGTGTTACAACTTCCCAGAAATGTCCTGTAATACATATGAATTACTGAAATACATCAGAGAAAAAAAATGAGTCTTTGAAAAGTGTGGCACACACTTGCACCAAAGGTATTAAATACTTAAGTACCAGAATTCAAAGTACTAAACTACTCCAGTATTTGATGAGGGAACAGAAAGAAACAAATGAAAATATGAACACACTACCCCTTCCAAAACAAAAAAAACAAAAAACAAAACAAAAAACAAAAAACACACACACATACACTCCAAAATTAGTTTATTTCAGGGTTAAATAAGTAATAAGCGGACTTGATATACTGTCTTCTTTCAAGCACTCCAGTTAGCAAAAGCAAAAATTGTTAAGCACTGAATATTCATATACAGTATTAAAAAAATATAAGTAGTGGGTTTTTCCTTACAATGATTTCTTAATTAAAACTTTTTTGGGGTATTGACTGATTTATAATTAGTCAAATAATTTTGATGAATATCAGCAAAATTAATCAAACAATATATTTTACACATTTGTCTTGCTATACAACCAGCCCTATTGAATATGTATTAATATTGCACATTCTCCAAAAATCCATTCAACTAATATTATACTTCCATTAAATTGGGAAACACAAAGTTCAGCAATATGGGAGTTAAAACATTCTCAGAATAACTCATTTAAACTAAGATTAACAGTCATTCCCTAATGACAAAAATACAGTAAGAAAAATTCCCATTTCTCATCTTTGTTTCTTCAAAGGCCACTTCATTATTGCTTGATTAACTTATTAGAGCAATTTACAGACTGACAGATTAGATTTAAATTTTGTCCATGATTTGGCTGGGCATAAAAAGTACAGTGGTAATGTCGTCCTGTATGAATGCTTGTTTGATGGATGCAAGAACCTATTCTAACGTCAAGAAACACCAAACCTATACCCTTCAAATTTTAATTGTAGGGAGGAAGTTAACTAAAATTTCACTAAGAACTAAGTCTTAATATAATGGCCCCATTTGCAATCTTTACTCACACAAGTAATTTTACTACCCTATCACTCACATAAATACAAGTTATGTGAATAGGCCCCTAGGAATCAAAAGTTTCTAGCACTGTGTTGCCTACTAATTCACTGCTATTAGCAGAATTTCTCAATGGAATATATTCAATAAAAATACTAGCTCCTCTTGTGCACAAATGCAACAACCCAGAAGAGTCATGAGTAAAGAATATATGAAGCTCCTTTGCCTGCCTCCAGGGTAGGGCTGCTTCCCTCCCCTAATTGCAGGCATTTCTTTTCTATATTTGATACTCTTAAGTCCAGACAGTACCAACTTCTCATGACAATCTTATTGTGAAAATCTTTCTTAAACTGTTACACTGCAAGCAATAATAAAAAGCTGTAACCTTCCAAATAAACCTGTACATTTACAGTATATAATCTATAATATTTAGAATGCTTAATAGGTATTTTCTTAAGCATTCTGTGCTGGTTTTTGTCCCTTTAACATAACTTCCCCTTCATTTCAGTATGTTTTAAGACTTTCCTCTCAAATTCCTCCCCAAAATTTGTACTTGGAGATGTCACCTAAAAAGCCACGTTCAATACACTTAAAATTGCACCGCAATTCTAGCCGCAAGAGAAGAGCGCCTAAAGCATCTGTGACAATTAATTGAGCAGCACAACATTGCCAATCATCTTTTTTTGTAAGTAAGTGTGAAGTGCTAAAAAAAAAAAAACACATCACACACCTCCACATACAGCCATTACTAAATAAAGTGAGAATTTTCAATGGAGCCTAAGGCAGGTAGGCACTCAGCTCCCATTGAAATTCAAGTGGAACTGGGCACCCAACTACCTTAGGCCCCTTTGAAAATGCTAACCTAAAACTGTCACATTCCAAATTAGTCAACTGTGTATACTTAAACAAAACAATGAAATGCATTTTAAGATTAATATATTATTTTTGTCTTAACTGAAACACCTATGTAATGGGGTTCATAGTGAATTAACATATTACCACCAACTGCTAATGATAAAGAGAGATGCTAACTGGAGACTACCATACCATTTCATTAAGATACAAGACGCAGTCTCTCTCAATGAACACCCCTGGATTGTCCAAGGAAACCACTATAGAGCTTTTAAGGAAAGGTGTTTCTAAGGTCAGAAGCTCAAAGGCTTCGGTCCTTGTTACATAGGTTAGCTCAGGAGTAGCCACAATATATGTGGAATATACCTATGGCCTGATGACTATGGACCCTGTGGAGCTTAAAAGTCCTACAGAGGACTTAATCATATAACTAGTAAAGTTGCACAACAGGTCATCTCAATTAAGTAGATTCTACAGTAGTAGAGTATCCTCACAGGGGTTAATGCATTTTAAATTCACACCTTCAGTTAATTCAGATTAACTTTCCTGAGCATCCCCACATAGATGTGCCCCAGGGTGTTTTCTTTAAGGGTATGTCTACACAGCAATAAGATATCTGTGGCTGGCGTGTGCCAATCATCTTGGGCTCGCGGGGCTCAGGCTGAGAGGCGGTTTCATTGCTGTGTAGACTTCTGGGCTTGGGCCAGAGTCCAGGCTCTATTACCCTGCGAGGTAGGAGGGTCCCAGAGCTCCAGCTCCAGCAGAAGCCTGGAAGTCTACACAGCAATGAAACAGCCCTGCAGCCCAAGTCAGCTGGCACAGGCTATTCACAGGCGTCTAGTTGCTGTGTAGACATACCCTAAGTGGCTACAGTTAACTTAGAACTCTTGTTCCTTGTTACACCTATTAAGATTCAATGTAGACAAGCACAATGTTATCGGCTGTTAGGTTGTCCAATTGCCTAGCTTAGTTTGTTACCTCTGAGGTTCCTAACAATGCTTTCTCTATTTGCCTAACCTAAATATTTTGAAATCATGTTTATGAGAACAGCAAGAAGCTTCTTCTGAAAAAAGGAAAAAAAAAGGGAGATATTTCAAGTTGACTGTGCCTTCATGGTCTATTTCTATGGTGAAATATTGATCTGCTGTATGTAGAAGGTAGAGCTGAGATTTTTATCCAAAAATTGCAAAGATAGAAATCACATTGAAGTGGCACATCAAAAGTTACAAAATAACTAAGTCATTCACCATTCCATCCTAAAGGCAGCATATGAAACATCAAAAATAAAATTGCTATGCTTCTGATATGCAGGAGTGTAATTTGAATTAGCTTTCAATGTTCATGTTAGTTTAGTTTTTATTTTTAATGCTCAGAAGTCTTTGAAGGTTAGCAAGATGTGATATAAAAAGACAGTTATTCTTATTACTAGTTTTGGGGGGGGTTTTTACTTACAGTTTTGTGGGTAGATAACTTGGTGAATCATCTTTGCTCCGAATTAATTCATTGCATTTGTCAACTGTCTGGTAAACAGAGAAAGTGTCTCCAATACTATAAAGTATAGCTAGGTTCTTGGCTATGAGCCTTCGGGTAGGAGGGCCTGGTGAACTATTTAACAAAGATATTAGTCGTTCAGCCAGTTTCTTCTGTTTTTCCCTTACGTCAGCCTGGAAATAAAGTTAGTAACCAGTTAAATTAAAGCATGATTATCTTTAACTTCTCCCCAGATTGCTTTGTTTCAGCTAGTTTGACATTCTCAATGTATAAAGTCAATTTTTTTCCTGGGCTTTTCCACTGAATGGAAGACAGTCTGAAATATGTGAGCCAGTTATAGATTCTTACATCTACACTTTTCTCTAGTATTATTCCCAGGAATATTTTCAACAGCATCAGAGCAGCTGTATCCTTCTGACACAAAACTGTAATTTCTTCTTATTGTTTGTGTGTCATTCACCATCTCTCTTTAAAAAGATAAGATAATTCATAAGAGAACACACAAACAGTGCACCTTTGCAGAAAAACAATTATTGAAAATGTACACTGGGAAAAAAACATTAGAAGAGTAATTAAAAATATCAGAATTTAATGAAAATATTTTCCTCTATTAGACTACAGTGTTGAGGTTAAAGGAAATCTCAGTTTGTATATTTTCTCTTTAAAAGAGTGAGAAATTGTAATTGGCAACTGTCAAAACACTTTACAATTTTCCAACATAGTTACCCCAGTTCCTAAGTGACTACTATCTAGATCAATTTACTAGTAAGCTAGATCAGCGAAGTATATACCCTTTGGATTTGGAGCCACATGCCGCATTTGGGACCCAGCACAAAGTTCTCAGGTATCCTATGTTTCTGTCAGAGATCTTTGTGTTTAGCCTAATCTTAGGCAGAGCAAACAAAGTATATATCATATGGGCATTCCCATCTCAGCTAAAACACACAAGACAATACTGAGCCAAGTAGCCAGAGTTGGCAGGATCCCTCCCCAACTCTTCTATCATTCAATAAGAAAAGGGGAACCACAGAGGAAATGTGTTAGATGGAGCTACAGAGAGCCACAAAATAATTATGCCAAGATGTGCTGACATTCTGATGCAAGGACATGAAGCAACAATCATATCACCACATTGTGGTTATTTCTCCAACTACTTTTATTGATGAAGAGGCTCTCCAGCTCAAGGATTACCACCATTGATCTACTGCCTAAACAGTAGCAATAGTAGTGTTTATTCTATCACATGGCCACTTAACTCAACTTTTTTTTTTGTGTATGTACAGGAGATAAAACAGAAAAGCAGCAGCTCTCACACTGTTTTGATTAAAAAAAAACAACACTACAGATATAAAGAAATACAAAGAATACAAAAAGGCTGTTCATTTAAACCTATAAGGCTGTCTAAAAAATTATTCAGCAAACCTGTAAAATATGAAATCTTGTGAAATATTTTTTTCACCAGATTCAAAGAGTTGTTTTACTAGAAGAGGACATAAATTCTCAGCAATTTTTTAAAAAGTTGTGTTTGCTTGAAATTCAGTAAGAATATTATGTAGAAGATCTAAAATATTATAATCATCCAAGTATATCTTTAAAATTAACCCTAGCTATAAAACACCTAGTATAAGGAGTAAGGAATATGGAGAAAAATAGTTCTCTCTAAGGTATGTTATTTCTTTCCAATTATATTATACTTACCCTGCTAGTCACTGGTAAAAGTTTTTCCAAAAATCTCAACCATTCAAAAATGAACTCTGCCTTCTGAAATTCACCAAGCTGGTTATATGCCTCTTCATTAAGCAGTAAACTGTGAGCCAACTCCATTCCTTGAAATCTCTCTCCTCAACGACTACAGATTAAGACACCCAGAGCTGTAGCTAATCAGGGTTCTCCTCATCAATCTCGAGTGACTGAATCAGAAGACTGAACTCCTAAAAAAGAGAAATCATACCACATTTCAATCTTAGCTTACTGATATCAACACTAATTTTCAGAGTAAAAGAGTAACCAATGCACATGGATACACACATTATTAAATATTTTATTTGGCTGCACTTGGTGATATTTATGCTCATGGAAGTAAGAGACTGATAGTACTAATATAACATGCTGATTAAAGCCAGATATAGTACAAAATACGCCAGGTAAGCTTGCTCACAAAGCTATCAGTTCACCTAAAACTATATTTTGAAATTCCGGTACCTTGTTGAGCATCTACTGAAAAAATGATGGTCATTCATGCCCAATGGTGACAAATTTTGTAATCTATAGTAAAGTTCACTGATCAGGCACTAAAAATCATGGGATAAAAACAGAGATTAAAAGTCATGTTAATTTATGCCCTATATGGATATAAACCCCATTTCACATACAGGCCTAGTGCATTACTCTGTTAATATATCTATCCACAATATATAGGGACTTAATTTTATTCTTAAAGAAACGTCTGAGATGTGTTTTTTTTTTTAATTCCTGTTAATTAATATGACAATTTATTTTTACAAGTTAATTAATAAGAAATAAATTCAATACAAATTGCATCCAGATTCTCTGCTGAACCAGTCCTTCAAAAAACTATATTTTGGGTCTAATACCCCCCCCCAAACATAATTAAAAACAAATTTAATAAAAACCAATTCTAAATATATACTTGTTATCCTACAGGAATGTCACATAGGTTTTATAAGCAAAAATATATGATTTAGTAAGGAATTTTGTATCTATCACAAACAAAAATATTCTTTGAGCCAGTGTCATATCTTAAACTCCAAAACAAATGATCCTTTCCAGAGGTCATTAAGACTGCTGAACATGCATTTTTTTCTATGCAGCAGCAATACTGTATTGTAAAATGATATATCAAGTAGCAAATCGGTAGCACAAAGCAGTGCTAAATAATTTAGTGCTCAGCTTGTCATATGCACAGTGGCAGGTTATCTTTATTACCCTCAACACATTCTGCACACCTCTTACTCCCGAAGGAAATTAGTCATATATCATTTATTATAATGAACTATCATTTGAAATATACCTGAAATACCAGGCACCTTGACAATGCACTACACCAGAAATTGACAGCCAAAAGAAATATTTAAGTGGCTAATTATATATATAAATTGCTTATTTACATGTACTTTCACAGCTTGCTAGCATTCTTACTCTGTGAGTATTCATACTAGTTAATTTTATCCACTTTACATTTTTCTCTAACCTACATGAGCTAGAGGATTAAACTTTTCATTCCATATTTGGGCAAAGTTTCTTCTTTGTTACCGTGTGGAAATACTACACACAGTCTTTGCACAATCTCCTTAATGCTCATCCAATGCATGTTTCTAGCTAAGCTTTTCTAAATCATCTACTACAGTCAATTCCAAGTCATCTTAAAAGATGATTACAAGCTGCAGTTTTTTGCTAACCAAAAGGATCTCAAATTCAAATTTCTAGCATCCTTTGCTTTGCAAAATCTGGCATCCCAAAATGGTCAAAGAAGAACCCCACGTATAAAAATGTTGTAAAAATACAAAAAAAAAAAATTAAGCTAAAGGGTAGCTTATTTTCATATATTAAACAATATATTAATAAAATCTATTTTGAAAAAAAAATCTCTTCAAAGGAATAAAAAAGTAGATTCTTCTATCTGGGACTTCTTATCAAATGCAGCATTACTCTGCAATGGAAATCCAGTCTCTCCCCCTTCGAGTCAGCTTGGATGAAGGATATCAAGAACCCTACTACTCAGCAATAAAACATGAAACCCAGTGCATATGAAGATCAAGAAATACTGCCCTACTTATGGAACACAAAGACAAAAACTTAACTTCAGAAGTTCTGACTATTACTTCTGGTTTCCATCTCAGGGCACCTACCAAAAATCACAATACTGAACAGCTCCTGCACAAAACATTCAAATCGTCTATGTACTATTTCTTTGTATTCCACCTAAAATTTAATAAATTTCACTACAGTAGTTTATGACAATCTCTTTTCTCTGTTTATGTTATATTCAACTTTTAAATTGTTTTAAAACAAAAAATAAATAAATAAATAAAAAGGTGTTGGGGGGGGGGGAGGGGAGGAGAACCACAGCTAAAGTAATATCCTGGCTATGATTCTAGAAGGATACACTCTTTGATTTCTTCATGGGACTTGCAAAAATAAACCTATACAAGTATTACAAATTCATGATTGTTTCAAAATCTTCAAACTGGTTTAATGTGCTAATGATAAACGGAAAGAGGAACTGAAGTATGAATCAACAAAGAGGGTAACTAACAAAGATGACTCAGGGATTTCTGAAGCATCTGTGAACAATATCGTGGGCTTTGACACAAAAGATCAGGATGAGTGGATCTTTCCAGACTCCTGCTCTCCCAAGGATAATTCTAATACTGGAATGAATGAATGAATGCTGTTTTAAAGCCAATAGGGTGGGAGACTTTTCACATTTTTCAGTCACCAACGTATTCCTTTCGTAATCAAAACTCCCGACACAATACATCCTGCAAGCCTTCCAAGACTTTTTTTTTGGCTGAATATCAGCAGGTTCCCGTCACCTTAGTGTATCTACGACACCCTTCCTACAGACACCTCTAGTGTGCCCGCTACAATCCACCCACTTATTCTGAACCTTTACAGCCTCTGGCAACTCCACTAACATGAAAAAGAAATCAGAAGAGGGTACCAATCTACAGCTTTCCAATCAAGGAGAATAGTGAGGAAATGTAATGTCTACTGCAACATGCTGGTGCTAGAGTCAGAAAGGAGCATGGATACAAAAATCATGGATGGAGCAATGACAGTCCACTGTGGGATGTCAACATATGGTGTAAGGAAGAGGTGGATCCTAATATTATTAATTATTTTTAGTGTAGTCATGCTCAAAAGTGCTAGCCACTTTCCAAATGTAGGAAGAAACACCTCAACCCCATAGAGTGTACAATATAAGGATACAAGTGTGTTTCCATATATGACACAGGTATAATTTTATGGCATTTCCTTAAGGTTGGGGGAATATCAAGGTTGTGATTTTTCTCAACCTCTAATTTAAAAATTCTGGAAAAAACCCACTGAGAAAAGAAAAATAAAATCTTCATTAAATGAAACAAGCTGCATATTATGCAATTCACTTTGAAAGCATATTTATTCTTCAAACAAAAAAGGCACATGCAGGCCAAAGGAAAAAAGCTGGTTATTCTGTAAATAAAGACACAATAACTGAGTCCCCAAAACTAGTTAGGTCTACTGTCCTCTTGTATTTGCTCCTAAATAACCATCTACATTTACCAACTTAGGGCCTGGGCTTGCAACTGGATCCATGCAGACAGCTCTTCAACTCCTCAAGTCAATGGGTTCCTTAAGTTATTTTAAAGAATATTTTTAAAAACATCATTTTTCAGGATATTTATTTCAGGATACGCTATTTGAAAGTTGTGGTATCCTAAACAAGAATCTTTAGTAGTTAGTTAAAAAATAAATAAATAATAAATCAAGTCAGCAGGAGATCCAATCAGAAAATGTTGCTGAAAAAAACCAAAACAAAAACTCACAAAATATATCTTCCAAACAGCTCTAGATCACAGTGTCATTCTAAATACGCTCTTTCTACCATGAGCTGTCAAGTTCATTTTATAGTTATAACATCCTTGCAGAATCATGAAGATTTACTAATCAAGGCAGAAAATATACCCACCCACCATTCATTACCATAGCAAAGATATTAATGGAAACATATTTTTCTTGTCAACATGGCAAGTAGAATTTTGCAAGGCTGAGTCAGAATATATTCCCAGAAGAAAAGTTCCTAGTGAATGGGCACCAGATTTATAAATTCCACAATAATTTCAATGTGCAGAGTTTACAGCATCAAAACACACACACACACACACAAAATCAACAATAATTCAGTTTCCAAAACCTGACATCAGTAAAGTGAAATACATAACTTGTTATATAAAAAGAAAAAAGAACTGGTAAACTGGGGTCAGAGACATTTGGAGAAGTTACCTTTAGCAACTGACTCCTAAACAAGAACATCAGAATATTTGACTAGGGTTTGACTAAGCCACAGATAAGGTAAATTTCAAGACAGGACAGATAATGAGTCTCAGCTCTGGACTTCCATCTGTGGTGGCAAACCCACTTGTGCTTTAAAAACACACCCATGCTGAAAAAAACACTCCAGATCTACCACTGATTACTGTCTTCCTCCAGATGTGACTGTGTAACAAGGATAGCTGACATCAATGAACTGCAATTTTCAATTACTAAGCAACAATGGCAATTTTATGATTTTTTTCACAGATGTGTTTCATTTGTTTTGAGCAGAAAAAATAAAAACTATCCCTACCAATCTCCCATACTCAAATATTGAGATTTTAATCATGGCCCACTATTCCAAGAGTGATCACTGATTAATAATGGGAACTAGTAGACAGTGATTTTTGTACAGTATTTACAAATTTCCTTTCAGACCTGCAGGTTTTCTATTTATGAATAAAAAAAACATTTTATCACTCATTGCTGCCTTTCTCTGCGATGCTGACAGTAATGACTCTTCCTATTCAAGTAAGATTTGGGTGCCTAGACACTAGATTCAAATAAAGATCTAGTAAATCATTATCAACTGCCTCTCCTTAGTAGTGAAAATTCAAAGCAAAGTGTAAGAGCTGCAGTTACTTACTCATAATAAATATTACCCTACACATTATTTTCAGACAAATAATATTGAACATTAAGTTCTGAAACATTTATGCAATAAATTTGGTATAAAAATAAATATTCAATCAATAAACTGATGGAATCTCCCCTAAACACCTACCCTACATTCCAGCCGTAATGAAAAATGGATGCTAACCTGAAACTAATCATATACTCTGTAAGCTAGACAATCAAAATCAACCTAGCCAGGCTACCAAAACACAACCAACCCTCAACAACCCTCCAAAATCAAAACGCCACTCAAATTATCTAATAGCAAGTATCTGTTCATCAGTGCAAGGTACTGGGGAAGTCCAAAGTAGCAATATTTTAACTAGTTTGCAGTAACATTTTTCTTCTTAAAGCTTTGGGTTCTCTAACATTAATCTAAGAAATGTAACCAATATATTGGGGTCTTCCGACCTCAGGCGTTTAGTCTGTGGTCATTAACAATTCTAATCAATTTTATTCCTGCAGGGTTGTTGTAAAAGTTTAATAGGATGATCGTTACTTCTTAGCCAACTGAATGACAAGACAATTGTGACGGGTTGGATCACAGAAACCCCCTTGGGAGCTGCCACCCGAT
>NW_020664447.1:53760483-53960161 GCF_002925995.2 Terrapene triunguis
CTTATTATTATATTTTTATAAAACCATGTAGACTGCACAACGTCACAACAATCAATGCTCAAACCTAATTTAAGCACTTAAACATACCTATCTATAAAGTCTTCAAAACAGAAACACGGCTTCTATGTCCACAAAACAGAAACACGGCTTCTATGTGACTTCTCGAGCTTTTTCATTAAAATAAAAATTGGATGGAGTGTGTTTATACTCATCTTATGGGTCAAAATATGTGCTAACACACTGGACAATTTTATTGAGGTTGCATGACTGTTAACTGACAGCAGATGCTGTCCCAAAATTTTTAACTAAATGCATTAAAGCATCTATCCTAATTTTAGTCTCAAACATTATCTTCCAGACCAAAACCAAAACAGATTCAGAGTCCAATCATGCCCTCTCTGCACATACCGAACTCCTGCAGACTTCAAAGGGAGATTAGATTGCACAAGGAATGCAGGAATGAATCCTTGGGTAACCAAGACTGTGACATAATATAATATAAATAGGATTCAACCAGATTAAATATTTAACAAAGGATAGAATTCTAACACATCAATAAGAAGAAGTAAGAAGTAGATATTGCTGATTTATATGACAAATACAACATTATAGCTGCTAAAACAATTTGAAATTTAAACATGGACAACACTGCATTTAAGCAGACAGATCCCCATGCTATACAAATTTTTGATGAGTCTAAACAAAGTCAAAGCATTGCTCAGATTGCTCAAAATGGTATGACAACAATTACCCACCTATGTACACAAAAAGCATTCAAAAAAAAAAAAAGTTTGATTAAACACCAGCAATAAAGTAAAGCAAAACTAACTAAAGAATGACTGCAAGGAAAACTCTAAATATTTAGTTTTTATCCCAATGGCTTCTCTTTCCTTAATATCATGTGGGAGGTGTCAATGTCTTCAGCATTTCTAACCAGTAATGCTGTGCCTTTTCTCTGTATGACTAGATATGCATTGGCCTGTCCAAGTATGGTCCGTTTTCATAGCTTTGCGATTCATTCTTGCTCTCTCATTCTATGGCTAAATGAGTGAATTTCCACGCAAACAAATATAAGAAACTAGATTAAATGTTTATTAAACGTTAATATTTGGAATATTTCAGCATCAGGAGAAAAATCAAAACAGTATGAAATCAATTTTAAAGAAAAAGTCACCTATAGGGATTCTGAACATTTTTAAACATATCAGAGGCACCATATACTGAAAAAATTAATTCTTTTATGCTTTGTGTTGCTGAGTAGATACCGCATAAGACTTCAAAAAGGCTCTGATTTTGCAAATACTTACACACATGCTTGATTTCATGCATGAGTAGTATTATGGTCACATGCATGAAGTTAAACACACATGGAACTGTTTGCAGGATCAGGACCTAAGATTCTCAAATACCATATTTACTTCTACCAAAATCATTCAGGACATCACATCTCTAAGTTAAAGGTGCAATATTTTAGGCTCCAACTGTATTGGGATATGATTGTTTCTCAACAACTGGTCTGTGGACCAGCCACGGTCCCTGAGATTTCCCTGACACAGTTTAGGAAGGCAGCAAGCTGGTCCCTGGTATCAAAAAAGTTGAGAAACATGATATACTGTCCAGCAATGGGACTCCTCACAGATGCGGTCAATGGGACTCTGCAGGGGCCTGTTCTATCACATCACAATGCAAAATCAGGACCCTAGTCAGTACTACATGTCACTTGATTCTCTATAAACTGAAAATAACTGCTTCATAAAGAAGATTCTAAAACAGCTCAAAGCAGATGTAGCTGTACACAGATTTCAAATGTTGGCACAATGGCCACATAAACTAGCCAATTATCCAAATATTTTATTGGCCCTAAAGCAAATATTTAATTTAGGATTCAAACACAAGTATACAAAATATCTCTAGACTTAACACTGTAGCAATGAATTAACACAGTTCTCTTTCTTTTCTTTGAGATTTAACTATCAATTAATAAATTAAAAACTGGAACAATCTGGCTTCAGCATTTCTACACAACTTATTTCGGAAGTAATTAAATACAACTCATTATAAAATACTTAAACATGACATATAACAAAAGAAAGATAAATATCTCCTGATTGTTTATATCTATCTTTATGAAAACGGCAAGGCAATTTTTGCCACAGGTTCAGCATTTACAACTTAGAAGATCTAAATAACCAAAAGCATTTTAACCCTCATTAAAAATAAAATCCAACCAAATTTAAAGAAACATTTAAAAACAAAACAGCTTTATATTATAGAAACATCAAAAAGAAAGCAAGTACCCTTAAATCTACAATTTGACACTTTCTAATCCCTTCCTGCACATCACAACTCTATTACCTGTCCCCCCACCACCCAAACCAATCTCATCACTGTAGCCTTGACTACACTAGGGTTTTAGGATTTTCCCCTCTTCTCCAAAATTCATACTATCACCACACAGGTGGAGCTCCACAAACTGAAGAAATATTAGGAGCCCTTGTACAGACAAAACTCTGGCATCACTTAGATCTGCCCTGGGCAAGACTGGACGAGGTTTTCAAAATGCCAACAGCTGCAGGAGCCTTGTCTATACTAGCATTTCCAATGCTGCTACCCCCAGTGGCATATTTTTCACAAGACAAAATAAACACTCCCAAACCCGAGCATACTCACAGCATGGGGTTGTTTGTCTTCTGCAGCGCCTGTTATCGTTAACAGCCTACCTATAACAAAACAGGGCATCAACCTCATCTACTCTACATTCCATTTCAATTTCAGTTAAAGACCTATTCTTTTTTGCCAATACCTCTTTCTTTCTCTAGCCCTCTGTATTACTTACCCGCACAAAGCATTTTGGGATTCAGTACACATGAAAGTAAGAATAGAAAATAAAGTGGCACGGTCTCTCTCGTGAAATGACACTTCTATCTTCCTCCCTTTAGTGAAATTAATCCAGAAAAAGCTCGGAAACCCCAGGAAACTATCCAGCGAAGAATGAGCTTTATTTCATTTTCTTTCTACTCTGTGGTTAGAATTACACACAAACAGAGATGACCCTGTCAAGTCAGTCTAAGCAGTCTTATCAGCAGCAACTACAAGGGGAAGAGGAGCTAGGTTTATTTCTCTCTGCTTTTTGCTGTTGATCAATAAATACGGTTATTGACGTGACAGACCATCAGACTGCCTAGGTTCTTCTGTGTGGAGCAGCAAGGCTCTGGGCACATAAATTCCCAATCCCAGCAAGACAGACACTTTCCCCAAAGAAACACATAAGCCAGTTCTGCCATTCTTGTCCCTTTCTCTGACATGGGTGTGGAGGTCGAGCATGACCTCACCTCCTCCATTTATCTCCCCCTGAGCTTGGAAAGAAAGAGTAGGTAAAAAGTCTAGAAAAAGCTCCTGGACCCTATTCATCGCCCTCACCTTTATAGAGGTTCCTGACAGGATCTGATCACTCTTTGAAGTCCAGACATCCTTCTTCCTTTCTGGGGCAAGGAAACCTGGCAGGAGTTCAACACACTTTTTTAGCATTACCACATCCCCCCTGACCAAGAACCACCAGCTACATCTCACAACAGGTCCCGCCCTCTTCAACTCCATCCCCAGCCCATGGGGGGGAGAGTTCCTGCCCCCTTCAGCCACCCATACCAAATGGGCAGGAGCAGGCACAACTCCTACCCCCTTCAATCCCCCCCCATACCCCAGCCTGTGGGGGGTGGGGCCTGGCAGAGCTCCTGCCCCCTTCAATCCCCCCCCCATACCCCAGTCTATGGGGGGGGGGGCTGGCAGAGCTCCTGCTCCCTTCAGCCCCCCCCCATGCCCCAGCCTGTGGGGGGTGGGGGCTGGCAGAGCTCCTGCCCCCTTCAGCCCCCCATGCCCCAGCCTGGGGGGGAGGGGCTGGCAGAGCTCCCCCCGGCTCGGGTTACCTGGCCCGCACGGAGCTAGCCAGCGAGTCTCCCGTTCCGGATCCGCAGGACGAGGTGCCGCCGTGCTGCCAGGAAAAGCCACTGCTCCGGCCGGCTTCCTCCAGCACCGGAGGCGACGCTATCCCACGGGCCGAGCTGCCGCAGCCGCCCCGGGCTGCAGGGAGGCGGGAGGGAGGCGCGGCTCAGGGCCGTGCAATCGGGTCTGGAGCCATCGAGCGCCCGCTATGTCAGGCACGGCCTCGCTGCTCCGCGGCAGAGCCTGGCGGGGGCGGGGAGCTACCGGGGCTCCGCCCCCTCCCCGCCAGAGGGCTCAGCACCGCGCCGGGCTGCAGCCACCGCCGGCCTGGGGACGCGGGCCTTGCCATCATCCCCACCTGGACCCCTGCAGCGTAGCACCCCGGCCACTGGCCTCCGCACGGCCCCAGCCCGGCCGCATGAAAACAGGGGCGGCCCAGGGTGGAAGTGTGCGAGTCCTGCAGCCGAACCGAGGGAGACAGCGACGCCCTAGTGAGGCGTGGCCCGATCCCCAGGGCTAAGGGTCTGGTACCATGAGGATGCCATAGTTAGAAGTCAGTAGCTGCTTTAAAAATACGTCACTTTAATTTTACTTACTCTGGTGAGTTTTAACCCGCCCGATTCTTCTTTTATGGGGCGGAGACAATCCTACTGTCTAATAACATGTCTAATGCACCCAGTGTACAACAACGGATTGTTTAAAAGAGGAGGTTTTGTAGTAGAAGTGGTGGCATTGGGACAGAATTGTATTTGGTATGGCTGCTGGGAACACGTTGGGGCAGAGACACACAGCAGTTTGCTTGAAAAAAATTAAAAAATTAAAATTAATGGAGATATCCCATCTCCTAGAACTGGAAGGGACCTTGAAAGGTCATCGAGTCCAGCCCCCTGCCTTCACTAGCAGGACCAAGTATTGATTTTGTCCCAGATCCCTAAGTGGCCCCCTCAAAGATTGAACTGACAACCCTGGGTTTAGCAGGCCAATGCTCAAACCCCTGAGCTATCCTGTACAGGTTCCATTTTACAAGCACCTCTGAGATGCAGTTACTTTTGGGATGGAGAGTGTCCTACAACTGGCACATAGCAGACTGCAAATAGTGTAGGGAAAGGAACAGACAGGGCCTTGTTGTCAGGGTCTTTTTCAAAACCCCATCATATATTAACTACTTAATACTCAATTTAGGTACCTCAAAATGCTGAAGACCTCATGGGGCCCTGTTGGAATATGAACCTATGATTCCAGCCAGTACTACAGCCTTTTCAGACCTGAAACTTAAGACATCCTTTATTGTTGT
This sequence comes from Terrapene triunguis, assembly GCF_002925995.2. Lineage (NCBI taxonomy): Eukaryota > Metazoa > Chordata > Testudines > Emydidae > Terrapene > Terrapene triunguis. Next base: position 53,765,717 of record NW_020664447.1, read on the forward strand.
GTTTTCTAACAGTGCCTAGCCACAAGGACCTTTAAAAACTTAAGTATAAAGAGGTAAATAGCAAGGCCCCCCCGAGGAGCTGTAATGGGACCTGTGCTGTTCAACATATTCATAAATGATCTGGAAAAGGGGACAAACAGTGAGGTGGCAAAGTTTGCAGATAACACTAAACTACTCATTATTACGAAGAGCTACAAAGGGAGCTCACAAAACTGGGTGATGAAGCAATAAAATGGCAGATGAAATTCAATGCTGATAAAAATTATCCCACTTATACATACAACATGGTGGGTTCTAAATTAGCTGTTACCACTCTAGAAAGAGCTCTTGTATATAGTTGTGTGGAAACATCTGCTCAATATGCAGTGGCAGTCAAAAATGCTAACAATGTTAGGAACCATTAGGAAAGGGTAAGATAAGACAAAAAAATATCATACTGCCACTATATAATTCCATGGTATGCCCACATTTTGAATACTATCTGCAGTTCTGGTTGCCTCATCTCAAAAAAGATATATTAGAATTAGAAAGGGTACAGAGATGAGCAACAGAATATTAGGGATATGGAACAGCTTCCACATGGAAAGATTAAAAAGACTGGAACTGTTCAGTTTAGAAAAAAGATTTAAAAGGGGGGATATGATAGAGTGTATAAAATCATGAATGGTCTGGAGAAAGTGGATAGGGAAGTGTTATTGACCCCTTCACATACTATAAGAATCAGGGGTTACCCAATGAAATTAATAGGCAGCAGGTTTAAAACTAACACAAGGAAGTACTTTACACAATGCACAGTCAAACTGTGGAATTTGTTGCCTGGGAATGTTGTGAAGTCCAAAAGTATAACTCGGTTCTAAAAAGAAATAAGGAGGATAGTGTGACAATGTATAAAAAGGAAGTTGATCATCTACACTAGTATTGTCACCACTGTTACATAATTGCTCTAAATCTTGTACAAAATATGCTATGTAAGGTATCACCCATGAAGTTGTGATCTGTTGAACAGTGCTATCTTGTTGAAATGTATATTTCACCATTGTGTATGAAGGTATGAAATTTTACTGTCTGCTTATTACTAAACGTGTTCCTGGGTAATACCCACAAGACAGATTTACATGAAGACTAGTCAGCCATGTGTTGATGGTCCATTAAGGAGAATCAACTCTTCCAGTGGGCCTCTCCCAAGGACGCCTCAGAGAGCATATGGACAATGGATGCCCCATGACTCAGCAGGGCAGGTAGAATATATGATACATAGCTCCATGTTTGAGCCAGGACTTTTCCATGCACATGGACTGGGGGTATAAACTGGAAACAATGACATAACCTCCTTTCCTCACTACTGCCCCACGTCTCTGGACTATGATTTCTAACAATGGGAGCTTTGAAAAATGGACTGAGGACCCCCATCTTTTGGGTGTACCAGAGAGACTTATTACAAGCTAACAGATTTAATGTCACTGCTCTTACCCTGATCTAGACTCTGAAATCAACTGTAATGTATATGATTCACTTTAACCTTTTAATAACTCTTCTTTTTTCATATTAATAAACCTTTAGTTTTAATTTACTAAAGGATGGCTGCCAGCATGGTTTTTGAGTGGGATCCTGAAGTATATTTTGACCTGGAGTGAGTGGCTGGTTCTTTGGAAATGGAAGAACCTAATCTGAGATGAATTTTGGTTTTCATCATAAAGTTTGGTTTGTCTGAGGGAAGCATGAGGGAGGGGTGAGAGGGCTGAAGGGGACCATCTGTGGCTTCATAACAACTAGTATAGTAATTTGGAAGCACACATTTGTTACTGATTTAGTTAAGTTTTATGATAGAATATACCACCAGTTTGGGGTACATGCCCTGGTTTCTGGCAGTCTGACCTGAAACTGGCATTCTTAGCTGTATCCCACACCAGGCAGCGTGACAGATAGGTCCATCAATGACTATTAGCCAAGATAGTCAGGGATGCAACCCATGCTCTGGGTGTCCCGAAACATCTCGTTGCTAGAAGCTGTGGCTGGACAACAGGGGATGTATCACTCAATAATTGCCCTGTTCTTTTCATTCCTTCTGAAGCATCTGGCACAGGCCACTGTTGGAATACAGGATACAGAGGTAGACGGACTATTGGTCTGACTCAGTATGGCCATTCTTATGTTAGAAAATCTAACCTACTCAGTTAATCCAATTTGTAGTTATTACTCATAATGGTCAGCTAACTATGGCTCTTTAACGTGAAAGTTTTTTTGCAAAATTTATAAACAGAGAATTTAGCATGTGCTAATTCTAATTGGGATATGCTTTGGCAATATTGTGTGTAGTTTTTATCTTAATCCTTCTCAGGAAAAAATGGTATTCTAGACGTAATTTATAAACATTTTAATATAATATTACTATAAAATTTAAAAACAATTTAAAATTATATCTGTTACTACATATGAATTCAGTTTTTCTTTATTCACCCATTATTCCTGCTCATAGGAGTCATGGGAATGCCATATTCAGATTAGTTAATGTAACAAAGGACTGAAAGTAAATTGCAATGAACAAGACCATTAATTATACTTTCCACTACTTAACCTATTTTTATAAAAATGTGTTGAATGATTTAAAAAAGTTTCAGTCCAATCCTGCAAACCTAAGTCATCGGAGTAGTCTTTACAAAATCAAATAATCCCATTGAGCTAAATTCTCTTATTTATATCATATCTTATTATATAGTGTTAAATCCAGAATAACTCCCCCCAAATTTGTGGAGTTACACCAAGGCAATAGAACAAAATAATTTGGCTCCTTAACTTCTATGGGACTACTCATGTATGTATGAGTTAGGGTTGCAGGGCTGGGCCCTTTATTTAAAGAGGATTAAACATTATGAAACAGTAATATGTTTAAACAAAATCAAATTCAATTGCCTTTTAAAATCTTAAAGAAATAATATCATAGCAGGTAAATTAAGAGATTAAAAATGTTAATTGCAAAAATTAAGCAAAAGCGTCTGACGAAGTAGGTATTCACCCACGAAAGCTTATGCTCCAATACATCTGTTAGTCTTAAAGGTGCCACAGGACTCTCATGTGTCTAAGTGTCTTTAGGATCAGACCCTTTTGGTCATTACAGTCTAGTCTGTCCTAGCTTTTGCAGAGGCTATTTGTCTTGGGGGGGGGGGGGGGGTGGTTTTGAAATGCTGAAGCCAGATTTTTTCAGTTTTTTATTTATTAATTGATAGTTAAATTTCAAAGAAAAGAAAGAGAACTGTTTTTTTAAAATTAAACATTTAAAAATATTATTGCTTATTTGTTGTTTTTTTCAATGCAGTTGCTAATTTTTTGTACAACTACAGCAAAATAAAATGTATGAGCTCCCTCTGCTGAGCAGTGATCACTGTTTCTGCAGTTGTGCACTCTCTGGCTAACGTGTAGGTTGAGAAGTAAACAAATATTTCCTAGACAGGTCTTTCAGTATTAGAAACAATAATAAAATAAATATATCAAATTGAAAGCATGAAGTACAATTGTACTATTTAGAAAGTGTTACAAACATTAAAAAAAAAGTTAACTATATCAATATTTTAAATCATTTTCCCTAATCAAAAACAAGATATCCTATTTCTGACAGGTCTACAATGAAATATTTGTGAGAAGCACCAATAAAGTTATTCCAACAAGAATTAAACAAATGTTAACATGGTGCAGATAAGGATTGCTGATTGACCATTAAGGCCTCCCAAGAACCTTCTCCCTTCATCAGTAATTCAAAATTTATGTTGCAATCTCTTTTCTAAAGCACCACATCTAAACAACCTAAGATCCTCACTTTCACATTTTTAGTACTTACTGATTAATAGGGCACATATGACATTTCTACAAATACTATTAAAGTGAATAAGAAACCTTATTAAAATATATTTGTTTATTTTTTTTTTAACAAGATGTACATAGCTCTATATACAAAACTATTTGACAGGAATGTTATTTCCTTTCAGTTCCTTGATGCAGAACATAAGAACAGCCGTACTGGGTCAGACCAAAGGTCCATCTAGCCCAGTATCCTGTCTACTGACAGTGGCCAATGCCAGGTGCCACAGAGGGAGTGAACCTAACAGGTAATGATCAAGTGATCTCTCTCCTGCCATCCATCTCCACCCTCTGACAAGCAGAGTCTAGGGACACCATTCCTTACCCATCGTGGCTAATAGCCATTAATGGACTTAACCTCCATGAATTTATTCAGTTCTCTTTTAAACGCTGTTATAGTCCTAGCCTTCACAACCTCCTCAGGTAAGGAGTTCCACAAGTTGACTATGCGCTGTGTGAAGAAGAACTTCCTTTTATTTGTTTTAAAGCTGCTGCCTATTAATTTCATTTGGTGACCCCTAGTTCTTGTATTATGGGAATAAGTAAATAACTTTTCCTTATCCACTTTCTCCACATCACTCATGATTTTATATACCTCTATCATATCCCCCCTTAGTCTCCTCTTTTCCAAGCTGAAAAGTCCTAGCCTCTTTAATCTCTCCTCATATGGGACCCTCTCCAAACCCCTAATCATTTTAGTTGCCCTTCTCTGAACCTTTTCTAGTGCCAGTATATCTTTTTTGAGATGAGGAGACCACATCTGTATGCAGTATTCAAGATGTGGGCGTACCATCGATTTATATAAGGGCAATAATATATTCTCTGTCTTATTCTCTACCCCCTTTTTAATGATTTCTAACATCCTGTTTGCTTTTTTGACCGCCTCTGCACACTGCGTGGACATCTTCAGAGAACTATCCACGATGACTCCAAGATCTTTTTCCTGATTTGTTGTAGCTAAATTAGCCCCCATCATATTGTATGTATAGTTGGGGTTATTTTTCCCAATGTGCATTACTTTACATTTATCCACATTAAATTTCATTTGCCATTTTGTTGCCCAATCACTTAATTTTGTGAGATCTTTTTGAAGTTCTTCAGAGTCTGCTTTGGTCTTAACTATCTTGAGCAGTTTAGTATCATCTGCAAACTTTGCCACCTCACTTTTTACCCCTTTCTCTAGATCATTTATGAATAAGTTGAATAGGATTGGTCCTAGGACTGACCCTTGGGGAACACTACTAGTTACTCCTCTCCATTCTGAGCATTAACCATTACTTCCTACCCTTTGTTCCCTGTCTTTTAACCAGTTCTCAATCCATGAAAGGACCTTTCCTTTTATCCCACGACAACTTAATTTACACAAGAGCCTTTGGTGAGGGACCTTGTCAAAGGTTTCTGGAAATCTAAGTACACTATGTCCACAGGATCCCCCTTGTCCACATGTTTGTTGACCCCTTCAAAGAACTCTAATAGATTAGTAAGACACGAATTCCCTGTAGAGAAACCATGTTGACTTTTGCCCAACAATTTATGTTCTATGTGTCAACGTTAGACTTACCGGTCTGTAATTGCCGGGATCACCTCTAGAGCCCTTTTTAAATATTGGCGTTACATTAGCTATCTTCCAGTCGTTGGGTACAGAAGCCGATTTAAAGGACAGGTTACAAACCTTAGTTAATAGTTCCGCAATTTCACATTTGAGTTCTTTCAGAACTCTTGGGTGAATGCCATCTCGTCCTGGTGATTTGTTAATGTTAAGTTTATCAATTAATTCCAAAACCTCCTCTAGTGACACCTCAATCTGTGACAGTTCCTCAGATTTGTCACCTACAAAAACCAGCTCAGGTTTGGGAATCTCTCTAACATCCTCAGCCGTGAAGACTGAAGCAAAGAATTCATTTAGTTAGGCCATTTCTATTTTATAAATCAATAATACACAATTATATTATCTAATAGTTATATACCACGTTTCATCTTAAGTACTCAAAGTCCTCTATGAATGTTAAATAAGCCTCACAACACCCACGTGATTAGTTAAGTGGTAATATGAGTAGTTAAGGCAGAATTGAAAGATGATAGAGAGCTCATATGGCTCCAGCAAAAGGAGAAAATAGCCATGAGAGAGTGCTCCTTATGGAAGCCAAGAGGTGGGGGAAGCTCTCCCTCTGTTTTTAGCAGAGGAGAAAGAAATGTGCTTTAAATCCTTCTCTTGCCCATTTAACTCCTGATTATTATCCCCATTTTACAGATGGAGAGAATGTAGCAGAGAGTTGCCTTGCTCAAAGTCACACAATGGCTGTAAATGGATAGCACTAATTTAGCAACTCTACAGTTTGTTCATGTTAGCCAGGCTATTTTAATGGGCATTTTTATTTCCTATCTACAAATACTCTTAACTATACAATTGAACTTGCAGAGCCCTCCAGGTACCTAACCTACAGTTCTTGAAACAGCTCCCTAATGCAGTGGCTTTGAAATTTTGAATTATCTTCAGGGAATTGTGGAAGATGTCAAATCCCCCTAACTGTCTGGGGAAATTCCAATAAGCCTCTGGGTTCTGGCATAATTTCCTAAATCCTTCCCTAGAATAGAGGTCAGGAAGAATTCTCAGCTCCCACGCCTTGCTCAGAAATTATTATTACTGTTGCAGCACATCAAGCTGAGATCAAGGCCCCATTGCGCTATGCACTGTACACACACACAGTCTTTGTTCTGCCAAATATACAATATAAATAGAAATGCTAAAGCACTGGAGAAAGAAAGTGCTAGTATCCCCATTTTATAGATGGGCAACAAAGGCACAAAAAATTAAGGGATTTGGCCAGAGTCACAAAGGAAGTCTGTGGCAGAGCTGGGAATTAAGCCCAGATTTCCTGAGGAGCAGTCCAGTATCTTAACTATTCATAAGACCATCCTTCCTCTCTGAAAGTTATTTAATGGAGCTTCAGAATAGCAACTTCCCAGTGTCTGTGGCAAGGTAGTAGAGGGTGTTCCAGCAGTATCTGCAGATAGCCAGAGACCAACACCAAACATTGATGGAGTTTGGGATATAAAGGTGGTGAATCCTCACCCTGGAAGAACCTGGCTCTCTGCAGTACTTCGGGATGAAGATCCAGATCATGACCACTGATTAGTGGAACTGATTTCAGAGAGGTAGCCGTATTAGTCTGTATCAATAAAAATGAGGAGTCCTTGTGGCCTCTTAGAGACTAACAAATTTATTTGGGCATAAGCTTTCATGGGATATAACTCACTTATCAGATGCATGGAGTGGAAAATTCAGTAAGCAGGTATAAATATACAGCACATGAAAAGATGGGAGTTGCCTTACCAAGTGGGGGGTCAGCGCTAATGAGGCCAATTCAATTAGGGTGGATGTGACCCATTCCCAACAGCTGACAAGAAGGGGTGAATATCAACAGAGGGAAAATTACTTTTTGTAGTGCTAACGAGGCCAATTCAATCAAAGTGGATGTGGCCCATTCCCAGCAGTTGACAAGGTGTGAGTATCAACAGAGGGGAAATTATTTTTTGTACTGACCAGCCACTCCCAGTCTTTATTCAGGCCTAATTTGATGGTGTCAAATGTGAATGTTACAATTCTTGATGTCTGATTTGTGTCCATTTATTCTTTTGCGTAGAAACTGTCCGGTTTGGCCAATGTACATGCCAGGGGGCAGAGCTGGCATATATCACATTGGTAGATGTGCAGGTAAACGAGCTCCTGATGGTGTGGCTGATGTGGTTGGGTCCTATAATGGTGTTCCTTGAATAGATGTGCGGACAGTTGGCAACGGGGTTTATTGCAGGAGTTGGTTCCTGGGTTAGTGTTTCCGTTGTGTGGTGTGTAGTTGCTGGTAAGTATTTGCTTCAGGTTGGGGGGCTGTCTGTAAGTGAGGACTGACCTGTCTCCCGAGGTCCGTGAGAGTGAGGGATCATCCTTTAGAATAGGTTGTAGATCCTTGATGATGCGCTGGAGAGGTTTTAGTTGGGGGCTGTAGGTAATGGCTAGTGGCGTTCTGTTACTTTCTTTGTTGGGCCTTTCCTGTAGTAGGTGACTTCTGGGTACCCTTCTGGCTCTGTCAAGCTCTTTCTTCACTTCCCCAGGTGGGTATTGTAGTTTTAAGAACGCCTGATAGAGATCCTGTAGGTGTTTGTCTCTGTCTGAGGGATTGGAGCAAATGCGGTTGTATCTGAATCAGATATCACAGATATCTTTTTTAGTGGAATGGAGTTATTCTCAAGACATGAAATGAGTAGCAGTGGCTGAATAATTTCAGGATGAGGAAGGAGACTTTCAAATACCTCAGTGATAAACTAGATTTGACACTGCAGTTACATTAGAGTACCTCTAGCTGTGGAAAAGGGAGTGTTAGCTACCACAGGTATTTGCCAATCAGTTAGCACTAGTTTAAGTTTTGGAAGTACACAGTCAGTGCTGTTGTCAGAGAGGTGTCACATAGCATATGGCAATGTATGCATGGCATAAGTGTGAGATCAAGGTGGCCAATGTGCCAAAGGTCATTCAGAAATTTAAATAACTGGGGTTCCCAAATCCTGCAGAATGGTGCCTAGGTGCTCAATCTGTTTCCCACAATAAACTAAGAGTGCATTAACAGAAAAGGGTACTACTCAGGACTCAGTGGATCACTGTTGCAGATTTCTGGAGTTGTACATAGGGTGGCCAGGCAAAGTATATGATGCCAGAAGTTTTAAGAAATCTGCAATTCTAAGGAGTGGGCAGAGGGAACTCTATTTCTAGCATTGCTGTCTCTATCTCCACTTGATGTTGGGTGACCTCGCCTATCATCTTTTGCAGTTGGTAATGAAACAATTTCCAGATTACACAAACCTGTAGTCTAAGCAGGTGAAGACAGGGTCATAGTGAAATGTGCTTCTGCGAGACTGTTTGAAAAATAGAGATAGGTCTATTAACCCCAATCCAAATTCAGTGCCTAATGTAACATTTATAATATTTGCCTATTGCATAATGTATGTGAAAGTAAAGGTAAAGTCTTCCACAATCTGCAAGGGAACGGAGCTGCAGCACTTAGAGCAGCCTAAGGACAGAAAGAAAACTATTGCATCTGAGGACATTATTCACGTTACCACACTGTGGTCTGTGCATTGCTCAGTTTAGAAAGTGTTTTGTGTGCACACTTTCAAATTAAGTCATAAGGACATGATTTGGAATTATTGGATGAAATTCAATGGCCTGTGTTAGGTTGCAGGCCAGATTTGATGATCATAATGGTTCTGGCTTTATAATCTATGAAAGGGAGGTGGGGAATTACTAAATATTACCTTTTGGGAAACTAAGATATGGCACCTCAGTACAGAAAAGCATTACTCGGGTTTTTGTCTAGGCACAGAATAAGAGTTGTTTAAAATGGTGTAGTGATATCTGTTTGAAAGGAATATATTAATGTCAGAGAAATAGGCACATCTGGATTTGAAAAAAATCAATGTATTTGTCACTTTATAGTTTATTTCAATAAATGGCTCATAAAGCAATAGATGTAGCAGTAGAAATGAGCTCACCAACCAGCAACTATTGACCTTTGAGACTGTTAGAAACAGAAGACAGTAGAAGGAAATTCCTGCAAGCAGGAAATAGTACCCTTGGAGAAATAAACAAAATGGCAACAACCCACACAAATGTAAGTTTTTGTAGGCATGAGGTGACAAATTGTATTCCAACTTACATGCCCTGGAGCCATACTGAAGTCAGTGAAGTTGGACAATAACAAATCAGGGTATAATCTGGCCTGAAATCTCGTCTGTGTTGTACTTTCGTTAATCTCCAACCTCACCCCTTCTCAGAAATATTTCAAATATAGTAAAATAACTCATAAGCTTCAAAAGATTCTCTGAAGCTATTAAGGGCATGAAAACCTACAGATTCTCTATTAGAAAACACATAAAAGGATCAATTCTTGAGATGTATTGGCTACCAGAAATTCCTCAAGTCAGTGAAAACTGCCACTCCTCAGCATTTTTCAGGAGTTGGCCTAAAACAGAGGAGGGTATGAAAAACAAAGTTTTTCCAAGTGGATAGAATTTTAATGAATTTGCACAAATTATTCACACAAGAACAATCTTTCTTATATAGGATTCTTTACTAGGAATTTAAATGAGTCATTGTGTCTGTTATAAACAGATAGTGAATTATTAATGAGTAAATGTGTAATCTGGGACTGAGGGTAATAAATAAATGTTTCCAAATGATTTATGTGCATAGTTCCATTTTCTTTTGAATTGCAAAAAAATAATTGCCAGGAAATAGACATCCCTAAGCACTTTGTAATTACCACCAAATGTATAGTTGACAAATCTGAAATAATCCTATCAATCTCCTGTATTAAAAAATAAACTGTATATCTATGGAGAAAATTTAGATTGTTGTGATGGTGTAGTTTGAGCCTGAAGATTACTAAAGTATATTTTATTTGAATCTAAACTAAAAGCAAGTCAAATATTTTCAGATATAGGGCCATGATTAAGGATTTCATAAGGTATGCATCGGAATAGAATACAGCTCATTGTGTTGCATAGGAATTGCCATACTGGATCAGAGTTGTGGCCTTCTAGTCAAATATCCTGTCTCCCACAGTGGTCTGAACTAGATGATTCTGAGGAAGGTGCAAGAAACTCCACAGTGAAGTAAACCAAGGTGGAGTAATCTGCCCCCTATGAAGGTGTCATCCTAACCCCCTGATAGAGAGTGGCATAAATCCTGAAGCATGAAGTTTTATATCCTTTCTGGATTTCTTTTCACACATATTACAATTGTGGATATTCTTGATATCCATATACTTGTCCAATTTTGCTAAATTGTTTGCCTCAACATGTGCCAATAAATTCCACATTTTAATCACAGATTGAGTGAAATTTTTATCAGTTTTGAATCTGCCACCTAATTTAATTGAATGCCCCTTTGTTCCATTGTCCATGGCTCATAACACAAAGACGCTTCCAATCTACTTTCTATACACCATTATTTATCATATTTAGAATAGCAGTACCTAGAGGCTAACCAAGAATGCTGGTACTGTACATAAAATAAGAGCCAGTCCCTGTCCTGCAGCATTTACAATTTAACAGACAAGACAGAAAAAGGTAGGAGGGAAGGGATTCAGCACACAGGCAGGGTAAGCAATGTGATGGCTGCAGATGTCACGTTAATTCCTGATTTTTTATTTTTCCTTTGTTATTTAACTCCTTTCCATTGAGTTATATTAGGAGAGGATTAGGTACATGGAAAGAAAAAGGAAGCAATTAGCACAGGGCAGAGAATGCTCACAGTGAAAACTCCAATAAGCAGCTTGATGACATCATCAGTGTCCTTTGGTCCCTGCTTGAGTTGCTTTCTGCAGCTACTTTGATGGCTTCATTCCTTGGCTGTTTGTTCCCTGCAGTTTCTTTCCAAAAAGGTACCTGACTGGAGGCAGGGATGTGCTGTATGGGTCCTAGTGCCACCACAGAAGACATCTTCCCTGCACCATTCTGGTTGTGGGGTTTGTGTGTGCGTTCAATTGATCTAATATGGCCCCCATTATTGTAGTGTCTGAATGCCTCACAATCTTTAATATACTTATTCAGACAACACCACAGTGAGATAGGAAAGTACTGTTATTACTATTTTACAGATGGGGAACTGAGGAACAGAAAGGCTAAATGACTTGCCCACATCACTGAGGAATGGAGAATTGAACCTGGGGAATTGATCCCTTCTGTATAGGCTCCCCCTTTTCCCCCAAATTTTTTAATCTACTTCCTAATAAATTTAAACCTTTCTTCATGTTTTTTAAAGCAACAAAAATATGTATTATTCCCATCTTAAATATATTTAAAAAGAACTGCTTTACATATTTTCACTACAATGAATCTTAAGTAATCATTATTAACAAAATATTTCAGATACACAAATGGGTAAGACACATGAGAATGTCAGACTCATTTTTAATAATCAATGTATTTCATGGGCTGGACAACACTTGTGTAAATTTATTGAAACAACATGTCTGTTTCTTCACATTCCAATCAATTTAAGCACATTGTCCCTTATAAATGAGAAATTCTACAGTTGCTGGATAATACTATACATAAAATTGATTTTTCAAAATTCAATCATATGAGTGAAAGGTCCATTTGTATCCAGTTTTAACACCTGTCTGTTTCCATATGTGCCATACTTGACAACAACACCTGCTTCAGCACATTTCATATTAGCAGCCAGTTCTTTTTCACACAATGTTACAAAATGGGAATAAAGCTCCATCCCTTTTTCTTTTTCAATGTTGGAATGGTACTGCATATTTCTTCCTTTCAGTCTACCACCCAGTGTAGCTTGGGGTATTATTAATAAGTTGCCTGGTAAATCCAGAAGAGAAACATACTTTCCACTTTCAGTTTCACTTAATTTAACATTCAACAGCGTATTAACTGCAAAACAAAAAAAATCAAATAAAATTAAATTAAAAAATGTACTGTGTGTCTAAAATTAGTTAATCTTAAACCTACTATAACTGTGAAAAGCAATATATTAACAAATACTTCAGTCAGGATGGTTAAGAGAATGTATTCAAATAAAACATTTTAAAATGGTTCATTACAATGTCTATATTTGAACTTTAATAATCAAATTACATAGCAGAGCTGTGAAGAGAAATTTATATTCTAAGGTGAAAAAAAATCTGAAGATTAATCAATCAATGCACATCAGGCAAATATTATATCTCCATACAGTTAATATTAACCACAGATCAGTACTTTCCATACTGAAGAAAGTTTTTATATATTGTGAAGAACATGGGAGATATCTGTATTAACTTGATGTATTAATACATCTGTGGACTTGATGGTTATTGTGGGGTGGCTAACTCTATGGAACCCAAATGGTTAATTCCAGCTGCAGCTTTCCTCAGGACTCCAGGAACATGGCTCTGCCTGGTGTTCAAAGGGCCAATACACTGAATCTACTCTGGGGAGACGAACCCTGACCCCCTCTGGTGAAGAACTGCATAAAGCAGTTTAACCAGGTTCAGGAGCCCTGCTGGAAACCTCAGGAAATCCTCAGGCAGGAACTCTTGAACAAAGGAACTTTGAAATGGATAAAAGACAGCCTGAGGGACACTGATTCCGGAGTCAGCCTATCAGAGATGCAGAAGCTTGTCTCATCCAGCCCCACTGTTGGGGTTGCCTGGGTTAAGTGGGGCCTACTTAAAATGGCAAGGAAAGGTTAAGTATAGGTAAGAGAATATATGTGTAGGCTTTTGTAATTTTTAACCCTTTTCTCTCTGGTATATACCTGAAGACCAATAAATAATACTTGTTTTGAAGTAGCTGTCCTGAGTCACTGTAATTTCACACTAGTCACAAACTTCCAGAGAGAAGTCAACAGTGTGAGCCAAACCCTCTTGGGCCTGCTGAGATAATATGGCTGGTAAACAGAGGGTAGTGTAGAATAGTCAGTCCCATCTGAAGTGAGGTGAATGTGGGACTCCATTCTGAGAAAAGCACAGTTGTAGGTCTGTCACAACAGGTGCCCACAAAGAGACTGTGGGAGAGGCCAAAAGTAGATTTCATCCTTGAACCATAATATACACAAACAGGCAATCATAATTCTATTTACCTTATACCCCTTTTTCCATAGTATGCTTATTATAGAACATATCATCTCCTCATTTATTTTCCCCTGGCACTCCCCTGCCCCACACATGGGATACAAGAATGGGAAACCCACATCATCCCTCTCCAAACCCATGTAAATTTCTCTGAGGGCTGATGTTTGAATGAGGTACAGGTGGGATTATGATTCAGAAACCAGCTATTCTTTTAAATAACTTTAAAATTCACATAAGGAAAATGTACTACTAACTAGAAAGATTACGTAACTAATAAAATAGACACTGTGGTGACTTAAAAAACTGTTAATGGAAACTCAGCCTTTCTTCTCTAGGTCACTAGTTCAAGTGCAAGTCAGAACAGCAGAAACTGAAAGCTGTGCCATCTGATAGCAATGCGAACCAAGTTGTTTTTCCCTTCCAGTTGTCAGTGAAGAGGCCTCCATGCCACAAACCCACCATAACAATGGGAAATAACTAGGGACCTACCAAATTCACAGCCATGAAAAACACATCACGGACCATGAAATCTGGTCTTGTGTATAGTATAGGGTAAAAGCACACAAATTTTATGGGGAAGACCAGGGTTTCTCAAATTGGGGGTCCTGACCAAAAGGGAGTTGCAGGGAGGTTGCAAGGTTATTTTACGGGGGGTTACACTATTGCACCCTTACTTCTGCGCTGCCTTCAGAGCTGGGTGGCCAGACAGTGAAGGCTGCTGACTGAAGGCCCAGCTCTTCACGCAGCAGCGCAGAAGTAAGGGTGGCAATACCATACCATGCCATCCTTACTTCTGCTCTGCTGCTGGCGGTTGCTCTGCCTTCAGAGCTGGGCTCCTGGCCAGCAGCCACCGCTCTGCAGCTGCAGCGCAGAAGTAAGGGTAGAAGTACCGCAACCCCCCCTACAATAACCTTGTGACCCTCCACAACTCCTTTTTGGGTCAGGACCCCCTACCAATTACAACAGCGTGAAATTTCAGATTTAAATAGCTGAAATCATTAAATTTACGATTTTTAAAATCATGAAACTGACCAAAATGGACTGTGAATTTGATAGGGCCCTAGAAATAACTGGTAGGGTCACTGGCGTCCCAGTAAGGGCAAGGATTGAATTGCTCACAGAGAATGAGCTATTCTTTAAATCACTGTCAGATTATGTTAGTGGGCAGTATGGGGAAACTTGCACTGCTGCTGCTGCCCTGGATGTATCAGTTTTGCTATGAAAAACTATTTTGTTCTCCAGTGACATCCCCATGGAATTTTCACAAGCACAACATTCCTTCAGCACTTCTGCATCTGTGCTTTTGCACAGTGCGGTCTTTCTGCTAGCACTAGCAAATAGCTTGAAATATTCTGTGACCACACAGTCTAGTCAAACTGCTACTATATCACTGTTGCCCAAAAAATGCTCCTAAGCAAAGAGATAATTGTAATGCATTGGTAATCCATCTCTACTTCTAAAAAACAAGGAAAGTGAAGAAATGAAACAGAAAATAAAGGATGCATAGGATAGTGACAGAGAAAAAACACCATTAACAACTGACCTTATTCCTAGCATCTCTATCCTGATGCAAATATTAAGACTTATGCTGTCAAGAAGCAAGGAGCTGCAGACACTGCTATATTTTTTTTTATCTTGAGAACTATGCCTGAATTTTAATGTCCAACTATATACCTAATATTTCTGATAAGAAAAGGGAAGAAAATAATTTTACCCAACTCCTTCTGCTGGCTCACGGTACATCATTATAACCTGAATATATAGTGAGGTGGGTATTAAAATACTCCTAATTGATTAAAAGAACAGGAGTACTTGTGGCACCTTAGAGACTAACAAATTTATTTCAGCATAAGCTTTCGTAGGCTGCAGCTCACTTCTTCAGATGCATAGAGTGGAACACACAGACAGAAGATATTTATACATACAGAGAACATGAAAAGGTGGAAATACGCATACCAATTGTAAGAGGCCAATCAATTGAGATGAGCTATCAGTAGCAGCAGAAGAAAAAACTTTGAAGTGATAATTGAGATGACCCATAGAAGGTGTGAGGAGAACTTAACATGGGGGAAAACATTCAATTAGTGTAATGACCCAACCATTCCCAGTCTCTGTTTAGGCCTAAGTTAATTGTGTCTAATTTGCATATTAATTCGAGTTCAGCAGTCTCTCTTTGGAGTCTGATTGATTAGGAACTGAAGGTCATGCCATGTGTCATTTGAAAGGTTATTTTCTCTAGATGTTCAACTGCATCTTGGATCCAAATCATTCCCTTAACATCCATATAAGTAATATGTCACAAAAGGAACCATATGATCATTTGGATCAGATTTTCTAGCATGTTATTGTGATGGGGTATTCATTCCACACCTCACCTGAAAAGGTTAACGTAGCAGGAAAGGGGCTAGTTAACCTAACAGGCACGCCCTGGGAAAGAATTAGGGTAGACAGCCAAGTCCTTAGAAGATGAAGCTCAGGTGAACAGGTGTATGCTGGGCTGGTACAAAACCAGCAAGCTGAGAACAAAAGGAAGCTGCAGGGGAAGGAGTCTGCAGTCACTGCCTGGGAGAAGGGAGGTGTGCTTAGAATAGGCACTCTGGCAAGACCCTGAAAAAAGTTAAATAGCCACAGGGAGCAGAGGGTGCTCTGCTAGTAACCTCGCGGGGCCAGAGCTAGAAGAGAAAATAGGAAGGAGCACAGGGAAATAGTAATGGGGTCTGGGAGTAAGCAGACTGTGGTTGCTGAACAGAGGGTCCCTGTGTAGGAGCAGGATTTTATAATTGTACTATGAGAATTAATGTATGATTTGATTTCATCCTGCCAGCCACCCTTTTTGAATAGCAGAAAGGAATGACAGACCAGAACAATCCTTATGACTGATTATGGGCACCCTTTTGTTTTAGGATAAGTTATAATGTCTACTATGGTTTCCTATATGTATTACAAATTAGGCACTCTAGTTAAATATACATTTCTTTGTTTTAAGGTTTTAGTAAGTAAGAGACAGGATCTTGTATTGTATCTATGTTAAGGAGATTAGAGGAATGTTGAGGGCCTGAAGCCCCAATGTGAATTGTTTTAGTTATAAGATTTAGCAAGGCTTGACTTACAATGTATTCTGCTGAATATAAAATACTGCTGTCTGTATACCTTTAAAGGTTTCTGTAAGAGATTGTTTGTGTGAATGAGGAATGCATGCATCAGGAAAAGATAAGGTGTGAAAGTCATCACAAATGTCCAGATGGTCAAGAAAAAGTGAGAGGAGAGACTTGGAAAGCCCAGGAGACAATCAGAAAACGTCCACTGTATCTGATGCTAAACATGTTAGCAGCATTGACGACCTCAGAGGTGAGGCAGGCACCCCCGAAGGCGAGACAACAAATAGGAGATAACGATGGGAAGCCCGACAATAACCATCAAATGATAACAGCAGAAAACCCCAAGATTAACACCACTTAGGGACTAATGATTACAGGATGACATTGCAAAATGCATAGACTCAAAGGGGAATTTACAACTATAAAGTTGGGGTGTTTTGCCATGGAACTTTGGGTTCAGTCCTGCTAAGCATCGGATCGTGACCGATAGAGCCCAGCTCCATTAGATTGACTAGAGTGACAACAGACTGGTAACTATAAACATCAACTGGCAGGACTGTGTGTGTGTGTAGCATATGCTAACTGTTGTATTTTCAATAAATGCGGCGTATTTGCCTCCCGCCCCCCAGAAAAGATCCTGTGTGCTTTGTATAGCATAACACCTGTGCTGGAACACAGTAGTGGGTGGGCCTGGATTCCCCTACCTGCCACTGAGGAAAGTGGCATAGTCCTGAATTATAGGACAGCCTGGAAAGGTAGCCTGACAGTCAATCCTGAGATTTTGATACACCCTGAAGGGGAAACACATATAATGACCTGGGCAGAGGGCCAAGTCACAAAGAGGGAGCACTCACAAAGAATGAGTCCCAGAGAGCTAAAGGGACCGTAGTGAGAGAAAATGACGGAAGATGGTGTCAGATCTTGAACAGAGCTAATCCCCTGAGCAGCCATAAGGCAGGGAGCTTGATGTCATCAAGCTTGATGGACTTCTATACAGAGCTTCTCTACAGAGCTATGCCAAAACAGTCACTGAAAGGAGGACATTAAAGGAGACTAGAAATGAGTTTCTTCACTAAGGATAAGGAGCTGAACAACCAGGGTTTGGCTTACCTGCTACTCATGACTGGGGAGATACAAGGTAGAACTCAGAATAAAATTACCAGCTCAGAATAATTTCAGTATGGAGTGAATTTTGCAATTTACAGGTTCTCATTTACAAAGTTTGTTTTGAAAGATATTGTTCTTATTGCCCTCTCCAGTCATACCTCATACTGGGCCTGATTCTGTAGCTTCTCCATGCATTTAGCTGCTGGATAATTAAGCCCATTATTTTTTGCTTATCCCTTATTGTAAGAATACCAATAATAAAACATACCCATTTTTGGAATGAGTTCCTCACTGGCTCCTTTGAAGAAGCATATGTAGATAACCAGTCCTCTTTGGATCTATGAAAGATTGCACACACACAAAAAAAGTATTGTGTATATGTTTATATATCTGCACAGTACTTACTAATATAATTAAAGACAATTAAAGACAATCCATTATCTGTACATTAACCCAAATTTAATTGGAATTTACAATATATTAATACACAGGCTAAAATTAAAAGCAGATATACAATTCTTCCTCATGCTGGGATCCAATGGCATAGAGACAAGTCCACTGCATGGTGAATGGGGAAAACCCAGAAGGGGTTACGGAATAAGATGCTATGAAACAAGAGTATCTAGGAGATAGAAAACTCATTTAATTTCAGAGCCTCTTCAAGCAAGTCTGTCTAGGAGACGGGAAACCCCTGATTTCAAAACTGAGCAGTCCAAGATCATTCGCCTTGGAACGCAAGTAAACTAGGGTGGAACTACTGATATCTGTACCTAGCAGGCTATGACAAGACATTCCTATGAACCGGATAGGGTGGACTGGCCTAACAAACCATTATAGCTGAAACTCAATTGTTATAGAAACAGAACAACAAACCAAACTGATTTAAACAGATTTCAACCCAGACCTAACAAATGGAAGTGGGTCATGGATTTCGGATAATAGCTACATATATTATACATATTGTGAGCTGGAATATTAGAACTCGATTGACTCCAGACCAGACTGAGCTCATAGTGGAGGAGTTAAGGAAGTTACAAGCTTCCCTTGCTGCCATATGGGAGACACACTGGCTGGGCACAGGAAAGATGACAGTTGGAAACTACACTTTCCTTTATTCTGGACATTCAAGTGGGCAAATGAATCATAGAGATGGTGTTGCTATAGCAGTGAATAAGAGAATAGTCAGCTTCAACAGCAGAAACCAATGTCTGAGCGGATTGTCATAACATGGTTTACTACTGCCTACAATAAACTATGCATAATTCTGATCTGCTGTTATGCACCAACGGAAACAGCAAAAGAGGAAGAGAAGGATGTGTTTTATCAACAGCTAGATAGCAATGTAGATGAGATTCCTTTGATAATGGGAGATCTGAATGCAAAAGCTGGTAGCAGACATGGTAAGCAAATGAACAGTGATAGACAACATGGCATCAAGACAGGAAATGATAATGGGGAAAGATTATGAACTTGCTATGAAATGCACAATCTGATTATTGGTGGTACTTGGCTTCCTCACAAAGACATGCATGAGGTTACATGGAACTCACCAGATGGTCAAACCAAAAACCACATTGATCACATTATCAGGAAAAGGCATAGTCCAGGGGTGGCCAACCTGTGGCTCTGGAGCCACATGCGGCTCTTCAGAAGTTAATATGTGGCTCCTTGCATAGGCACCGACTCCGGGGCTGGAGCTAGAGGCGCCAATTTTCCAGTGTGCCAGGTGGTGCTCACTGCTCAACCCCTGGCTCTGCCACAGGCCCTGCCCCCACTCCACCCCCTCCCCTGAGCCTGCCATGCCCTCGCTCCTCCCCCTCCCCCCCAGAGCCTCCTGCCCGCCACAAAACAGCTGATCGGGAGGTGCAAGAAGGGAGAAGGAGGCGCTGATTGGCGGGGCTGCCGGTGGGTGGGAGGCTCTGGGAGCTGGGTGTGTGTGTGTGAAGCTGATGGGGGACTGCTGAAGTATTACTGTGGCTCTTTGGAAACATACATTGGTAAATTCTGGCTCCTTCTCAGGCTCAGGTTGGCCACCCCTGGCATAGTCAATCATTGTTGGATGTTAGATTCTATAGAAGTGCCGAGTGTGCCAGTAGCTCTCTGAGGGAAGCACACAAGGTGATGCTTGGAGGATGTTTCAGAACATTAATTTGAATGATGAAGAAATCTCACTGCAGACCAGATGGGAAATATACAAGAAAGCAATACAAAACACAGCAGAAGAGTTGCTGGAAGGCGTAAGCAAACAAACAAGCAATAAAACAAGAAAATTACTGGAAAAGTGTAACCAAGACAAGACTACTGGAAAAGCAGAAGTAAAAGCTTTATACAGAGGGGTGAAGAAATCACAAAGATTGGACAAGAAATAGTTTTGGAAAGAAGAGGCACAATAACTCGAGGAGGCATCAAGAAAACAAGATATGAAAACAGTATACAAAAAGGGTAAGTTGCATGGAAACATCAGCTCAACAATGCAAGCAGTAAAATAAGCTACTGGTGGACTGACAACAAATACTCAAGTCATGCCGGAAGTATGGAAGGAGCATTTTGATAAAATGCTGAGCACTGCAGATCATTCAGCTTCAAGCATTCTAAATGTTCTAGATCAGTGGTTCCCGAACTTCAACAACCTGTGAACCCCTTTCACTAAAATGTCGAGTCTCGGGAACCCCCTCCTAAAAATGTATATTTCCAGGGATTTTCTTCTTTATCTGAGTATAAATGATAAAAGCAGTGATCTGGGAAATATAACATTTGTTTTGATGACATGCATATTACACACTATTTATTATTTATTATTATTTATCATTACAGTATTTTTATTACATTATGAAAATGGCAACACTCTTCCAAGAGCTCACTTTCGTAGCTTGTATCACTTTGAATAAGCCTGTTATAAGACAAGGCTCCTATGTTTCATCAAGGAATATCAGATGTGAAACATCATGAAGGTATTTAAGAAGCCAACTCAAAGAGTTCCTCCTACCCAAGCATTCAGGTCTTTAGCAGTCCAGGCAAACAATGCACGTTACAACAAAACTTAAACTTGTTCTTCATAATAATTAAAAAAAAAACCCAATACTAGCTGCCTATTTAATTTTAAAAACAGCAAAAAATATCCACCTCCCTTTCCATTTCTTATAAGGAGTCTTGAAGTTTAAATCTCCTCAGTGTGATAGATATGCTTGCTTTGATCTGCTTAGCTCGTGGAAGTCCAGTGGCTCCAGGCTGTTGGCCCTGTGCTGCCCAGGGTCCCTAAGGAAAGCTCTGTCCGCCATTAGGGAATTTTTTTCCGAGAACCCCCTGTAACATTTCGTGAACCCCCAGGGGTTCACGAACCCCAGTTTGGGAACCACTGTTCTAGATGAACAAGGCAGCTGGTAAGGCAGAACAGATATCAGCACTGAACTACCATCAGAAGAAGATACAGAAAGAACAGTGAAACAGTTAAAAATAGGAATAGACAATATAACATCTGAGCTGGTAAAAGTTGGCAGGACAAGTGCTATCACAGCATTAGAAAAAAAGTTACTAGTTATGGGAGCAACAGGAGGTACCAGACGACTAGCTAAAGGTAACAGTAACAATCTTAAAGAAAGGAGATCCAAAGAATTATAGAGGTGCAAGCTTATTGTCAGTATTGGGAAAAATCACAATGAAAGTAATTTTCAACAGATTATGGGTAAGTAGCAAGAAAGGAACAGGCCAATGTTGCATTGATCACATATCCATGCTCCAATAGTGGATGGGAAAAAGTGAGAAAGGGGATTAAAGATTTTGCTCTTTTCATTGACTGCATGAAGGCATATGATTCAGTTTGGAGGGAAGCATTATGGAAAGTAGCAAAATCATATCAAGTTCCAGATGAGATCACTACAATTATAATAGCTATGTATAAGACTCCTGCAGTGCCATAAAAATTGGTGGAAAATTAAGCAACTGGTTTAAGTAAAAATTTGGTGTAAGACAAAGGGGCATGGAATCACTGTCACTTGTCATCATGTTCTTAAACTGGACATTAAGAATATCAGCCAAATTGGAGGACATGAGATTGGACAATCTAGTTAAACTCCTTAACCTATACAGAGGACAACAACTGGCAGACACATCTGAATTAACGATGATACTCTTTGCTAACTTGAAAACTGGTGTAGTCGACTTGGACTTACAATAAATGCCAAGACGACAAAGTGGTTGCATCTTAGAAAAGGGACAAGGGAATGAGTGCTGAAATGCAGCAGTAGTGGAGTCATGGAACAAACAGAATCTTACATGTTCCTAGGAATCTTGATCAGTGTTGATGGTTCCATGAAGGATGAGATTAAAAAGAGATGTGCCATACCCACAAGTGCTGCACAGAAACTGATAATTTATGGACTTATGAAAGCATTATATTTGGTACCAGAGTGAAAATTTATCAAACTGGTGTACTAACAGTACTACTCCATGGTCTGGAGAGTGCAGTAAATGAAACAGACATCAAAAGACTAGGGACGCAACAGAGATGACGGTGTTTTGAAAGAATCAGTTGTAAAGTGGAATGATTTTAAGACAAATGAAGTTAGGAGAGTAGGGTGTGAAATCAGGTTATAGGACTGACTACAATCAAAAAGATTACAATAATAGGCACACTGCAGAAGCCAAACAGATGGTAGCATGACAAAGAAAATAATGCAAACACAATCAAGGTGAGTTTGACCTAGAGGCCAACCACTCACTAGACACTGGGACATCATATGCAGGGACATGACCAGGCTGGGCTTAATGGAGGAACAAGCCATGGACGGGTATGAATAGTGACACTGTATCTTCAAAGATGCTCTGTAATTAAAATAAGCAGCAGAAACAATTCATACCTAATGGATTCAATTGCTTAATTTCAAGACAGATAATAACCAAAGCTTTTCTCCTATCAAACATGCAAATAAGTCACTTTCAGTTTAAATATGAATTTATCTTCATTTGAAATGTGATAATCATGGTAATGGCTAATTTAGTAGATTATACCTCAGGAAATTAACATAATATTCAATCACATCACAATTTTGTAAAAACATACTCAGATTGTTAAACACAGAGACCAATATCATGACAGAATATTTAAAACTATTGAGAACATAATTTATCACTTTATCATGGCTGAAGTCATTGATTTCAATGGAACAAGGATTTCACCCTTAATTTTTTTAAACGGATAAATTAATTTGCTTTGCACAACAGAGGAAGAATAACTGATCTTAAGGAAATGTTACAAATATAGGGCCAAACCTCCAAACAATTCCTTATGAGATTAATCCTTATTTAATGGAACTACTTGTTTTGAGTAAGAACTAGTTATGTGCATAAGGGATCATGACCCAGAGGTGGAAAAAATGTAAGGCAGATGCTGTGCTGAATTTTTCCACTCTCTCATTTAGATCCCTCAACACACATAGGTGGCCCACTGTGATTACATTAAGGGAGAATGACAAACATCGCTGCCCTTAGCCAATGGCATTCCACCCATCAATATAAGTGAAGTACTCAGTCCCTTATTCCTTTAGTCTGATTGAAAAAAAAATTAAATATCTTTGCTTTAACTACAGGGTCTGTGTGCAAAAGAGGAATTACTGTGAGCATATGTGCACAGAATACCCAGGGCTCTACCACTGTAGTTTCAAGGAACAAGTACTCTTCTGAGAAACATATTTTTTTCTGTAAGCAAAACAGAGTACAACTTGCAGTAACCACTGAAAGTCATCTAACTAGGGCCTGGTCTACACTAGGAGGGGGGGATTAATTTAAGTTACGCAACTTCAGCTATGTGAATAACATAGCTGAAGTCGACGTACTTAGATCTACTCACCCCGGTGTCTTCACTGCAGTGAGTCGACTGCTGCCGCTCCCCCGTTGACTCTGCCTGCGCCTCTCGTTGCGGTGGAGTACAGGAGTTGACGGGAGAGCGCTCGGGGGTCGATTTATTGCATCTAGACTACGCTAGACGCAATAAACCGACTCCCGCTGGATCGATTGCTGCCCGCTGATCCGGCAGGTAGTATAGACATACCCTAGGAGACGCTGCCCAGTTCAGTGATGGGACTTGAAGTTTATCACCTCAAAATACCGTATCTCAAACAAATTTTTAAGGCATTTTGAAAGATCACTCACAAATATCTTCTGTTTTGTTAAGCTTATGGTAACAGTTACTGTGTTTCCTTAACTATTTTTGTAAAGACTTCTGCTTTGTTCTCTTGTATACGTTAGTATCGGATTCACCAGTATGCTCAAGGCTAAGGGTGAAAAAAGCAACACATTCTAAGTCCCTATTTATTTTTCAGTTGCTGACTTCCTAATAAAGAATTTTCTTTGGGGCTAAAATGTCCCATGCTGATATTTTTTGGAAAGCCAAATAATTCCTTCCAAAAAGTTCATTTTGACCAGTGTGGAATAATATATAGCAGTTTTCTAAATTCCAAATTCCATTAAGTATTTAAGAAGTTAGACTCCTCAAAGTTCAAGTGAGCTTTGCTGTGATTCCATACTATCTGTTCCTAGCAGATGAAGGAGAGATACACATTTGGAAGAGATTTCCAAAAGTTGCAATTATTGATACATATGCCTCACCTACATATTAGTTCCAGAATTAGATTAACATTATGATATTGGTAAGGAAAAAATACATATTGTAAAAGGTCCTGGTAAAACAGACCCAATAAATCTGTAATGAAAAATCCAATCAAAATTTTATCACATCATACTTTTTATACCATTATACCAGAGAAAAATGCCTACAGTATATAGCACACAGTGTAAGAGATAATCAGTTCTGCCACATCTCCCAATATTTGATGTTCTCCTTAAAGTCCTTGCCCTGAGGTCATCTACTGTATGAGAATCTCAGCAAAAAGAGTTTTTAGCCCTTGTTGCTACAAAGACAACCTTGAAAATGTGAACCAAATATAGCCTAAATGTTGAGGCAAAGAAAAGGAATAAATACAAACAAATAAGTAAAAATAAAACCCTAATTAAAAAAAGGAACTCAAGCCAATCTCATGATTTGAGGTCTGACTTCTCATTTCTGAATCCTTGGAATGGGCAACACTCTAGTTGTTGGAGACAAGTCATGCCTAGCCTTTTATGGCAAAAGGTGATACAGACTTTGGGCTCAGTATTCCACAGCACCTATACAAAGCTAGGGCACAGTGGAGAGAAGGGGGCTGACACAGAGTGGATTGTATCGCTCTGATTCTTAGCTGCATAGTCCCAGTGTAAGTTAAAGCTGCTGGGGGAAGCTTCAGTTTATGTTGCAGGTGCAAGGCCTTTGAGCCCCTATCTATATTTAACTGTGCACAACTCCAATTCAAAACATTTCATTTTTTAAAAAATGTCTTGAGTATATTAAGTTTTGGCAAGCTGGACACACTATTAAAGGCTTAAGTAATAATGGTACTGTATCAAATCCTCTAAGAACAGATTCAGTCAGATGGTCTGTTTCCAGTAAGAGGTGCAACTCAGAATGTTTAAGCTTTTTGAACTGAAACAAAAACAACGGTGTTCATAAAGTGCTCTGTAAACAGTCAAGGCCTAATCAATTGGCTGTTCAGTCCAAACTTCAGCACTAGAAAACTGAAGCAAAATAAAATAAATAAGGGGGTTACAAATTCAAAACATTTAGATCTGGACAACCATTGCTGTAAACCTGCATAGTGGCCTAAGGGTGCCCAAGAGGATTATATGGGGAAACCACACTGTATATGGATTTGCTATTGTCAGTAAAATGCCTGTATAAATAGACTAGCACAGCAAGTTCCCTGGCACTCCTGGCTTTTTTACTAAAAATTCTCAGACCTGGCACCAAGCAAACATATTCAAATACACAGCACAATGCATGTACCTGATGCTAATAACAATGCTATAGGGCAGGCATTACCCAAGGTAATGTTAATACCAAAGGATTATTTAGCAGTTGGTCACTAAGCACTCTCATCTGAATCTGCAAGCAGCACACACAGTTAGCTAAAAATGTGCAGGCTTTCAGCAGCTGTAACACGTGCATTCTGCAAAAGGTGTATTTTCATCTCCGCTCTACAACTTTTGCAGAAAAATATAATATGTTTGGTAATATAGTAGGAACCCTTCCATAATGATTAAGATGTCAGCTTGTGATAAATTGGGTAGTCAGGTAAATTATTCTTTGACATTTTATTTTGTTCCAGTTTTCATTGCAGAATAAGTCATTATAAGGGTTTTCTATGTACTTGTAACATGGCCCCCACCTCTACAGAAGCTGAACACTTCCCATATATTTATATGAAATTTTCTTAACAATACCCGGGGATAGAATAGTATTATTCCCATTTTACACATGAGCAACTAAAGCACAGAGAGATTAATGGACATGCCTAAAATAACATAAGAAATCTGTTGCACAACCAAGAACCAAACTCCTGAGTCTCAATCTGGTGCCTTAATCACAGAATGATCCTGCTTCAGTACAAGATAAAATTAGAAGTGGTCCAGATAGTTCCCACTGCATACTTTATATTTATTGTAACAGTATTCACTTTTATTATTGTGAAGAAAAGCATTGGATTTCATCTTATTTTGTTACATGTATAAAAGAGAAGTCCTATGTTTGCACGTACTCTGTTGTAAGACTTCATTTGTATTACATATATTCCTTCTAATGTATGTTTCCCCATGAATAGGCCATTCCACTGTTGGAGTCATTTATTGCTGAGAAACATTATGATATGAAAGTGATTATGGAAGAATGGGTACATAAGTGTAAATGCAATGTACATTCAAACCCTTTCTCCATCCAGAGTGAGCCCACAAAGACCTGTTGGCTTTCTTTTTAAGAAAGAACTGTCAAACATACACTCTGGGAATACCTGTAGTGAGTTTATATGGCTCTGGAATTGTTCAAGGTTATCTACATCAAGTGCTATTTTATTTTACAATAGATTATAAACTCCTCAGTGCAAGGACACGTTGTTTTTAAATTGCTTGTAAATCACCAAGCCACGCAAATTTTGTATCAGTAATAGTTTACTGGGTCTTAGTTTTTTTATTTTTGTGTTGGTGAGCATGTAAGTGGTAACATTATAGTAAGAAAATACAATGGCAGAAATTCATTACTGATCAAACCTTCCACTGCCCTCTAAAGAAAGGTCATGCTAAGGGATTCAGCTCTTTCCATACTTTTTGCTGTGGAGTGACTAGCTTTCGCCTCATCTTGTAATACCAGTGAAATGCCTAGGGAAGATACAAGTGCAGTGATCACTGATAATACATTTTATGGCTGGAAGGGACCTGCTAGTTTATATAGTACAACTCCTCACGCAAATTCCTCTATTGGATGTTGCTCTTTCACAGATTTAGGTTAAATAACACTGGTCTACAATTTTTGAGAAGTCATCTGCTTCAGAGATAAAATGTGCTATTTATTATGTATTTTGATGTGCTGAATTCAAATATGACAATTAAAACAACTGATTGGCTACTGTTTCTAAGATATTTAAGTTTTTACATTTTATGTCTATGTATATTGTGTAGATAGTAGAGTTTTAATCGTAAATTGTAAACCTAGGTCTTTTCATGTGTTTATGGTTGCTTTACATGATAATATTTCACCTGTCCTGTTTATGTAACACTTTAAAAATCAGCAAAAGGGTTATATAAATAAAATTTATTATGAAACAAAAGGCAAAAAACTATTCTGTACATAGTTTAGTCCTATTCAGTGTCTACTCGGCGCTTCTTGGCTCGTCTCTTGTATTCATTAAATGGAGCATCTCTCGTCACTGTCCAGCAATAGTCTGCAAGCATTGATGGGCTCCATTTGCCTTGATAGCGTTTCTCCATTGTTGCAATGTCCTGGTGAAATCGCTCGCCGTGCTCGTCGCTCACTGCTCCGCAGTTCGGTGGAAAAAAATCTAGATGAGAGTGCAAAAAATGTATCTTTAGTGACATGTTGCAACCAAGGCTTTTGTATGCCTTGAGGAGGTCTTCTACCAACAACCTGTAGTTGTCTGCCTTGTTGTTTCCGAGAAAATTTATTGCCACTAACTGGAAGGCTTTCCATGCTGTCTTTTCCTTGCCACGCAGTGCATGGTCAAATGCATCATCTCGAAGAAGTTCACGAATCTGAGGACCAACAAAGACACCTTCCTTTATCTTAGCTTCACTTAACCTTGGAAATTTTCCACGGAGGTACTTGAAAGCTGCTTGTGTTTTGTCAATGGCCTTGACAAAGTTCTTCATCAGACCCAGCTTGATGTGTAAGGGTGGTAACAAAATCTTCCTTGATTCAACAAGTGGTGGATGCTGAACACTTTTCCTCCCAGGCTCCAATGACTGTCGGAGTGGCCAATCTTTCTTGATGTAGTGGGAATCTCTTGCACGACTATCCCATTCGCAGAGAAAACAGCAGTACTTTGTGTATCCAGTCTGCAGACCAAGCAAGAGAGCAACAACCTTCAAATCGCCACAAAGCTGCCACTGATGTTGGTCATAGTTTATGCACCTCAAAAGTTGTTTTATGTTGTCATAGGTTTCCTTCATATGGACTGCATGACCAACTGGAATTGATGGCAAAACATTGCCATTATGCAGTAAAACAGCTTTAAGACTCGTCTTCGATGAATCAATGAACAGTCTCCACTCATCTGGATCGTGAACGATGTTGAGGGCTGCCATCACACCATGGATGTTGTTGCAGACTACAAGATCACCTTCCATGAAGAAGAATGGGACAAGATCCTTTTGACGGTCACGGAACATGGAAACCCTAACATCACCTGCCAGGAGATTCCACTGCTGTAGTCTGGAGCCCAACAGCTCTGTCTTACTCTTGGGTAGTTCCAAATCCCTGACAAGATCATTCAGTTCACCTTGTGTTATGAGGTGTGGTTCAGAGGAGGAGGATGGGAGAAAATGTGGGTCCTGTGACATTGATGGTTCAGGACCAGAAGTTTCATCCTCTTCCTCTTCCTCGTCTGACTCAAGTGAGAATGATTCTGGTGCATAAGGAACTGGCAGTCCTTCTCCGTGGGGTACTGGGCGTATAGCTGATGGAATGTTTGGATAATGCACAGTCCACTTTTTCTTCGACACACCTTTCCCAACTGGAGGCACCATGCAGAAGTAACAATTGCTGGTATGATCTGTTGGCTCTCTCCAAATCATTGGCACTGCAAAAGGCATAGATTTCCTTTTCCTGTTCAACCACTGGCGAAGATTTGTTGCACAAGTGTTGCAGCATATGTGTGGGGCCCACCTCTTGTCCTGATCTCCAATTTTGCAGCCAAAATAAAGGTGATAGGCTTTCTTAACCATAGCGGTTATACTGTGCTTTTGTGATGCAAAACTCACTTCACCACAAACATAGCAGAAGTTATCTGCACTGTTCACACAAGTACGAGGCATCTCTGCTCACTTTGGCTAAACAGAAATGTGTCCCTTTGCAAAATCAAACACTGACAAATAAGAGAGCACGACACTGTATGATTTCTAAAGCTGATATAGGGCAATTTGTTCAGCAGAGTGATGTAAGCTTCGTTCTGATTGCATCATCCATGACTTCTAGGAATAACATGATGCAATTCATATCATGTATGACGCAATACCAGCTTCAGATTGCATCATTCATTGTTTTGCCTAAAAAGCAAGTACTGTCCAAACCCAGTCATAGATTTATTCACAGATCCAGTCAAAGATGTATTTTAGTCATTTCTGGTTTAAATTGAGATCCTTTCCCTTTATAACTCACTTATCCTCCGCCATTCCCAAGTCAAGGGTCGTATATACTGACCCAATAGCATATCTTGAAAACTAGAGCCAATCAACAAATTTTAAGCATCATTTTCATTCTCAGTGACCCAGAATTAGTAAAGTTTGACTACATTTATTTCAGAAGCATTTTGGCTGTAGAGCAGTGTAATTTAAAATGTGAAATAAGAGATTTATTTAAACAGCATAGCATTCTTGGAATGGTTTAAATCACAACATACTGTAGTTTATCCCTCTTTTCTGAATATGTAAAGGGACACAATCGTCAATCATATTTCCCTCTGAAACTTTATCTATTCTTGTTACAACAAATCCCTAAGATTACTATAATGGAATGATAAGAGAAAAATATTTAAGTTAATTTACTTAGTGCCTAGCCAATTTTGCTGTTTTCCTTGTACGCAGATGCTGATTCTGTAATATGATTCATGCAAGTGGACTTCTGCACCCACAGAGCCCCAACGATTTCAATGGTGCTCTACAAGGGTCAGCTTGCACACATCACATTGCAGTATGAAGGCCTTATTTTCTCTGTTATTTATGTGGTTCTTTTGCAACTGGAGAGAAACAGTTTAAAAACAGGTGGAAAATTATTCTAAAGCAACAAAAACTGGTAGCAGGTGGATTCAGGGGCAGGTATAGAACATAAAATTACTTTTAACTCTGTCTTTAAATTTATGTCTTTTAAACATGTTAGCACGTCTACCTCTTTTTTGTCTAAGCCCCTATGCCACACCTTTTTGGACTTTGTGTTTCAGCAATCTTTTCTTATAGGCTACAAAATGATGGGTCCTATATACACCTGAATTAAATTTAGCAACAGTGCTCATCGACAATAACACATATCACCACAGGGTCTTGCAGTACTTTCACAATGCTACACCTGACCCCTCATTCAAACCTATAGCAATACACAGCTGAAAGGGAACAGTATTATATTTATTTTTAGATTCTTTATTGCTATAGCAGCTAAGTTCTTACTGAAAATACAGTTTTTCAAAGGGCATTATTCAAAACCATCCACCCTGATACAATCTAAAACCACTGTCCTTTTATCTGGAATAAAATCAAATCTAAGGACAAAAACAAACAAAATAAGACATCTTCCATTGTGCTCTGAAGCTTGTTAGATTCAGACTTATATAGTACTGTAATTGTCTGTAAGGGTTACTTTTCTTTTAAGCACCAGGTAATGGCCACTGCTGGAGACAGAGCATTCTGGTACTAATGAACCATTTACAGTATCTGGTAGGGAATATCCCATGATACATTTCCAAATGCTGCATGGATGCAGTTTTTTTGACATTCCCAAATTGTATTTTATATCTGAAAAAGGCATTCATAATGGGGAAAACCAACAGTTCTGAATACAATAAATACCACACAGTGGGACTAATTCATCCCTAGTGTACTTCAGCTGGAGTTACAGTAGGAAGGAATCAGATTTTATATATGCTGCAGGGTACAACAGTGGTTCCCAATCCTGTAAATTGGAGTCCCCTTTGTAATGATTAATGGACTGTCCCTTTTCACTATGGCCACTGCAGAAATGTCACTGTCTCTATTTTTCTGTGCATTCTCTCTGTATCTTTTCCAATTGCTACTCTCCACCTCCTAACTCACTCAAGAGTAGGCTGGGGCAATGTGGCATAAACATATGATTTTGTGGAAGCATTACAAAGAAAAAAAACTTGGGCCAACAAATTGTTTCTGGATCTTATAATCCCCCACACATGAACTGCTCCCACCAACTAGTGCATTAATGATGGCCACAGGAGAACAGAGAGAAGGAAAAGTGGCTATTAGAAACATTCATAGAGTGCCATCATTCTGCATGGCACTTACTAAGAGATTACTAAAACAGACAAGGTTCCTGCCCAAAATGATGTACAGGCCTACCCCAGAGGTCTGATTCTCCATAGCCTTACACGGGCACTCGAATCTGTACAACGTGTGCCAGCTGATGGTATTTTACACACAGATTGCACAGGTATAAGTAGATAGACCAGCGGCAAAACGGTGGAGAATTAGGTCCAGAGACACGCCCATGGCCGAGGGAGCAGCATGTTCGCAATGGGCTGCTTGGGGGTGAAAGGGAGAACAGTACAAGCCCAATGCTTCCCTGTTCTGCCTTGCACTGCGCCAGGGGAGCCGGTCCCCAAGGAGCAGAACAAGACAAGGTAGGCGCGTGGCTTCCCCAAGAAACACGCTGCGCTGCTAACCGCTCCCAGCGCAGCAGGGCTGGGGCTTGGGGCAAACAGGCCCATTGCAAACAGAGCGGAAACGCCGAGCGGATAGCGGCGGGAGGGTTCAGCCGGGAGAGAGGCACTGTCCCTGCCGGACAGCAGCAACCAGGAAGGAGAGGCGCGATGGCTTTACAAACACAGCGTCAGAGCGGGCCGGCCCGCTGCGCACGTTACCTCCACCCACTCGGCCTCGGAGCCCGGCTCGGGGGGCTTCACCTGCAGCCGGGAAGCCAAACACTGCTGCAGAAGAGCCCGTGCGCGGGGCGGCGCGCTAGGGGCGGCCATGCCCAGCAGCGCCGGCGGGCGGGCGGGCAGACTGGGGAACCCGGGCTAGGCCACGCAAAGGCAGGCACCGCCCCCCAGCAGCACGCGGAGCCGGCACTGACCCGGGAAGGGGTGGGGCATCGGCAAGTGCCAGGGGAAACTCCGCCCCGTTGCTCTCCCAGCTGCAGGAGGTGCGGAACAAAGAGCATCGTTCGGGCCCCGCAAAGAGGCCAGAGTACCCGGCTGGGATGGGGCAATGGGCTCGTGCCGCAGGTGCTGGGTTGCTGCAGGGTAGGCAGCGTAGTGCAGTTTGTGGAAGCGGGGAGCTGATCCAGGACCAGCCTTTTCAGCCAGGGCTCCAGAGTTTCTGTTAAATTCCTCCCGGGAACTTTGGTTTTATTTTGTTGGGGAGGATGCATGGAGAAGTGAGACATTGTTGTAAGTGAAATACACGTTTCTGACTGGAATCTTCCTTCCTGGCATGTATCAGGCGCCGTCCGCCCCCAGACTAGTATATGCAAAGCAATGCAGAGCTGTCCTGACGCGTTACTCAACAGGTGGCAAGTTCTGGGAGTGAATGAGTTTGGAGGCATTGTATTTTTATGAAATAAATGTGCTCTAGCTCATTTCAGCAGAATGTTTGGGTAAGAATTGCATGACACGCCTCCCCAGTGAAAACATTTTGGAGTAAGAAAAATCTGTCTCTCTGAACTTTGATTCAGGTGAGATTTTCCTTCAGTAAATAAAAATAATAGCCTATGTTTTTTGGACTCCCTTTGACTATCTAATCTCCTTCCCTAGTAGGTGTGTGCGGCCCTCCTCTCTCCTGCTTCCCGGCTTGAGTATCCTATCCCTCATCCTTAGGGTTGCCACCTAGAAGATGTAGAAAAAAAGCCACTCATCACCCTGCCACACCAACAAAAAGGATCTGAGTGCTGACTTCTGTAGCTAATTATTACTAAAATGTTTTAGATCAGGGGTTCTCAAACTATTGGGCATGCCTCCCAAGGGAGGGGTGGGAGTATGTCCAGAGACACCAGCTGTGTACTTTATTTATTTATTTAAGAGCTCTGGCTGTCAGGCCCTGGTGTCTGTGACTTACGCAGAAGGCGGACTGTGCACCCTGGAGGGGGGGATAAAGGGAACAGTTGGAGCCCTGCAGCCTCAGGGCTGATAGCTGGAGTCCCACCACCTGGGGTCAGGCTCTCTTCCTCCTGAATCCCTCACCAGGAGGCAGCCCAGGGCTCTCCTTCCCGCATTCCAAATCTCTCACTGGGAGGCAGCTCCGGCTCAGGCTCTCCCCGTGCTCCTCCCAATCAATCCCTCGCCAGGAGGAAGCCCAGACTTGGGCTGTTGAGCTTAAGCTGATGGCTGGACATCCACAAGGAAATGTCAGAAAGAGAAGGTAAGATTTTAATTTGGGCTGAAGGAGACAGATCAGGAGTGAAGAAGTAGATTTGTGAGTCTTAGACATCTTTTTTCCTGCTAGTTAAAATTGAGTTAAATTCACCTGTAATAAATTATTCTGTTCAATCCAAATAAAGGTGAAAACTAACATTTTCCCCCGAGAATACATTTATGTACGTTGTTGCCTCCAGGCGTATGATTAAGTTCCACTAATACCAATATGACCAATATGCATATAGTATAGCCCTAAAATTGAAGCCATGTAAGAGCTGCCTTTTAATTGGTAAGGAATGGAAAATATGCTCACTTAATATTATCCTTCAGTGGGAAAATAGTACATGCTAGAGAATAGCCTGCTGGTTGATTTCTGCAAGGAGAAGTGAGACAAGTAATTACTGAGCTAAATATTACTTGTTATGTATGCCTGCTCTGATTTCCAATAAATATTGTCTATGATTTATTGTGTTTCATTTGGTTGGAACATTCCTTTTTAATGTTGCAGCTGCTGACAGCATGCAATGAGTGGAAGTGAACAAAAGGAAATGATGTTAAATACAAAGTATGGGAAAGAATTAAGATCAACAAAGAAAAAATGTATACAATTTTCACATATGTTTCCACTTGCTTCCAGGAAAATTTGGAAGCATTGTAATCATTTCTAGGTCTCTGCCAGGTTCCCACCTATCCTAATAGTCACAGGACAGTCCCTAAAGTAACAGCGCAGTTCTGCATTCCTCGGACCCTTAAAGTGGGACTGTCCAAGTTCTGATCTTTATCAGATTCAAGGCACTTAGGCACCAATCCTCCCTTGAATTCCCTCCCAAAAGTAACTATCTGCATAGATGGAGCCCCAGAAAAGTAAATGGGGCTCTGTGTGGGCACAGAGGTCCACCTATGCAGAGCTAATTCCAGGATCACGATTTTTATTTGCTTCATTTTCCCCAAAGTAATTACAACACTGTGTAATAAATTTGTAACCTGCATGAGTGCTTATAAGGGACAGATCTTTATTACCTGGCCTCAGTCACATGATATGGGCCAAGTTTACCAAAGGTTACGTATCTGTCACATGTCAAGGGCTGGTATGCACTAACTAATGGCTACAATACAGCCCTGGGGTGGATTCACTTGCATATTATTTAAAAGGTGTCAGTCTCTTTTACATAGGGACATTTTGCAGTAATGGCATTCTGCAAAAGCAACCCTCTGTGAAAGAAAAGGAAATCAGTCAAGGCAGTTGGTGTTTGTATTAAGGAGAGGGAGGATGAATGAAGTGCTCAGTACTGTTAGCTGTAGGGCTTTGTTAAGAATCAGCTGTGTTTAAATAAAATACCTTCTGTTAATTTACTGGGAAGCTGTGTCCCTTTACTCATTAAGTAGAACTTCATTAAGTAGAAATCCAATAGAGTTCTTTTCCTTACAGTAATTTATTTGTGATTTAAAGGGATTGTTACAGAGAATATATAGACACATGGTGTAAACAGGATGTAATAAAGGGATAACAGTCCATTGTTGCCTTGGTAGTAGTCAATCAAGCTGGTATTTAATACAATACATTCATTTATAAACAAGTTGCAAGTAGGCATGCAGGTGAGCCAGTATATATAGAGTTTGGGGTGGCATTATTACTCATAGAGATTTCTGGCACTTGGTGTGGCTATGTTGTATTTCCCTTGAAAGACAGATTTAATTCGTGTTAGTATATTAGTTTGAATTTAATTGTGTGGGCCTGTTTTTGTTTATTTGTGTGTGTGTGGTTTTTTTAGCAAGCTGCAGATAGCATATAAATCTGCTATAGCTCATCTTTCCATGAATTTTCCCAGGGATTATCAGATTTAGGTAGTAATTTGTTCTGCATCTTGTATTTCTTTTATCTTGTCTGGCCACATCTTAAACGAAGGACTTCCTTTTTGTGAGCCATAAAATGGTGATACATTTCTTAGCAGTTTCTGTTAACTTCTTAATAGATATAATTCACTAGCAATCTGAAGGGCATGTCTCACTATAAAGTAAATTAGATTTTCATCAAATATTGCATTAGAGGTATTTTGCTGCCTATTGTGTATGTAGACTAGTGATTTTGGATTTGAGAGCAGTACCAGAAAATTTGTGGGGATTGTGTCCTATCTGCTAACAGCCTCTCCAGCAGAGATTTGGATTGTTTAGATCAATTTGATTAATGTAACTAGCATGCAAAAGAAATTTCTGGTTAATTTCTGATTTTTTTTATTCAAATTCTACCTGAGAAAGGGAGTTTGTGGTGGTGGTGTTAACCACTCAATTTAGTTGAGTCTTTCTTTAAATGATTTTAAGTAAACCCTTCCTTTGGTAACCTGTGTGTCATATGCCCTCAGTTGAAACTTAAACACAAAATATTTTTATTTAATTACATTTCATGTAGTAGCTCACAGCCTTTAATATCCTATGATTGGTTCTCCACTCACTCTGCTTGAGCCTCTTAATATACTCATTTAACTCTTTAGCATTAACAGAGTTTGACTAAGATTAAGAGGATTTGACAATAATGGGTCAGTGACTTCAATGGAGTTACACCAGGGACAAATTGGAGCCAATATTATAAACAATAATAATTAGTAGTAATGATTAGTTCTTGAGCTCATATGCATGCTTATTTTGTGCACACACTGCCTGAAAGTAGATACCTGTCTAGCCATCTGTGCATGCAATTCAGGATTTGCACACACACAACTGAGAATACATGAATGAAATAGGTAAAACTGCACACCTACCTAGTCTGACAGGTTCCCCCCATGGTGCCACCTGGAACTGGGGTACCACTGAGCCCCCGACCCACCCTCTCACACTATACTGCTGTGACAAGCTGCAAAGCCCTCCAGCCTGCACTTTCACCAGCATACATTTACATACAAGTAGGGACAAACTCCGCTGCAGTTACATGCAGGCTTTCTGACCAGCCCCTGCATAGAAAGGCTACAGTTAAGGCAACTCCCAGATCCCCAGGCATGCACCCCCTCTGGAGTATAAACCCAAAATTATACAGTCTTGCACTGCACAGGGAACTGTACAACGTAAGAAAATAAAATTCGCCCCCTCCCTCAATGTGGAGAGGAATATGCAATAGCCTTTTGCCCCTGAGCTAAGATTCCCATACACTTCACTGTAACTTACAGTTTAGATAAAGCAAAAACAAGTGTATTAACTACAAAAGATAGATTTTCAGTGATAGCAAACAGATCAAAGCAGATTATTTAGCATATAAACAAAAAACACAAACTAAGTTTAATATACTAGATTGGATATGAGTAGCAGATTCTCACCCTTCAAGAAAATACAAGCAGGCTGCAGATTCTTAAGGGGCAAGCTGCACTTGCATTACAGCTTGGAATCCCCAGGTGTCTCATTCACAGGCTAGAAATCCCTTTAGCTTGTATTCAGCACTTCCCCCAATTCAGTCTTTGTTCCTCAGGTGTTTCCAGGAGTCTTCTTGTGTGGGAAGTGAAGAACCCCAGATGATGTCACTCCCTGTCTTATAGCTTTTGCATATGGCGGGAACCTTTGTTCCGAAGCTTGGTTCTCAGTCCAGTCTGTGGAAAAATACTGACATCCCAAGATGGAGTCTAGAGATATGTGTTCTCATTATATGTCCTTGTAGAGTCATAGCAGCCATTACTAGGAGGCTTTCTGTAGCATTCACAGGAAGGCTCACGGGGAGGGAGATAAGCTTCTCTTAAGGCCTATTGTTTTTTCCTAATGGCTCATTGCCCTGAATAGGCCCTTCCCAACCAGCTATCTAGACTGAAAGCATCTTGTCCAGTGGGCGTTACCCAGGTGTGGCTACATTAGAAATACAGTTACATAGTCAACATTCATAATTTCAGACACAAAAATGATACATGCATACAAATAGAATAATCATATTCAGCAAATGATAACTTTTCCAGTGAGACCTCACATGACTTATCTTGCATAACATACATTATAATTACATCTTAATCATATCATAATAATCTCACTATGAAGAATATGGGGTGCAGTGTCACACCTAGTTTAACAAACTGTGGCCATATAGAGAATGGTTATTTACCTTATAGTATCTG
Source organism: Terrapene triunguis (assembly GCF_002925995.2). Taxonomy (NCBI): domain Eukaryota; kingdom Metazoa; phylum Chordata; order Testudines; family Emydidae; genus Terrapene; species Terrapene triunguis. Next base: position 53,803,171 of record NW_020664447.1, read on the forward strand.
TGGTTCTTTGAGATGTCATCTTTTTGGGTCCTTCTCTAGAAGACTGATAAGCAATGCTCCATCTGGAAGATTGCCACTAACTAAAAAGGTGACTGAAAGAGTGCCCTACCAAATTTGGCTTCTGATGTTGTGGCCAGGTTGAGGGTATAGTGTTTAACAAAAGCAAGGGATTACCCCATGTAGCTGCCTTGGAAATCTCAGATCTGGGGATGTTTCTAAAGCATGCAGAGGAGGCAGCCTGTGCTTTAGTAGAATGTTAATGTTTGGAGGAAGATGTGTAACAGCCATGTGATAGCAGATGGAAATACACTTTGTAATCCATTTAGAAATTCTTTCGGAGGAGATGGCTTGACCTTTAAAAACACCAGAGATAGCAACAAAAAGACAGGGCATCTGTCTGAAAGGCTTTGTCCTATTAAGATAATATAATGTCCAAGGTGTGGAGTTTCTTTTCCCGTGAAAAGAAATGAGGTTTTAGAAAGAAAATGGGTAAAATAATAGATTCAGTCCAATTAAAATGACACAATATTGAGAATAAATTTGGAATGAGGTTTCAACACAACCTTGTCTGTGTGGAATATTGTGTATGGGGGTCAGCCATGAGAGCTTGTACTTCACTGACCCTTCTGGCTAACTTATGGCAACTAAGATGACTATTTTGGGAGTGAGGTGGTGTAGGAAACAGTCAGTGAGAGGCTAGAAGGGAGGTTTGAATAGATGAAGGACATAGTTCAAAGCTATGGCAACTTCCTGAAGAGACCTCCCTTTGATCAATCAATCATCTAGTTAGGGGTAGACGTGATGTCCCACCACTAGCTAGGCATTTCATAAAGACCCTTGGTTCTATGGAAAGAGCACATTGTAGAACCTTGTACTGGTAATAATTGGGCCCTACTCTGAATTGCTGGTACACCTCTACCCCGATATAACGCTGTCCTCGGGAGCCAAAAAATCGTACCGCGTTATAGGTGCAACCACATTATATTGAACTTGCTTTGATCCACTGGAGTGCGCAGTCCTGCCCCCCCCGGAGCACTGCTTTACCATGTTATATCCGAATTCGTGTTATATTGGGTCACGTTATATCGGGGTAGAGGTGTATTCAAAGCACTGTGTACACATGAAGGGCAAAATTATGCTTGGCCACACATTATGCAAAAGGAGGGTGAGGAGAGGGCCCAAGGAACTTCCCTCCCTAAAACCATCAAGCAAAAGCCAGGCAAAATGGCAGTCCTTGAACTCTGGGAGTGTAAGGGCTACTCAAATCTAGTGCTGCTGCTAGAGCTAGCTTCTCTATAGGAGGTGGCCATACTGGTCAACAGAGCTGGGTAAGCACAAATGGTGGTAGACATTGCACTCTCTTCCAGGGTCATGGCTTAGTGACTACACTCCCTTGTGTGTGCCAGAGCTCTTGGAAAGACTTCAGGCACAATGTTTGAGTTCCCTGTGAGTTGGTGCAACTCTCTAGCTCTCCCCACAATACAGTGCTGAGCTGTAAACTCATGACAAACCCCTAACCAGGCATATTCACTAGCTAAAGGCGACTAGACCCCTTAAAAGAATAAATAGATTTGTAGTTCTTATAAGTACTTAGAGGGCAGAAACCTGAATCTGCGGTTCCCTAGCTGTGTGTAGGTTTTTCAATATGTCTTTGCAGTTTGGAAGATTTGTCTTAGCCATAAATGGCAAAATACTGTTTACAATAAACAGTCATCTCTATTGTGTGGGAGCATTGCCAGAATTTGAGTAGTTAATTTTATGCATGTTTACAGTACACAGCAAAAAACCCCATTACTACGTTACAAATAGATTATGGTTTTGTTTAGTCTTTCATACAATTACAAAAGTGGCACATGTTAAATTAGAGTAATCCGAATTTAATTAAACTTCTGAATAAAATAACACTAAATGTGAAGTCTGTCAGATCCAATTATGCCACTCCTAAGTGAGAAGTAGACATTTGCCTCTGTTGAAAAGGTTGCTAGATAAAGGTATCCACTTACTCACCAGAGTCCCTGAAAGAAAATAAGAATATAGTTAAACGTGGTCTTTTGTCTACAAGTGACTAACACTTTAATGAAGTTCTGATATTAACGTACTATGCTTTTCCTTACTCAAATGTTTATCGTGCCAGGCATTTGTGTGCACAAGTCACAATGGTGTTAACGAGTCCAATTCAACTACCATTGACTTCAGTGGGGCAGGATTGGGCCTGGAGGGAATAGACCTTTTAAAGCATCCACACACAATGGGGGAAAATAGATCCCTTCGGGTCTAAGCAGAATACATCATCCATCTTCCTACAGATGTAAACTCCAAAGGAATGCAGATGCTGTCTTTGCAGTAAGGCAATCCCTTAAGCAGAAGGACTAGCCTGCCACAGTCTCCTGTAACTACACTATCCTCTGACACCTGTCACAGGGGGGGTATTAGTATGCACTCTCTTCAGTGGATACTATTACATTCCCTATCTCCCCACCAAATAAACAGCTTTGCAATAATGAAAAACACTATGGAGAAGTGTTTTTGTCAGTTAACTCTTTGGGTATGTCTACAGTGCCAGTGGGAGGTGTGAATGCAGCACATGTAGACATACCTGAGCAAGGTTCAGGGTCCTGGGGAGGATTGTATTCAGGCAGCTAGCCTGTGCTGCCAGAGCTACGCTATTTTTAGAATGCTAAACTCCAAGCTAAACTCTGGTACGCCTATATCTGCTGCATTCATGCCTCCTGCCAAGCGTGTCAGTGATGACTTGTCACTGGGCTGCATTGGCACTGAAAGTTACTATCCCTTCTAGGGCTGCAGCAAACGCCAGATGTGAGGAGGACATGATGATGATCATCCTGGCATAGGGCCTCCCCTTCAAAACAATTTTCCTATGAGCAGAGATGTGGCTCTTTTTCTCTCCTTCTCTGAAGAATATTGTGAATAGCCTTTTATTAGCCTTATGTTCTCAGGGGGATTCCATTCTAATCATTGTTGGGTGTAGGGATAATCCTTAGGCCATGTGGTATGGGTATGACTACATTGCAAGAACTGCCCCTCCTCCCCTGGCATTGAATCGCAGAGCCCAGGTCAGCTGACTCAGGCTCATGAAGCTATAAAATTGCAGTGTAGACATCTGGGCTTGGGCTGGTGCCTGGATGTGGAGATCCCATGAAGGGGGGTCTAATGCCCACAGTAAGTGAAAAAACTCTCATGTAACATAAATAAAAGCTCTCTTTAGAAAGTCTAATACCAAATATTTTTTTCCTGTGTATGTTAGGAAACATTTTATATTTGATGTTCTGCCACTGTCTAGTAGCTATTTAGCATTCATTGTAAAAGACAAAGATCAACCCTTCAGAAGTTTTAAAATCTAAGGTTATGTGGAAAAATGTCCCTTCCAGCCTTGGTGTTCTTCTAGGGTATTGTGATGGGGTGCCCTCCCCACACTAGCCCTGCAAGAGATGAATTAGGCCAGGTGGACCCAGTAACCAATTAAGATGCAAACAGGAGATTTAAGCTGAGTGGAGGGCACTACTTAGGAGTCTCACCTTGGAGGGAACAGGTAGGGCTTTTGTAAAGCCAGGAGTCTGGAAACAGTGGATGAAGGAAACCTGCAGTCTCTCTCTGAGTTAAGAGGAAAGGAAAGGTAGATAGGAATCCAGAATAAAGGGTTTACCTAGCAGGCCTAAAAGGGGCGGGGCAGGGTGTGTGTGTCTGACCAGGAAGACTGATGAAGAAGGAGCTTAAAGGAAGCACAATAGAAAGTAGTCTAGGGAAGAGAACAGTAAGATTGGTGAAGTCCCAGACCTTAAATATTTGCTATAGGGCCTTGGACTGGAACCCAGAGTAGAGGGTGGGCCTGGGTTCTGGAGTGGTATTGCTAGGGGCAATGAATAGGGACATAATCGGGACAGTGGGCATGAGGACTGCCTGATGTCCTTGGTTCAGAAGAACTTTGAAAGACTCCCCTATTTGCATCTTAATTGATTCAGCTCTTTCAGGGCCAATGTAGGGATCAAATGTTAAATAGGCTATCAAACATGTTGAAAATCCTATGCTTTAGGGTAGTTTAGAAAAGCAAAATTTTAAAAAGTTCTCAGCAGTGAAGAGCCTATCAAATATTTTAAGCTATACTGAAAGTCTTACAGGAAGCAAAATAACTTGTTGGGACATGGTCTACTATCTTACATGACTCAATGAATATTCATTAGTGATTTATAGGCTTCTATTTTTTCACTCTTTCCCTTTCCACATAAAACCAAAGGAAAATCAAGATCAGCTGGCAGTTACATTTGATTAGAAACTTATGAAAGAAGTGAGACCAGTAAAGCAGGTACAGTATTGTCTCAGTTAATACATCTTCTCTACTGAAATTATGGGCTGACACCTGACAAAATAAACCTCTGCAGTTGTTTAGGTTGCCATTCGTTCTGGATTTCATGTGGTGCTGCATCATGCGAGTAGGAGAGTTTTACCATCATGAAAGTGATTTGGGGCCAGCAAAACATGATCATAAGACAACACTGTGTCGTACAGTGATGACATGTTTATGGATGCCATCATTCTGTGTAGTGGTGTGATGACACTTTATGGAATGTCACCTGTTGCAATAACAATGTGAAGATGTACCAAAATGTCATGAGAGAAATCAAACTTCAAAAGATGGCAAACCTACTCAACCCATTACACTTTGACAAGTTTCTTGGACTAGTCAGCTAAAGAGACCGCTGTACTCTGGGCACAAAGTAGCCTGTCTCCAGCAACTGCCAAATAACAGATGAGGCATTCTATTACTGCCTCTTCAGACTTCACTCAGTTCTATCAGGATGCATGGAAAACAGCTCGTGGGAATGACATCAGGGGTTTCCTATTCAGAGCATTTCCTAATGACCTATATAGACTGTGGTCTTTCTTGGTTGGCTGAACATCAGTATGCCCAGGAAGAGATTTATAGGAGCTGTGACCCAAAGATGTCTTTAAGTCTTCTGGATTGACAACTGTATTTCAGAGTTCAACCACATAGAGTATGCCTACACTGAGATAAAGGACCCGTGGTATGGCTCTAGGCCGTTAGAGAGAATATATAAATTGTGCTGTAACTTTTGATGTCTCAGAACCATTTAAAGGGATCTTTTCCTGGTGCACAGAGAAATTACATAAATAGTTCCAAGTAGCATTAATGGGATAAATGTCACTAGCCTCTGTTTACCAGAAGCTAGGAGTGGATGATGGGATGGATCACTGTGATTGCCTGTTCTGTTCATTGCCTCTGAAGCACCTGGCATTGGCCAGTTGGAAGACAGAATACTGGGCTAGATGGACCATTGATCTGACCCACTATGGCCGTTCTTATATTCTAAATCTAACCCTGCCACAACAGGGAGAAAAATATAAACCTGTAAGTCTGGGGGAAACACAGTGCATCATCGCTGTCAGCCCTCAAAATTATGCCAGAGTTGTAGACTAGTGTGGCTTATGTTTTACATCTGAAACATCTAGAATTTTTTGGAACTAGAGGTGCAAGTGCATCCAGGTGAATGCAGCTATTATTCATCCTGTGCAGTAGAGAAGTCAAGGCCCAGGCAGTGTACTGAGTATGGGTCTTTTGAATTAAACCTTTGAAAACTGAAATTGTGTATGCACTCTATGGACATCAGATATTCATAACACTTTTTCATAAACAGGGGTGTTCTCTCCAGGGCTGTCAGTCAAAATTTCCTCATTCCCTCACTGCTAGCTGGCTGTCCCAACCCTTCCCCCCCCCTCCAAAAAGTGGTTACATATGGAACTATAGTGGCCACAAGTATGGGCAGAAAAACAAAAGTAAAAAGTCTTATGGGCCTTGTGAAGGCATGGAGTCACCAGGGCTTAGGGAAGGCCTGACCATGCCTCCAACCTCCCTCAGCCAGCACTAGCCCAGCTCAGAAAGTGACGGGCGCATGCCCCCTTGAACTAGGGGAAGGTGTTATGCCTGCTGAATGGGCGAAGGACCTATAGGGCAGCAATGAATTGGGTCTCCTGTCTGGTAACTTATGCCCAAACCGTTAAGGATTTGTTTTTATCAAGACAAAAGAGATAACACCCGTTGCTTACACCGTATCCCTCAAAGTGAAAGCTAGCTCATGGGGTGTAGTATTGTAATAAGTAGGCTGGGTGTGGCTACAGTAAAACAACACCAACTGTTTTAGTCAGAGCCCAGAATCCTCACTAGAAGTAGTCTCTCACCTCTAGAGATCACTGGAACCGAACAGGGACCCTCCATAACGGATTTCAGACACTCTCGCTCATACTGTGCCTATTTCTACACAGTGCTTGTGTGCTTTGTCAAGGAGGGTGCATTAGGGAAGCAATGATGGAACAGATTGACAAGATAATATGCATGTGAGGGGTGGTTTGGGGAAATATTTGAAAAAAATGTAACCAACAAGATACATTTGATACAATGACCTTTGGCATTCAACTTTTCTGTTATTTTTATCTTTTGTATTTAAACTGCAAGCTTTTTGAGGCAGGCACCCTATCTTCCTATGTATTTTTTTTTTTTTTTTTTTTTTATTAAATAGTGTGGATACAGTGAAACCTGAATTCTGACTGTGGTCTTTGGATACTACTACTATATCAATGTCAAATAATGGAAAACCAGGGAGCGATACAGCATCCTATCCTCATCCTGGGGAAGTAGTAAAAATTCCCTTAACATCCATTACAGCCACATCTCTTCAGCACTGTGAAGAACACTACATCACATTTGCCATAACAATATATTATTTGTTTTGGAAATGAGTTCTTGTAATATATACATACATATTATCAGTACCATAAGGTTTGTGAACTGCTGCGGCTGGGGAAAAAACCACACACAATGCTATTCATCCATAGTATTTGTACAAACTATGGGCCCAATCCTGCTAAACGTACTTATGTGAGTAAACCTTATTCACACAAGTAGAGTCCTCCTGCTGTCAGCATGAGACAGAACTGCAGGCTCTGGAATTCATGCAATGTATATTCAAAAGTTGCTTTGCCCACAGATACAACTACCTCTGAAGTGAAAACAATAACTGCACAATACCACACTGAAAATTAAAAAGAGAAGAATACCATAGCCCTATGAAACTGGAGGTAGAATTTCATTATCCATTTTGAATTTGGTCAGGGCACCAGGATAAGCATCTTTACCCATGCAAAATATGCCACAAATGGTCAGGACTTTGTTTTTGTAGCAGATGAGAAATAAAACCTTTCTGCTGCAAGACATTCTGTAAAACAGACAACATTCAGTCATTTCAGTTCATCATTTCACACAGGATAGAGACTGATTCCCTGTAATATCCTTGTAGGCTTTGAGTGACACATTTGCTCTGCTTAATTTCATTTACTCATATTGTATCATATTCAAACTAATTGTTTCTCACTCTTTATTATTAAACAATTGATGAGTGGTCTTCACCTGCACTGAATGTTATTGTTATCCACTAGAGGGAGCACAATGAAAAGCCTTAAATAAAAGGTTTTAAAAAAACCAACAAAAACCTGAGAAAGTCTGGGCGTCTTGTGCAGGACAGACCAGAGTGATCACTGAGCCAAAAGTTCAAGAATGGCTTCCTTGTGGAGCTTCGATACTGATGCAAATTCCTTCAGGCAGGTGAATGTGGTGTGTTGCGGAAGTGATATGAGGGGAAGGAAGGGCATTCCATTCTACAAGCTCTGTACAAGAGAACAAAATCAACAAATCAAAAAAAGACAGTCCCTACCCCCAAAGAGCTTAACACCTTAGAATGTTATTCAAATTGTTCTTGAATTCTATAGTCAGTTGTCAGGATTATGAATCTTCTGAATGTAAGGATTGGAAGAAAGCTTTTGTCACTAAAATACACATTTTACATTATTGTGTAATGTGACATGATGTAACTGTGTACTACACTTCTTTAAAATATTTAAGAGGCAAAACCATTAACCCTGATTTCAGAAATTGTGACCAAACCCCATTTGACATAGTCAGTCATTCAAAAGCAGAATAACGGAGTCCAACACTATTCTAAGGTGTTAAGCTCTTTGGGGGTAGGGACTGTCTTTTTTGATTTGTTGATTTTGTTCCCTTGTACACTGCTTGGCATAAGGTCCTGATCTATGCCTGCGGCTCTTTGACGCTGCCTCAATAATAATTGAAATAAAATTTGGCAGAGAGCAGGTAAAATGATTTTTTTAAATTACTCCTCTTCAAATATGGAAATCTCTCTTTTTTTTCTAGTTAGTCAGTCTCTCCTATTGAAGAAGATTTTAATATTTTATTTTTGTTTGTACATTTCTAAGAAGAACGTGTGGCCCTGTGCCTGAAGGGAATATTCAACAAAATAAATCTCTTAGTTTCTGATCCACAGAGACCTGCTCAAGGCTGCAAAAGCTCTGTAAAATCACCCGGGTCTGGATGTATGTTTTTGCTAAATTAGGATATATTAACTTGAGAGACTTACTGACTAATTTTTAATAGTTTTCTTTTAACTTTTAAAATTAGGTTTTCCAGCCATTCTTGACTGAAGAGGACTTTAATGAGTAGGATGAACCAAGATCACATGAAGAAGCAATATGCAAACTGTATGAGGCTCCTATTATGGAAGCACTGCAAACTTATTTAGCCACGCATGATTCTAAAGCCTTTAAGGGGAGGACTTTAATTTTTTTTCTTTGTTTAAGGATTGGCAAAGCAACCTAATTATTAAATTGCATGCAAACAACTTCCGTGTTCTTATATTTACTAAGAGTTAGCATGAATGATTATGCAAAACAAATTTGTCCTTAGTTGCTCTCTATTTGCATTGTGCCTGTTAATATGCTGCTGTTCAGACTATGGCAGGGTATAATAAGCAATTCTACTTCTGAAATAAAAATTCTGTATGTGAAACTACAAAGAAACCTCATTTTGTTCTGCATGGATTTTTGAAATCACACACTGTCTCAAAATACCATGGACCAAATTTGCTGCTGATATTAATGGGCATTTCACCAAGTCATGCTTCTGCCCCAGCTCCAAAGCATGTGTTGCCATGCCCAGTCTCTTTCACAGAGGTTATTTCTTTAACAGAGGTTAGCAAACAAACAAAAGTCTTTTAAAGTTAATCCTTGGCCCCAAGCTTTGAGGCCAAGGATTCTCTGGAGTCTCTGGCCCTCTAGCTCCTGGCAGCTTCCCAGTCTCAGTTGATTCTGCTCCCTTCTTGGAGCAACAGCCCAGCACTGCTTCCCCGAGTCCCTGGCTCCAGACACCAACCATAGGCACTAGCTCCACTCCAGTGTGGGCCTTTCCTCACAGGGTGCAGCCTGTCTCAGTTCAATCTCCCCCATCTGCTTACTAGCAGCCTTTTATAAGTCCAGGTGTAGTCCAGCCCTCTTTAATTGGCTGGATTGGGCTCACCTGCTCTGGTCCAGGGGTACTGGGGGCACAACTCCAATTAAAATCAATGCCAGCTTGATATCTAGACATGTAGGAAAAGGTGCAAAAAGAGATTATAATGAATGTAATAATGATAATGGGTCAGATTTAGTGTCTCTCCCTACATTATGCCCCTACACAGGGGCCAGACACAATTGCAATTCTTGTTCCTGAGTGTAAGAACTGCTCCATCTCAAAGGTGATAGTAAGGGGCAAAGGGAACGTAATGACACTACACGTCCTTCCCCATGGGCCAGCAGCGTTGGCTGGGTTCAGAAGGGATTAGAAGCCACATCCTCCAAGGTATGTCTATACTATCCACCGGATTGGTGGGCAGCGATCGATCCCGCGGGGGTTGATTTATCGCGTCTAGTCTAGACACGATAAATCGACCCCCGAGCACTCTCCCGTCGACTCCTATACTCCACTGCCGTGAGAGGCGCAGGCAGAGTCGACTCACCGTAGTGAATACACTGCGGTGAGTAGATCTAAGTATGTCGACGTTATTCACGTAGCTGAAGTTTTGTAACTTAGATTGATCTTCCCCCTAGTGTAGAGCAGGCCTAAAAGGCTATCATAGTGGCTGCACTTTCTGGGAACTCCAGAAGGTATTGTGCCTGTCTGAAGCACAAATGTCTCCCAGAATTCTTATTCCTCATAATCACTGCAAAATGTTTGTATGGGTAATATTTAATAAGTTTTGTGTCTGTACTGGAAATTAAGTTCTTAAAGTCTTGAAGTTAAAGGCAGGTCACCAGGAGGTGACATGTTTCAAACAAGGTCGGTTCAGGCAGAGTGTAGTAGACAATTAAATCTACCACACTTGCATCCAAGTTTTAAAATCACGGACTGAGGAGCTCACTGGATCATTAATGTTGATTTTCAATAACTCTTGGAACACTGGAATAGTGGGCCTAAGCGATTTGGGGAAGGGATGGCAGTTGTCGGTAAAGCACTTAGCACATTTTGAGTGCTCTATACATGATTAATAATGATGCATTTGAAAAAATTAATAATTCATATCTTCATTTATAAGAATAATTTCAATTGCTCAGTCTGCTGACCTGAACCACAATCAAAGTCCGTCCTGTCCCAGCGGCTCCAAGCACTTTGCTTACACTAGTGCTTCCCAAGTGGAGATGTACCAAATGTCGCAAGGGTCAGAACATTTTAGGAGGAAAAAACTTACTGTGGTCAAGGCCTACTAGTAGAAAGCCATAAAAAGAGAGACACCATTAACGGAGGTTCATGCTGCCAAGCCCAGGTCTCTCTTTCTTTCACTGTTTTCACTTCAAGAAGAGATTCACCAGGTGAAGTTCCACTTTTGCATTCAGATCCTGAGCACACCAGAGCCTCCTGGTACTCTGTTGTCTCGAGACCTAGGATGAGCAACAGTGCCTGTAGAAATTCAGGATGAGAAAGCAGACCTTCTCTAGGACTGTGGTGAGTTAGTCTAAGTCCTACGTTTCCGCACCAGGCCTTCAAGAAGATATCTCCTCTCACTGTGGAAAAGAAAGTGGCGATTGCCACAGAACTGATACTAATAGGGCATCTATCTCCTCTTTACTTCTCAGTGACCCTGCATATACATTGCTTCCCTGGCTCTTGAAGCCATATCCTGGTTATACAAACCCAGATAGAAAATGATTCTTCCACAGACTCAACTGGTGCAGGATAGTGGTGGTGGGTGCATTTAAAGCAAGTTGAAGATGTCTGACTTAAAAAGAGTGCAATCAACAATATGGCTATTAGACTATCTGCCTTTTGTATTCAGCATAGTATTTGTATTTGTGAAGTCTTCAATACACTGTGGAGTAAAAAGGCAGCATGCTTTGTAACAAATTATGCACAGCCGGACAGACAAGCTGTATAACCTGAGCTTGTCGCTTATGTGAACATAATCTGCAATAGGCATGTAACCAAAACAAGAGATGCTGTGTTCTCTTATTTTGCCAATGCAGGGATAGAAGTGGGTATAGATTAAGTTGATGCCTAATGTAGGTAGAATTAAATGTTAGCAATTGCTGCTAGTACATATCTTTTTTTTTCCTGTGGTGGTTTTAACATTCTGTAGTAGGTATGCTTTTTATAACTTTATTGAAGTTTATAAGAGTCTGACAAAGAGATGTTGTAAAGTAATTGGTGATATATGGATGGTAAAATAAAATGTTTGTTAGGCCTGGTCTACACTAGGAGGTTATGTCGAATTTAGCAGCGTTAAATCGAATTAACCCTGCACCCGTCCACACAACGAAGCTATTTAGTTCGACATAGAGGTCTCTTTAAATCGATTTCTGTACTTCTCCCCGACAAGGGGAGTAGCGCTAAATTCGATATGGCCATGTCAAATTAGGGTAGGTGTGGATGGAATTCAACGCTAATAGCTCCGGGAGCTATCCCACAGTGCACCACTCTGTTGACGCTCTGGACAGAAGTCCGAGCTCAGATGCTCTGACCAGCCACACAGGAAAAGCCCAGGGAAAATTTGAATTCCTTTTCCTGTCTGGGCAGTCTGAATCTCATTTCCTGTTTGGACATCGTGGCGAGCTCAGCAGCACTGGCAACGATGCAGAGCTCTCCAGCAGAGGTGACCATGCAATCGCAGAATAGAAAGAGGGCCCCAGCATGGACTGATCGGGAAGTCTTAGATCTGATCGTTGTGTGGGGCGATGAGTCCGTGCTTTTGGAGCTGCGATCGAAAAAACGGAATGCGAAGATCTACGAGAAGATCTCCAAAGCCATGACGGAGAGAGGATACAGCCAGGATGCAATGCAGTGCCGCGTGAAAATCAAGGACCTGAGACAAGGCTACCAGAAGACCAAAGCGGCAAACGGACGCTCCGGATCCCAGCCCCAGACATGCCGTTTCTACGAGGCACTGCATTCCATTCTAGGTGCGGCCGCCACCACTACCCCACCACTGACCGTGGACTCTGACGATGGGGTATTGTCGACAGCCGCTTCCTCGGAGATGTTTGCAGACGGGGAAGATGAGGAAGGAGATGAGGAGGACGAGGCAGTCAACAGTGCATACAACGCTGATTTCCCTGACAGCCAAAATGTCCGGTTTTGCATGATTACTTTGCCCTAGGCGCTCTATTTTTTAGTCCTTGCCAGTGCAGCTACTGGAAAATTATGTCAATATGTCCGGGGATAGAGCAGAAATCCTCCTGGGACATCTCCACGAAGCTCTCCTGGAGGTAATTTGAAAGCCTTTGCATTAGGTTCCTGGGGAGAGCGGCCTTATTGCGTCCTCCATTGTAGGAAACTTTTCCGCGCCAGGCTAGCAGCAAGTACTCCGGGATCAGTGCCTCACACAGCCAGGATCTCTTCATCACCCTCACGGAGATCCCTTACCAACCCTCCCAAGGCGTTAACCCTGACCCTGGTTTTTGCTGGCATTCACGCAGCATGCAGTCTTTCTCTGTGTCCAAAATCCTCATCAGCGTGATATCACTCATGTTGACCTGCTTTAAATTAGGGGAATGTTAGTATTGGGACTGATTGCCTGTTCCTTTACATAACTGTAACCGGCGGTTTACAGCCACGCGGTGGAGGTGGGACAGGGGCAGCATACAGGGATCTTTCCCGGGGACAGCCGCCAGGGAGGGTGGGACAGGAGCAGAGTTCATGCTGGCCGGATTGCCGGCAGCAGGAACTGGCCAACGCTAGGGGCATTGCTTTGAATGTGAAAGGAGGGCACTGCTATAAATTAAGCTTTCATCAGCCAAAACTCTACGGCTTACCATGTCCACCTGCTACACGAATTCCGCTGTCCTGCCCGGCTTGTGTGATCTGTACTCCAAGACCCCAGGCACTGAATGGGAAGGCTGAAAATTCGACCTTGTCCTGAGTGCGCATGTGATAGGTGCTGTGCATGGTCTTGTTCACAGAGAAAGACTATGTTCATTGTTCACAAAAATGTATCTTTGTGAGGAATTCACTCCCTTTTTCCCATCCCACAGCTGCGAGTGTCTCCCGACCTACCCCGGCATCCCCCTCCCAGAGGCTGGCGCAGATTAGGCGCTGAAAAAGAAGGACACGGGACGAGATGTTCTCCGAACTTATGGGCTGCTCCCAAGCCGAGGCGGCACAGCAGACCCAGTGGAGGGAGAACATGTCGCAATACCAGCGATCACACAGCGAACGGGAGGACAGGTGGCAGCAGGAAGACCAGCAGGCGACTCAAACACTGCTTGGACTAATGAGGGAGCAAACGGACACACTCCGGCGCCTTGTAGATGTTCTGCAGGACCGGAGGCAGGAGGACAGAGCCCCGCTGCAGTCTATCTCTAACTGCCCTCCCCTGCCACAAAGTCCCATCCCCCCCTCACCCAAAGTCCCAAGAAGGAGGGGCGGCAGGGGCCGTGAAAACAGTCACTCCACCCCTGCAGACTGCTCAAGTACCAGACGGCTCTCATTCCCAAAGTTTTGATAAGTCCTTTCCTTCACTCCAAAAGCACCTCACCCAAGCCCCCGTCCCAGTGTCATCCGCTAACTGTGTAGTTGTTAATAAAAAATACGTTTCTGTTAATTACTGTTTCCGTCAGGTTCTTTTAGAGGAGAGTATGTTTGAAGGGGAGAAAGGGGGTTGGTAATTGGAGAGGACAGTCACCTTTACCAGGGTACAGACACGGGGGCAGGTTCAGCAGCAGGTCACACACACATTGCAGTCACTAGGCACCCTGGTCAGTCTGGGAGGTGGTTTTCATGTTCTGGGGGGTGGGGGGTGGGGGGGGCTATGTGAGTTTGTGGTGGGGGAGGGCGGTTACAGATCTTATGCAGCGGTCCTTAGCCTGGATGACAGAGCCACGCAGCAGGGGATCTGTAACCGTTCTCCCCCGCCACAAAGTCACATAGCCCCCGCACACAGAGTCCCGAAAAGGAGGGGTGGCAGGCTCCGTTGAAACAACCAGTCCACCACTGCGGACCGCTCTAGGAGCAGGAGCCTGTCATTCCTCGAGTTTAGAAGCGTCCTTTCCATCACTACACCCGCTCCCCACCACAGTCTGCGTCCCAGTTTCAACCCTTTACCACGAAACCCTTAATAAAGAAAACGGTGTTAATGAACAAAGTTCCATTTATTTTATTTTTAAAGGTGTGTTGGAAGGGGGGCAACGGGGTGAAGGGGGTATGTAACTGGAGAGGATAGTCAACATTAAGTGGGTAAAGAAATGGGGGTCAGGTTCAGCTTCTCTTTAAACAAACTTAATAGTCACAGGTTATCCTGCTCACTGTGGAACCTAGCTTTCAAAGCCTCCCGGACGCACAGTGCGTCCCTCTGGGCTCTTCTAATCGCCCGGCTGTCTGGCTGGGCGTAATCAGCAGCCAGGCGATGTGCCTCAACCTCCCACCCCGCCATAAACGTCTCCCCCTTGCTCTCACAGAGATTGTGGAGCACACAGCAAGCTGCAATAACAATGGGGATATTGGTTTCGCTGAGATCAGAGCGAGTCAGTAAGCTTCTCCATCTCCCCTTCAGACGTCCAAAAGCACACTCCACCACCATTCTGCACTTGCTCAGCCGGTAGTTGAAGAGTTCTTTTTCACTGTCCAGGGCGCCTGTATAGGGCTTCATGAGCCAGGGCATTAGCGGGTAGGCTGGGTCCCCGAGGATCATATAGGCATCTCCACATCCCCAAGAGTTATTTTGTGGTCCGGGAAGTAAATACCTTCCTGCAGCCGTCTAAACAGACCAGAGTTCCTGAAAACACGAGCGTCATGAACCTTGCCCGGCCATCCGACGTTGATGTTGGTAAAACGTCCCCTATGGTCCACCAGTGCTTGCAGCACCATTGAAAAGTAGCCCTTTCTGTTAATGTACTGGCTGGCCTGGTGGTCCGGTCCCAGGATAGGGATGTGAGATCCATCTATAGCCCCATCGCAGTTTGGGAATCCCATCGCGGCGAAGCCATCTATGATGACCTGCACGTTTCCCAGGGTCACTACCTTTGAGAGCAGTAGCTCAACGATTGCGTTGGCTACTTGCATCACAGCAACCCCCACGGTAGATTTGCCCATGCCAAAGTGGTTCGCGATTGACTGGTAGCTGTCTGGCATTGCAAGCTTCCAGAGGGCTATGGCCACTTGCTTCTGGACAGTTAGGGCTGCTCGCATCCGGGTGTCCTTGCGCTTCAGGGCAGGGGACAGCAACTCACAAAGTTCCAGGAAAGTTCCCTTATGTATGCGAAAGTTTTGCAGCCACTGTGATTCATCCCAGACCTGCAGCACTATGCGGTCCCACCAGTCCGTGCTTGTTTCCCGGGCCCAGAATCGCCGTTCCACAACATCAACATGACCCATTGCCACCATGATGTCCTCGGCGCGGGGTCCCATGCTTTCTGACAGGTCTGTGCCACTCTCAGACTTCAGGTCCTCACCGCGCTGCCGTAGCCTCCTTGCCCGATTTCTCAGCATCTGCCTCTGAAAAAGGCGGATGATAAGGTGCAAGGTGTTGACAACGGCCATAACTGCAGCAATGGTCGCAGCGGGCTCCATGCTCGCAGTGCTGTGGCGTCCGCGCTGTCACTCACCAGAAAAGTGTGCGAACTGATTGCCCGCCGGCGCTTTCAGGGAGGGAGGGCGGGAGTGACGGTTGAATGATGACAGTTACCCAAAACCACCCTCGACACATTTTTTTCCCCAGCAGGCATTGGGGGCTCGACCCAGAATTCCAATGGGCAGTGGGGACTGCGGGAACTGTGGGATAGCTGCCCACAGTGCACCGCTTCCAATGTCGACGCTTGCCCCGTTAGTGTGGACTCACAAAGTCGATTTACTGTTCTTAGTGTGGATACACACGTTCGACTTTGTAATATCGGTTCCACTAATTCGATTTAAGTAAAATCGAACTACTCTCATAGTGTAGACATACCCTTAGACTCTTGACACAAAGATAAATAGTGCAAATAAATGTTATTAAACACACAGATGTGCAGACCAGTTTAAATAAGTAATCAGTCCCATAAAAGAAACCTAAAGACAAAAAAATGTGTTTTACAAACTACAGGGACATGAAATTTATAGCTGGGGACTCCAGTTCTCTTTCTCTTTCTCTTTTTGCACTTACATAGTTGACACACTCTTCACTCAAAGCTCGTTACAGAGATGGGTAAGTACCATTGTTTCACTCTTACAGATGGAAAAACTAAGCCGCTGTAAGGTTTAGTTGATTTGTACAATGTTATAAATCATATCAGAGGCAGACAGGAGCAAAACCCAAATCTCTTGGTTCTCAGGCCTGTGAATCATAGAATCATAGAAGATTAGGATTGGAAGAGACCGCCGAAGGTTATCTAGTCCAACCCCTTGCTCAAACAGGACCAACCCCAACTAAATCATCTCAGCCAGGGCGTTATCAAGCCAAGCCTTAAAAACCTCTAAGGATGGAGATTCCACCACTTCCATAGGTAACCCATTCCAGTGCTTCACCACCTTCCTAGTGAAATAGTTTTTCCTAATATCCAACCTAGACCTCCCGCACTGCAACTTGAGACCATTGCTCATTGTTTTGTCATCTGCCACCACTGAGATCAGCCTAGCTCCATCCTCTTTGGAACCACTGCATCATGTTGTTAAATAACCTCCAATCCACATCAGAATCAAAACTTTTTAAAAGAGACCATTTAAAAAAAATCAGTTATTAAAAAGGTTTTCCCAACAATCTCTCACTCTCTCTTCTGAGATGGCAAATGTGGCCTTTAAAAGCTATCCCAGTGTGACCAAATGTGCTCCATACTAACACCCTATAAACTATTGTAATAATTTCTGTACAAAATATACCTTGTGAGGAATCATTTGAAAACTAACACTGGTCAATAATATCATGGTGAAATGTATATAGCAACATTATATGTAAAGTTATGAATTCCCCCTGTATATTGTTGTTAGCACATGTTCAAACTCACATAGCCCTGACTAGGCAGAAGTTGTTAAACAGGTCTATCCTAAACAAAGAAATGTGTGTTTACCTCAATTTACACACCCCGGAAAGGGTCCGTTTTCCATTTGTTTCACATACGGATTGTGTATGATTTGCCCAGAGGGCTGAGTCACTGAAAAACCTGCCTGAGGTTAACCGCCTGCAGAGGTCACCATAAGCAGCAACGCAGAGGGAATGCAGGCGCCGACACATGGCTGAGCACGGGCGCTCACATAAAGTGTGTGGACCCCATCACAGTGGACTACAAAAGCAAGGGGCAAAAACACTCCAGGTTATCTATCTATCTTTCTCTCCTTATTTCACCTAAGAAGACAAAAGAACCAGCCTTTTGACTGTGGGAGTGATACTGACATGAAAATGTAGTTAGCAATGTTGCTGGGAACATGTGGTGAGGATTTTTCCTTGAACAAAGTCTCGTTTGTTAAATTTTAGCTACTAGAAAAAGTTTTATCTTTATTTCTCTTGGAACCATTTCTGACTTTAATACCTTTTACTTGTACTCACTTAAAAACCAGCTCTTTGTAGTTAAATAAACTTGTTTTATTTTTTAATCAAAACTAATCTAGCGTTGTGTTTAAACCGAGCTGTTTGGTAACTCCATTTAAAATAGCAGGCTGTTGGATATTGACCCCTTACAGGGGCAACAGACTTAGAATCATAGAATATCAGGGTTGGAAGGGACCTCAGGAGGTCGTCTAGTCCAACCCCCTGCTCAAAGCAGGACCAATTCCCAACTAAATCATCCCAGCCAGGGCTTTGTCAAGCCTGACCTTAAAAACCTCTAAGGAAGGAGATTCCACCACCTCCCTAGGTAACCCATTCCAGTACTTCACCACCCTCCTAGTGAAAAAGTTTTTCCTAATATCCAACCTAAACCTCCCCCATTGCAACTTGAGACCATTACTCCTTGTTCTGTCATCTGGTACCACTGAGAACAGTCTAGATCCATCTTCTTTGGAACCCCCTTTCAGGTAGTTGAAAGCAGTTATCAAATCCCCCCTCATTCTTCTCTTCTGCAGACTAAACAATCCCAGTTCCCTCAGCCTCTCCTCATAAGTTGTGCTCCAGCCCCCTAATCATTTTTGTTGCCCTCCGCTGGACTCTTTCCAATTTTTCCACATTCTTCTTGTAGTGTGGGGCCCAAAACTGGACACAGTACTCCAGATGAAGCCTCACCAATGTCAAATAGAGGAGAACGATCACGTCCCTCGATCTGCTGGCAATGCCTACTTATACAGCCCAAAATGCCGTTAGCCTTTTTGGCAACAAGGGCACACTGTTGACTCATATCCAGCTTCTCGTCCACTGTAACCCCTAGGTCCTTTTCTGCAGAACTGCTTCCTAGCCATTCGGTCCCTAGTCTGTGACAGTGAATGGGATTCTTCCGTCCTAAGTGCAGGACTCTGCACTTGTCCTTGTTGAACCTCATCAGGTTTCTTTTGGCCCAATCCTCTAATTTGTCTTGACTTATAATGTCTGAACTGTCCATAAGAGGGCTGGGCAATGCAGAATGCATGCTTTGGGGAAAATTTGGGACTGGGCGTGTGTTAGGGTCAATCAGCAAATAGTAAGCCAGAGTTACAAGGTTGCTGGAAGCCAGAGTGGAGCTGGTGTGTTGCTGACAGGCTGCTGGGATCAGAGTTGCTGGACCAGGACTGCAGCTGTACACAGGCACTTGAGGTGTGACTTGCATGCTGTTTGGCTGTTTGTGAGCAGCCCAGGTTGGAAGATACAACAGCAAAGCTTTGTGAGGCTACCAAGGTTGCAGGACAGGTGGTGACACATCCCCTCACTGATTCCATCCTGGAATGTGACACCTAGCAACATTAAATTGTTCTCAAAACCAATTTTACTTTGTGCAAGGTTAGACAGGGCTTAAAAGGGCAAGAAACTTGCCCAAGTCAGAGTTAAAGCTGAGTGGAAAGAGTGTGGTGCAGCTCTTTGCCATTCTTTTTTTTTTTTTTATTTTTTTTTTCCTTTATAGTGATGTTTAGCTAAAATGCTTGCAAAATATTGATTTTGTAATACCTGTTTATTTTCTGTGATATGCTTAACATTTTGCACTACTTTAACATTGGCTCTAGCTACTCTAGGAAGGTGCTAACACGGCTTCCATGGTCAGTGAAGACAGGGTCTTTGGAATATAACTATGTTGGAGTTCCAAAATTAATAATTCTCCAGATGAAGTACTGGAGACTTCAGTATTCTTTTGCCTCTTTGGTTTGCATTAGAAGTAAGTTTCTGGGGAACTATTTGATATCTGCACATGCCTCTGTCAGTTCTATGCAAAATTTGCTTCTACTGTTAGAACAAAAATGGCAATTTGAGTGAGAGCCAGTTATTGGTTAGCAAAAATATTGTATTCTTATCTTTTAATTTTTCTGTGGCTGCCTGAGATCTTTGAAGCCTGAACTAAGTCTTTGAAGTTAGTGTGTTTCAACAAAATGCTTGATTATCTGTGTCTTTTAAAAATATAGGACAAAAAATAAAACATTTAAAAAATGATGGTAAAAATTCTCCTGAAAGTAAAACAACTGTAGTCCTTGTTATAATAACATTTTAAATTGATTTTAGAAAATTGGAACCATCACAGACTGCAAGTATCTACAATAGTGAAACACTAGCTACACATTGGGGTTTATATTTGAAAACTAAAGGCGTGAACCTGCAAGGGTCTGAATTACTTCAGTATTAGCACTAGCATGGAATAAGGACTATTCATGAGCGTAAGGGTTTGCAAAATTGGGTCTTGCATGAGAACTTGGCTTAAACTGAATTCCCAAAAAACTGGATTAAAATACAGTTTGGCTGGCCTCTGTAGTCAGGACTTCAACAGTATTTTTGCCACAGGCTTGACTTTCCTCTCACACTAGTTTTACACTAACATAACTCAACAGACTATAGTAGACTCCACAGATTATAGACCATTGATTTACTCCTGCTTTAAACTGGTGTAAACAAAAAGATAATTGTGTCTTAGGTTTTCAGTCCTTTTCAAGGGACTATCCACAATGCAAAATTTACTATGTTGGGAAATTCTGTATAAATAGGGTTTGGTCTTGCCAGCATGGACAGCAACAAACCATGTTGTGGAATTGCGGGCGTCACGTGGGTGTCTCATGAATAAAGCTGTGTGTCTGTCACGGAAGTCATGGTGCCCCAGAAGTGGGCAGCATGATCCTGCAGCTCCTGACCTAGGTGGAGGGGCCATGGGGGCTCTGCACGCTGTCCTTGCTAGCAGGCACTGCCCCTGCAGCTCCCCTTGGCTGTGGTTTCTGGTCACTGGGAGCTGTGGAGCTGGAGCTCGTGGCGGGGCAGCGCACAGAGCCCCTTGGGCCTTCCCTCCCCCTAGGAGTTGCAGGGACATGTGGAGCCGGGTAGGGAGCCTGCCAGCCCCACCAAACCCACCCCCAACACCAGCCGGGGTCTTGAGCTGCACATCGCCGCCTGGCCCCCCCCAGCATTAGTGGGGATCCTGGGCCACCTCCCAGCACCCCCAGAGCTCCTGCGGCCCCCTGGCCCAGGGGGTATATAGTACAAGTCATGGACAGGTCACAGGCTGTGAATTTTTGTTTACTGTCTGTGACCTGTCCATGACTTTTACTAAAAATACCTGTGACTAAAACGTAGCCTTACTCATGAAACAGTATAGTGTGATCAGCCCTATTTTAAGGCAATAAATAACAACTCTATGAAAGATGTGTCAAAGTTTATTTTTTAAGGTATGCCACCACCCACCAATGTTTCATTCGTGGTATTGGTAGTTCTGTAAATGTTAATAAGGAACTGTTTTGATTATGCTTCTGTCACAGTTCAGAGCACTTGCGCACGTATTCCCCCTCCACGGTCCAGCATAGGCATCCACTTCTAGGCTCCTGCCTCGTCCCTTGAGAAGTGGCCTGAATCTCTCTCCCTCTTGACTGGGATTTTTCCAGGCTGCACAGTTTCCTGCTTACACTGTGAGGTCACCAGCAAGTGAGACTGCCTAAGCAAACCAGCTTTACGTTCTTCTCAGAGGCTATAAACAATGTAATTGCCCATCGATATAAAGAACCACACAGCTTTTCCTAAGCAAGCACTTTATTCTTAAGGTAAAGCATTACAGAGAAAGCATATAAAAACCTACCTGCATGCTTATAAGTTTAACAGAGATCACCTCAGCTCCAACAGAGACTCGGGTAGGAATCAGTCCTTCAAGCATCACATAGGGGTTTTCCTGGGGTACGGGTTCATAACACTTATTGCTCAGAACATTTGTGACTCTGGGAATCACTCCTTTATACAGTTTGGGCTTCTGCTCTTGTCCTCGCATAACAGATGAGCAGTAGACAAAGGGCCCCTCCTCAAGGCGTAATTTCAAAAGGCTGAGTTCTTGCACAACCAGAATGGGTCAATTTGCATACACCTCTTCCTGGGAAACCCACTCAACTAAAAGTTTGTTCTTGTCTAGCACATTGTTTAAAAGAATCCTTTGAATCCATAACACTTCCCAGGGTTCACATTAATCATGTCTCACCCACAGATAATCCCACAATAATCCATAAACATTTTCAATACAAAGAACTCCTAATTTACTTAAGTAAGGTTTGTCCACAATATCACAGGAAACTGTCCTGTCACAACTTCTTTCCATGGTCACTGCTTGGGAATGCACACCCTATACTGGAACATAGGAATTGTCATACCACATCAGACCTGTGCTATATTTAGTCCAATATCCTGTCCCCAACAGTGACCAGCATAGATTCTAAGGCTAGACGAGTCCTTTGGAACTTCTCCAAAATAATTCCTAGAGGAGATCTTTAGAACACTCAATCATGATTTAAAAGTTGTCAGTGATAGAGAATTCACCCAAACCCTTGTAAATTGTTCCAGTAGTTAATTACTAGCACTGTTAAAAGTTTCCACTAAGTGCTTCAGTGGAAGCTGCAAGAAATTGTTACCCTAATTGCTGCCTTAAACACTGAAGCAAGAGGTTTTTATATCTTTTTTTAAAAGCATTAACTATAGATTCTTGCTAGCAGTTCCTTGTCATGGCTTGCAAAGCATTAGGCAACAGATGGGGAGAACCCTTAATACATGAAGAGAGACCGTTATCTTTAGCCTGTCCCAAAAGAGAATCAGGATGACCCTGTATCCACAAGGGCCCATGGTAGACACAGATCTTGTAGCGTCATGATGATAAACTCTGACGAAGAAACAGTCTCTTCTTGTTTGAAAATATATATTGCACGGTGTGTGTCCTTTGCCTATGATATGAACCAGTATAATGCCAGGACCCTGCCTCTGCAGTGCCAAGGTGCACGGCAGGCAAGGGTTTTGCCACACACATCCTCCCGTGGAGCCCTTTAAATGTACAAATTACACGGGCCTGCCCTGAGCAGCCTCCGCTCCCGGGGGGGTTGAGTTCAGCGCTTCCAGCGGACGGCCCCTTTCCGAGGGAGCGGAGCTGACCGGTTTAGACGGGGCAGGCAGTCCCCACCGGGGAAGGGGGCGGGCTGCTGAGGCGGGGTTAAGCGGCGCCATCTCAGCGCGCCCGACGCAGGGGACGGCGGAGGAGATGGTGTCCCATGCGTGGTGCCGGGCGCTATGCGCCGGCCTCTACCCTGGGGCTCCGCGCCGCCTGCAGGGCTGGGGCAGCGCCGCCTTCTTCTCTGGCTCGCCGGTAAGTGCAGCCCGGGGGAGCCAGGAGGAGCGGAGCCGCCGCGTCCGCTTCCCTTGGCGCTGGCTCCGCCCCGGCTGTGTTTGTACTGGCGGCGGGGCGCGCAAACGCCGGGGGTGGGGCAGGTCTGCCGGCGCCCCGCCGAGCTGCCTAGGGAGCGCTGTGGCCATGTGGAGTGGGGGCCCCTAGCAGCCCCCACAGGGACTGTGGGGTGGATCCCGTGGGGAAATAGGCCCCATTTTGGGTCCCTGAAAGGCCCATTCGCAGGACCTTAGTCCCTAGGGTAGGGGGTGCGTGTGCCCCCCAGGGGGGTAGGTCTCATAATGCTTCTTGCCGGCGGGGAATGGGTCTCCCAGTGGCACTCACCCTCTCCGTGCTGCTGGGCCCTTCTGGTAGGGTCCCTTGAGGGAGCGGACCCTTCCCCTTTCTGCCAGTCCAGCAAGAGCTTTATTTCTCAGGGGCTCGGCAGCACAGGCCATAAGGATATATTTGCTGCCCGTGGTAAGGGGCTTTCTCTCAGGGCTTGTTTATATGGGGGAAATTGCTTGGCATAGCTAGAGCAGAATAACTTTTGTGCTGTAGCTGTTTTGCTATTGGGGACAGTCTGTTCTGGAATGAAGTATCAGAGGGGTGGCCGTGTTAGTCTGTATCCATAAAAACAACGAGTAGTCCGGTGGCACCTTAAAGACTAACAGATTTATTTGGGCATAAGCTTTCATGGGAAAAAACCCACTTCTTCAGATGCATGGAGTGAAATTACAGATACAGGCATAAATATATGTTGGTACATGAAGAGAAGGGAGTTAACTTATAAGTGGAGAACCAACATTGAAGGCCAATTCAGTCAGGGTGGATGTGGTCCACTCCCAGTAATTGATGAGGAAGTGTCAATACCAAGAGAGGGAAAATTGCTTTTGTAGTGAGCCAGCCGCTCCCAATCCCTATTCAAGCCTAAATTGATGGTGTTAAATTTCTCTCTTAAGTCTGTTTTTCAAGTTTTTGTTTTGTTTTGTTAAAGAACGGCTACTTTTAAATCTGTTATTGAGTGTCCAGGGAGATTGAAGTGCTCTCCTACTGGCTTTTGTATGTTACCATTCCTGATGTCTGATTTGTATCCATTTATCCTTTTTACATAGAGCCTCTGATGGTGTGGCTGGGTCCTATGATGGTGTTGCTAGAGTAGATATGGGGACAGAGAAGGCAACACGGTTTGTTATGGGGATTAGTTCCTGGGTTAAGTGTTTCTGTGGTGTGGGGTGTAGTTGCTGGTGAGTATTTGCTTCAGGTTTTCAGGCGGTCTGTAAGCGAGGATTGGCCTGCCTGTGAGAGTGGGGGATTGTTTTCCAGGATAGGTTGTAGATTGTTGATGATGCGCTGGAGAGGTTTTTGCTGGGGGCTGTATGTGATGGCCAGTGGTGTCCCTGTAACAAACCCCATTGCCTTCTCTGTCCCCATATCTACTCTAGCGACATCAGCATAGGACCCAGCCACACCATCAGAGGCTCATTCACCTGCATATCTACTAATGTGATATACGCCATCATGTGCCAGCAATGCCCCTCTGCCATGTACATTGGCCAAACCGGACAGTCTCTATGTAAAAGGATAAATGGACACAAATCAGACATCAGGAATGGTAACATACAAAAGCCAGCAGGAGAACATTCAGTCTCCCTGGACACTCAATAACAGATTTAAAAGTAGCCATTCTTCAACAAAAAAACTTCAAAACCAGACTTCAAAGAGAAACTGCAGAGCTACAATTCATTTGCAAACTTAACACCATCAATTTAGGCTTGAATAGGGACTGGGAGTGGCTGGCTCACTAGAAAAGCGATTTTCCCTCTCTTGGTATTGACACCTCCTCATCAATTATTGAGAGTGGACCACATCCACCCTGACTGAATTGGCCTTCAACACTGGTTCTCCACTTGTAAAGTAATTCCCTTCTCTTCATGTGCCAATATATATTTATGCCTGTATCTGTAATTTTCACTCCATGCATCTGAAGAAGTGGGTTTTTTACCCATGAAAGCTTATGCCCAAATAAATCTGTTAGTCTTTAAGGTGCCACTGGACTCCTCGTTATTCTAGAATGATTACTCCACTCCTTTGGAGTAATTGTTCAGGAATAAAGTCACATTTATTCTGGAATAGAGTGGCCATACAATACAGGGGAGTTATACCAGAATAGCTTCAGCTCAATAGTTATTCTGCTATTGATCTGCTGTCAGTTTCCCCCTGTAGACAAGACATTAGTCCAGCAACAGGACCCAGAGGAGGAGCTGCCAATGGTAGAGTGTTTCCTGGGTTGGCCCACAGACAATCCTCCAGAATTATAGGGCCTCAAGTGTCTATTTGTTATGCTTTGGTCTAAGATTGCCACTGGTGACAGGCAAGACATTGACTGGCATGTGTGTGTATATGTGTCAAACTCCTAGCTGAAATTCCTTATATACCATACAGGAGGGTGTCTGCAGGACATAAAAAATTATAGGATCTGATTCTGTTCTTGTGTAAAACCAGTATAAATCAGGAGTAATTCCAGTGACATTACACATGTAAAACTGGTTTAGTTAGATTCAGATCAGAATCAGGCCAAAAAAGTCTTATCAATGTTAAAAATTACCCACTGTTGCTAACAGTGGTTCAGATTCATTGGTGTTAGTAATGTTGGGAACCCTACTGTAGAAGGGCCACCAGCAACCTCTGCCTTTTTAATCAGTGGGTCAGCTTGATTTGCTCTTCTGAGTAGGATTAGATGATATGGTGCTTAAAATGCCAATGGCAGCTGGTGGATCATCTATACCCCACAGGTCCCAGCACCTGGATTCATATAAGTAAGCGAGAATCTCAACTTTCTTTCTTTCTTATAAGCTTCTAGCTCACATGGTTGTAGAGAAAAGCATAAAATAAAAGAATCTAAAAGTTAGAAATTTCAGGATGTTTAAGTTAAACTCATAATTTTGTGGGTGTGCAGTTTGTGATTTTTGAACATTTTGAGGCTGGCAATACTTTACCAGATATGCGCACTTGTAACTTCACTGACATCAGTTGGATCACTCCTGAATTAGGCCCTGATATTGCAAGATATATATGAGTAACTGTATACACAAGATAATTCCCACTGAATAAATAGGACTACTCGCGTGCAAAAGTGTAGGCAGGGCCATTGCGTCTTAATGTGACTGTTACTTTCCTGGAATCCAGCTTCTTTGAAATTTTTTCTTTCAAAGACTACAGGACTTGTACATCTGTAACAAAACAATATATATTTTTTTTGTTTTTGTTTTGTTAAGTCATCAAGCACTAATGATGGGTTTCTAAAAGAAAAACGTGCTCAAATCATGTCTCGAGGACTTCCAAAACAAAAGCCAATAGAAGGAGTTAAGCAGGTACTGGTTTTTGCTTCTGGGAAAGGGGGAGTTGGAAAGTCAACAACAGCAGGTAAGTTTTTGTGTTTGCTCTGTCATCCATTTTTATTATTGTGCTGGTATTTATTTCTGTTTTATAACATGCATAAGAGCTTGGTATATTTATACAAATACATTAATAAACAAAAAAAATTACACAGGCAGTAAACAGCAAAATAAAAACATGCATATTTATCTTTATTAAAGATCTTCAGTACAGCAATATTAGTAAAAACTAAAAGCATTTAAAAAATCTACTTTACTTTTCAGCTCTTAGGCATTTTTTTGTATTTAATTCAGTCTGAAACTGTGAAACCATACAAGTCAGTTTCACTTCTATGTAGTCTGCAAGAGTTTAAAAGGATACTGTCCGTTTGAATGTTTTTCATCTATAATTGTGCAAATAACACCTAAGATTATTTTAACAGGATTGCGGGGGGCGGAGGAGAAAGCGTCTGTCTGTCTTTCTGCATTTGACAATCACAACACTTTGTGTAAGAGTTAGTTTCATTGTGTACCTTGTAGATTTCATATGCCTTGATCCTATAGTCCAGTCACTTTGGATAGGCCCTTATACCTCTGCAGGGTCTCCCTGTGATCAAAGTAGCTCCATATGGTTGCAGAGGTCTGCCTATAAATACACCATACTGCAGGATCAGGATCTAAGTTAGACCTCCATTGTGCAAGCTGCTCAGTGCAGGTGGACTTCTGACACACGTGGAGACTCATTTTCTTCAGTGGGAGTCAGGGATCTGCCCATGTAGGGAAGCTGGCAGGATAAGGACCTTTTGTCCATTTTCTCAGTTGTTTGTGTAGACATTACCCAAGGAAAAACAAAACCACAAACATTGGTAGAGGGCCTCACAAGTGTATACAGTACCTGAAACGGCTTTGACTCCTTTTTTTTCCCATCTAACTTGATTTCAAACTAATGATTTACCTTTAACTGTGATTCCTAGGCAATAGAACTATGATGTTACATTTGGGTTGATAACACTGCGGAGGTTTGTTTAATACTACTAATAAAAAAGTTTTGCTGACATTAAAGTTACTTGGGAAATATTTCTCTTTATATTAGCCTTTGTAAATCCATTTAAAAATCTCTCTTCCAGAATCCATATTAAGAAGGTAATATCCCTTTAACTGAATGTTGCCTATTTTTTTTTTAATATATATTTCTTGATGAAATCCTCAGATTCTTTGTTCAAAGTCTATATTCTAAATAAGATGGTCATAGCTCTACACACCATATATAGTTCATTTTCTGGGTTGCCAGGCACGGAAAGGACAGGCTGTTAAATTAAAGAAACAAAAACAAAACACAGACATGTTTAATTTGGAATTGCCATAGTGATTGTAAACTGAAGTACGGATTGAATTTCCTTATTTTAGATTTCACCTCTCTACAGACACATCATGAAGAATAATCAATTTGTGCATTTCTTTACAATGTGCTTGCTGGCTGGTGATTGTAATTCACTGTTCTTAGTTAGGTTGGTGATAGTCTGGTTTGTAAAGTTGACTTTCCAACAATAAAAACAACTTACTCCTTTATGTCCACAAATGAACAAGCTGAATCCATGGCTACTTATTGGTGTCTAGATTAAGTTAACTAAATTCTATTTTTTTAAATATGGGCAGAGATTCCAGTTCTTTGACCATATAAATGGACTGCACTCTCAGACTACATAACAAAGTAATAAATATCAAAGATGTAGCTTAAATCTAAATTCACTGTCCAAGGATTGGTGTTTTGGAGCTATAGTCTCCTTTCAATGGGTAATGCATATGTGTACTGAGAAGATAAAGCAGTCTCTGGATGCTCATTTGTCAAAATTAGAATAAATTTCAGTGTTAAGATGAATATCTAAAGGTCAGATAACTACAGAATTTTTATTCAGCCCATTACATCGCTGCTGAAATCTGAGATTAACTTGCCTTTAAAGTTGTGTACGCTGTCCTTTTTGTTAAAGGACTCTTGGGGAGATATTTCTACAGATGTATGTGACTGCTTTGCAGACCTCAGCACCCCATCCTGTATCTCTGAGCCTCTGTTTACCTCATTTTTCATTGCTTAAGTATTCTTACATTCTGGCCTCAACCACCCCTCCATTTTAGGACAACTGGATGTGAGTCCCAGGGAAAGCCTATCCAAGACCATTTCTTAATCAGCCATTGTGTTTACTGTTGAATGATGTTTCTCTCTTTTTCTCCCATTGCCCTATAACTTTTCTACCTTTACGAGAAGCTAAATCAACTTCCCAGTTTCTTCTGTCACTTTCACACACCTGATCTGGATCTTCTGGAAACAGCAGTTCCTATCAGTGACTGATAGGAGGTGCTATTTTGTGTGAAAAAGCTTTTCTTCCTCTTTTTATCCTTTTGATGTTTCTCCTCTCCTATACTATTTTCCATCCATCTATTATGTGGTTTATTTTTATTCCTTCCTACCTCTCTCTTCATACCTCTGTTCCACTTCCATTCCAGTTTTCCCTCTTGCCAGACTTTCTTCATGCAAAGATCTTAGCTCTGTTTTTGTAATTTGTTTAAACTTTTCCTTGCCCTGCCAACCTTGCAACAAATCTATCTCGTCCTTCTTGTTACCAAAAAGACTGGAGCTGCTTTAGAGAATTGAACTTGGGTTTGTGGCCCTTTTTTTTAATTTTTTTTTTAATTATGTATAAAGAAGGCCTAAAGAGGTTTTAATTTAAATTTTTTTTTTAATGCTTGTTTTTAACTTGGAACTATCAGGAAGGTCAAGTAATCTTCTGGTTTTGTTGAAGGACTTCTTGAGGGTCTTGTACCTTAGTTGAAGGTGTTGCGTTGTTGAATCTTTCATAAAAACATCCTTTCTTTCCAAGTACTAGAGTTAAATAAAGGTTGACACAAACAAGAAGTGAGATTTTTACCCACAAAAGCTTATGCCCAAATAAATCTGTTAGTCTTTAAGGTGCCACCAGACTCCTTGTTGCTTTTGTAAACAAAAATATAAAAACTGTAAACCATCTGACTAAAAGTCCTTCTCAATTGCTCAGTGTTCAGTCTCTTGTCAAATTTCACAAGTTCTTAAGTTGCTTCCACACTAGAGTTGGGTGGACAATGGTTTTCCCATCCTGTGAAAATGTTTCACTGGTTCAAAAATGTTCCTGTTCTGCATTGTGGCGAACGTGAGACCTTTTGAAGTAAGTAAGAGAGTGAGACAGACAGGCCTACCCAACAGAGAACAGCAAATAGCCTGGCTATTAGGATGATTCAGATCACCGATTTGAACCTAGGTCTCCATATCCTAGATGAAAGCCCTAGCCACCATGCTGATGTGCTAATGTCTCTGTTTCTCTCTGGTTTTGGCCAGAAATTCCAAACTGGACCTGAGAAACCTTTCTTTAGTAAATTTTGTCAAAACTAGAATGTTCCTGCAAAAGTTTGTTTTGATGAATCTCCCCCATTGTTGAAAATTTCCCAAGCAGCACTGCTACAGATGCTTCCAGGGTAGATAAGAGTTGAAATTTAAAGTAACAATCAAGCAAAAACCTGGTTTTGTTCCTGTAACAGAAAATGTCAACATCTCTTTTTTTATTTTAATTTTTTTTAAATAATCATATGCAAGCAAAAAATGGCACAAGCCTGTTTTTAAAGGTGCAGGTCACTGGTCACTAAATTAAAAGGGTTAGTGGAGAGCATGGTAAGTAAATCTGTATGATCTTTTTTTTAAAGTACAACCTGTTACGCCTTTAAAAAATCAACTTGGTATTAAATTCTCTAACAGAAATCGCAAAGATTTTTCTCAAGCTTTTCTTTTGGTAGAGTACATTTTGAAAAACCTTTTTTTATTTTGCATGGTCTCTTAGAAATTAAAGGCTTGCCTTCATTGCATTATTAATTCAAGCTATGACTCGAGTTTTGCCCCTAATCTGATTCTATTCACCCACAAATCCCTAGTTTGAGTTAAGTGGTGCTTTAAGATAAAACTAGTTAGCCCTATAGGGAGTGTGGGGGTGTTGAAGCTCAAGTGCTGCTAATGCTGGAACTGATCATGCAATGGGGATGCAGCATCTTGAGTTACAACAACATGCATCTGACAAAGTGGGCATTCACCCACGAAAGCTTATGCTCCAATACATCTGTTAGTCTTAAAGGTGCCACAGGACTCTCTGTCGCTTTTAACAACTCATCAGATGCTAATCCAGTCACTATGTGCTGCTGATAAAATCACTCTATAGCTCCTGTGTTGTTTTGCAGTGTGATCACTCTACTCTCACTGGAGCTAGGTGGTTAACTCAAGTGTACTGACTTGAGCTAAGGGCTTGTCTACACTGGCACTTTACAGTGCTGCAACTTTCTCGCTCGGGGTGTGAAAAAACAACCCACTGAGCGCTGCAAGTTTCAGCGCTGTAAAGTGCCAGTGTAGACAGTGCACCAGCGCTAGTAGCCATTCCCCTCGTGAAGGTGGTTTTTTTTTTTTTTTTTTTTGCCGACTACACAGCCATGTTAAAGCGCGGCCGCGGCCAGTGCTTTAACATTGCCAGTGAAGTAATGCCCAAACTGTTGCAGTGAAGACAAGCCTTAAGAACTAAACTGGCAATTGTAATCACATGTTCAATATTTATATTAGATGTCTCTTCCCTTCTTGTGGAAGTTCATAAAATTGTAAAATATTTGGGAAATAAAATTCTGCTGTTAACTTTTTTTTTTTCCCTTTCCTTACAGTAAACATAGCCCTTGCATTAGCAGCACATGATTCGGTAGGTGAACAATTAGTTATCAAACTTAAAATAAACCTAGTTTGTCGTGAGTGTTGTAAATAAAAAGTTACTATTGGGGGCCGCTAGTTAAATGAAATCAAAGTATTTACTCTGAGTAAATTCCTTTATTTTTCATAGCATTTTACATTTTATGTTGATTTGTTTATTATGTTGGCACAGTGAATGAGTCAGTAGTCCTGATCCTTCACCTGGGTTTGCTAGCACTGTCCTCTGCCCCTATCAGTGTCTCAGTGAGTTTGCTGGATTCTGCAAGGGCACGTAGGTCCATACTAGTGACTATTGGCACAGGCTTGAGTCTACTTTTTCATTATACCGATTTGGAAAAAAAGTTGTGTAGGTGATAGATAATGGTAACAGAGGTTTACTCTTCTACGGGAGAAATTAATATACAAAAATACTTGAAATGAAAGGCTGAAGAAAAAGGAACTAAATGTCTCCCTGAAGCCTTAAAGTCAGTTATTTGTAAAGACTAATACAAGATTATTACTGTAACTAGTGGGTGATATCACAAAGCTAAGACTGTAATTTCAGGTCAGAAATGGGCAGCTGGAACCAGTGTACTGTTAAGAATAAGAAGGCTTTATTATGCTCACCAGCCACTGTAAATTGGGAAAAACAACGAGGAGTCCTTGTGGCACCTTAGAGACTAACACATTTATTTGGGCATAAGCTTAAGTGGGCTCTAACCCACAAAAGCTTATGCCCAAATAAATGTGTTAGTCTCTAAGGTACCACAAGGACTCCTTGTTGTTTTTGCTGACAGACTAACATGGCTACCACTCTGAAACCTGTGAATTTGGAGTAGTTCCATTGAAGTAAGTCAACTCAGAAGTAGGCCAGGTTCTTTGTGTCTTATGCAAGTATCCATTATATCTAAGAGCAAAGGAAGATCTATAAAATACTGTTTGTATGGATAAGGCATTAGCTGCTGTATAGAGGACTAGATTCAGAAAGAAACTTAGGCATGATGATGCCTAAATTGTAAGTACCTGCAAAATCACTGGGATTCATCAAGCCTGAGTTAGGCGCCTAGGGCTCCTTATACAATGAATGGGGAGATGTAGACATCTCCAAATAGGATGCACAAAAGCCAGCACGCTGGGTGACAACCTGCCTAAGCTAGCCAATGGGAGGTGCCAATGTGAAGGTTGTGTTCTAAGCCCTACCCCCTGGCAGTTTGGAGCCCAAGTCCAGGTGGAAGGGAAGCGCTTCCCTCTGTTTGGGATTCTCAGCTGCAAACTCTTTTCGGGGTTAGATGCATATGCTGCTTTTACAAGAAGCTAGGGGAGAAGAACAACTTCCCTCATAACCTTTAGCCCAGTGGTTAGGGTTCTCACTTGGGATGTGGGAGATGCCCCAGCTCAAGTTCCTCTTCCATTGGAGATGGGATTTGAACAGGGAGTTGCAGTCTCTGAAGGGAATGCCCTATCCACTGGGTTATGGGATAATCTGATGTAAGGCTCTGCCGGTCACTTCTGTTGAAGTTGTTCCACAATTGATAAATAATTAAAAAAAAAAAAAAAAAGTCATTGGAGCAGGGAGCTGGATTCTGGATCTCCCATTTCCCTGGTGAGTGCTCTAACTACAAAGCTAGAGCGTCATCCTCATGCTTGCTCTCTTTCTCTCTCTGGCCCAATGAGTTTTTCATTATTTTATGCACAGTGAAACAGTTTCAACAGGAGAGATTGAGGGAGCACTACATCAGAATATCCCGTTGCCCAGTGGTTAGGACATTCACCTGAGAGGTGGGAGATACCTGTTCAAATCTCTTCTTCCGCTCAGGAGGATGGGCTACATGAACTGGGGGTCTCACTCATCCTAGGTGAGTACTCTAACCACTGGGTTAAAACTTAAGAAGGAGTTGGTCCTCTTCCCCTGCCATATAGTGAAAGTGGTTTTTTTGTTTTGTTTTTGATTTCTGTAAGGTTCTGCTGTTAATGGGGTTTTGGTGTGGTAATGGCAGCAGACTTGCCTGGCAATGGGGAATGTTGTACTTTTCTAACACATGTTTATACATTTTTTTATTTAATCAAGAAAGTTTGTTTCTGTTACTGCTTCACATCATACGATGTATATTCAAAATAATAAGGTGAACACATGAGCAGGGACAATTAGGAATTAGTATGCACAGACTTTCCCTCAATATAGTTATCTATATTAGTTCAAACTTCAATCACTTTTTTACATCAATCTATACAGTCTTAGATTAAATCTCAGGTAAAACTTCCTAACTGTAAGAACAGTAGGACAATGGAACAGACTGCCTAGGGAGGTTGTGGAAGCTTCTTTCACTGAAGTTTTTAAAAAGGAGGCTGGATAGCCATTTGTCTTGGGTGGTTTAGACAACAAATCCTGCATTTTGGCAGGGGGTTAGACTAGATGACCCTTGTGGTTCCTTCTAACCCTATGATTCTATACTGTGAATAATATCCCTCCCCCATTTTATAAGTGGTCATGTCATTCATAAGTACATTGTATTGGCACTAAAATTCCACACCTCTCCCCAAACACCCTACCTGCCCCCATACCCCGCCCCCCCAGCACATTCATAAAGGTACTATTCCCTCTCTTCCACTGGGCCATACAAGTCCACAATGTGGGAACACAAAGCATCTCTGACCTCTGTTGCCTGGATGAATCCAGCTCCAGATGTGGTAGGTGCACTTTCTGGCTGAATGTACTGATTCAGTGGCCCCTCATTGTCATAGGTCTGCTCGCCTCTGGCTTCACAAAGATTGTGAGGAACACAGCAAGCCATGGTAATGTGGACAGCGTCGATGACACTGGCATCCAAATGGTTCTATAAATGTCTCCAATGGGATTCAATCTCCCAAAAGTACATTGAACAACCATTCTGCACCTGCTGAGTGTGTAATTAAATCCTCTTTTGCCAGGGCCTCTGAAATCAGGGTATGGATTCATAAGCCTAAGCCAGAATAACAGTGGGGACAGTAACTCCATTTATGACAATGTCACTTGGTGGGAATTGTGTCTCAGCCTGTCCATGAGTGTAGACTTGTGATCAGCGGAAAACCTGGGCATCATGACTTTTCCAGTGCAACCCACATTCACGTTCATAAATTGCCCTCTGTGGTTCACAAGAACCTACATAACAATGGAGTTAGTACCCTTTGCAGCTTTCTGTCTTGTACCAGCTTTACAGCTTTGTTCATTTTTTAACCTTTTAGTTCTGTGTCTATCGAACACATCCTCGGTCTTCCTCTATTTCTAGTTCCTTGCATTCTGGTATGTATCATCATGAATGATCTCCAGTCTTCTTTCTTGAATTGTTATTCCCCTCAGCCAGGTCATATCTGCAGTCAATATATTTCGTTTATCTGCTTTCTGACTTGTTCAGCAGTATTGGCACAACAGTTGTCTCATATATGGTTCATGTTTCTTGAAATGTCTTCAGACTTTCAGATCTTCCAGAATTTTCCAAATGCAGTAGTGGCTAGTCCAATTTTTCTTTATATGTCATCTTGACAGTTCCCATTATCCGTGCTGATCTTCAATCCAAATTTTTTGCCTTTTGCCTACCTTGTGAGTTATTCTCTGTAAATCCTTGTAGATGTATACACCTGCTCTGTGGTGTCCCATCCTTGTCTTGGGCAGCTTAGCAGTATCTGTCCTTTGTTTTCCTGTTCCCTAGGGGTCTTCGTCATCTGACCAAGACTGGAGTCATGTAATACATCCATTCTCGGAGCTATGTCATTAGCATGTAATAACTAAAACAGTCTCTTCCCAATCTCTCAGTGGGTCACAGTTTTTCTTTTCTGTGGTCTGGGCGCTTTGCTGTTTCAACTCTTGACTTCCTCCTCCCAGCCTCCTATTGGACAAACTTTAGAATTTCTGTCTCCCACGTGGCAAACACTCTCCCTCTCCCCCATCACCTTTGGTCTGACTTCCATTGTCCACAACCAAACAAACCTCAGCCTCCCTGGCTACTTTTCCAGCTTTTTTCCCTATAGAGCAATGAGGTTTCCCAGGACCCTTTTCCTGGGGTTGCAGCCTTTCTGACTTCGACGGGTCCAGAAAGGTGTACCAGCCTGTTTCTCTTAGGAGCCCAGACCCAACTCAACCAGCTCTCCAACTTGTCCTCGCTGTCTCCAGCAGCATTCCCTTGCTCCTGACTCCTGGCCCTCACTGCTCTCTGTGAGTTTTCAACACTACTTGTATTTTCCTTTTTGATTTCCTCCCCATAGCTGGGTTTATTGTTGTTATAATTAAATTTCCCTTTTTAGGAGGAATTCAGTCCCTTACAAAGCCCAGGCATAGGCAGCTGGTGAAAATATTGTTTGGGAGGTGGATGAGAGAGCAGGCCCTGCTCTGCCCTGCACTCACCCTACAGTGGTGGCTCCTGCCTTGGGGGACTGAGACCAATCACCTCAGTATCTCACCCTTCTTGTGAGACTCTCCTCCCTCTTGCCCTCTCAGTCACCTCAGGATCCACCTCCTTCCCCCAGAACTCTTGCCCCCTTCCAGCAAACCTTCATGGAAGCACGGCTCAGGAGCCATCTCTTCCTGGTGACGCTGAGGAATCTAGTTCCACCTGTTGGGAATTCAGTGTGCAGGTGGGGACCTCCCCCTGTAGTGCTCCACTCTGTCACCTTCCTGGCCCTGGAGCCACCAGACATGGAGCTTTGCCTGCTGAACTGGGCAGGCAGTGGGGTAGCTCAGAAAATAGATATTGGGGGGGGGGGGATGAGACCTCTCTAGCCCAAGCCACCCATTATCTAGGAGTCCAGATTCCCTCCTTTTAATCATTCAGGTAATTAGTCCAGGTGTATTGGCCCCAGATCCCTCTTAAGGGGCCAGTCAGCCTGTGACAATCCTCCTTGGTCAATACTTTGAGGTCAACATTGTCTACAAGCCTGAAGTTGTGCACTGTCCTTCCACATAATATGACTACTCCTGTTTCATCTCTCAGTGCTACAGCCATTGTTGCTTCCAGTACCAAGTTGAAAAAAAATCTGGTAGTAACATGCATCCTTGTCTCACTCCTACAGTTGTCCTGAACCATTCCATTATCTTGTTTACTCTCACTGCACTCCTCGACTTGCCATAGATATTTTCCATCTGCTTGATCAGTTTCTCAGGAATGCAATACATTTTTAAAACTTAACTGACTAAAACCCTATCTGCCAAATGGTCTCAGAAGCCGGTTTGAAGTCTATAAAGTTTTTGTAGCAGCTTTGGTTGTGTTCTGTGTACTCCTTCGATATCTGTCTTATCACAAATAGCTGATATTTTGTACTGGTTCTAAATCCAGCCTGTTACACAGAAGCAGTGCTTGCAGAGGATCTCTTCATTTGCTTTTGCAATGTCTTGGTGAATGCTTTTCCTGGCACTCTCAATAAGCTGATTTCTCTTTGGTTCATGGACTCACTTACCTCCCTTCTTTATAGATTGGTACTATTATTGCTTTCCCCTATTAGCTCAGCACATGCTCTTCTTTGTAAATCTTGTGGAACAGCTTGTGCGTTGTCTTTCCTCTGTTTCTCACCTGCTTGCAACAGCTCTGTGGTTATGTTGTCATTTTCCAGCACCTTTTTTCTTTTTCAGACTTTCTATCGAGATCTTTACTACTTTTTTTTTCTAAGAATTCTGGTATCTGCTCTCCTTCATTTGTATTGGGAAGCTTCTCGAAGTCCATTTCATCTACTGTGTTCTGCACATTTTACAGCTCTTCAAAATATTATTTTAATTGCTTATTCTTTGCTCGTTCATCCTCAGTTATTTACTTGAGCTTTTCTTTCACTGCCATCTTCAACTGGTATGTTTGACTCAGTTCTCTTATCTTTCTCTTTATG
Source organism: Terrapene triunguis (assembly GCF_002925995.2). NCBI lineage: Eukaryota > Metazoa > Chordata > Testudines > Emydidae > Terrapene > Terrapene triunguis. Next base: position 53,840,179 of record NW_020664447.1, read on the forward strand.
TATTCTTCACATTGTTTGCTTATCCAGTTGTTTCTGTCTCTCCCCGCTTTCTGTTTTATCTCTCTGGTCAACCTATTGTACTCATCTCTTAGACTAGTGTCTTCCTTTGCACTCTACTTCAGCTTCCTACACTTATCACTCAACTTCAGCATTTCATCCGTTATCCACCTTACTTTCTTTGTTTTGGCCCAATGCATGTTCAGCTGCTCTTGTAATCCCATTTTTTACACTGTTCCATGTCTCTTCAACATTAATTTTTTCTTTCACCAGAGACGTGATGTTTTTCTTCATGGCTTTTTTTGTATTTTTTGATTATGTCTGGCTCTTTCAATTTGTCCATGTCATAAAGCTTAGTTCTCGGCACTTTTTAGGTGGTTCTCAGTCTCGACTTCATTGATGCCAACACTAATATATGATCTGATACTGGCCACAAATGATCTGCATGACAACACACTTGATTTCTATCTGCGATTCACAAATACAAAGTCTGTCATCTCTTTGTTTGCCCATCAGGTGATATCCAATCCATTTCCTCTGCAGCTTTCTTTGTTGAAATGGCCTGTTTGTTATTACAAGGTTGTTGATTAGGCAGGAATTTAGTGGCTTTTCTTCTCGTTTGTTTTCTTCACTGAGTCCAAATCTGTCTATTGCTGGAGCCCAGGAATTCCAGTCCAGTCCTACTTTTGCATTAAAGCCTCCCATTTCTATTACACTTTTTGCCTTCAGTGTATGAGGTGATATCATGTGAAATGCCTTAACAGCCTGGCTTGCCTTCTGCTTTAGCACCAGTGCAACTCCGTCCTAGTGTCTACCATCAGTTCATCGTGATAGAATTGTCCTTTGCCTTCCCATCTCGTTTCGCATAGACCAGTGATTTCCCAGTCGTATCTTTTCAATTCGTAGATCATTACTGCAAGTGCTCCAGCGTGGTCTAATGTTCTTATATTCCATGTTCCTATACATGTCTTATCCTTCAAGTTCATCATGTAATTCCCTTTTTTGTCTGTTGTTGTATTTGTTCTGATCGCATTCTTTTCACACACACCCCCAACTTGGTTTCTGAGTAATGAACACATTGGCTCTTGTTTATCTGGGCGATAAGCAAGCTGGCTTGCTTTTGTTTCTCCTTCCATTCTTCGTTTTTGCCAAGTATTCAACCATGACTTCTTGGCTTTCTGGTTGATCAGTGTATCGTAATTTGTTTGCAACACTGCTGTAAGCTATCCACTAGCTTGCTATAGCACTTTCTGCCTTGTTATACTTTTGGAAGTTGTTTTGCTAGCTTCACCATTGGAGACTTTTGTGCACTTGGTGGGCCAGACATGCCCTTTCACTAGTGTTTGTCACTATTAGTTACCCTCAGTAGATTTAGCATTCAAGCCAAGGCAAGGTCCCAAGGTGTGGCCCTGTGATGCACACACAGCCACCCAGACCACTGGTGAGAGTTGAGTGAGTTGCCAGGACCAGGTGCAAGCAAACCAACCCTGTGGGTGTGGCTGTTTTGTTATGCAGAGATGCTACCTTTTGAACTCACCCCACATAACCCACCCCTGACTAATTAAACAGAAAATAATTTAATTTTAAACAGAGGATTTCATTTAAGTATCTAATGAAAACCTCATGTCCAATATAAAGTGTTTAATTTTTTTTTTTTTTTTTTTACAAGGCCAGAAAGGCTAGGAATGTAGTCTTGACTTAGTGCTGGCTCCTCCGACTTGTAGCACCCATGGGTTACCTGTTATATATGGATTAGTTAATTAGTGCTAAGAATTGTGCAAGCTCTTGCGGCTGTGCTGAGATGTATAAATCTATACTTTTAGGGAGGTAACTTAAGTTTTACTCTTGTGTCCTATTTTTAATTGCTTGCTTAGTTTTGACAGACAATTCTTCTAGTTCCTTTGATGTAGCAGCAGTTAGTTCCGCTCCCCCAGGAGCACTCAAAAGAATTTTTGGTTTTTATGCCAGATGATTCGTATTCAGAGTGGAATGCCTATTTATGATAGCTACATGGCCAGAGACAATTTTATAGTTGAAACAACTTGAATTAATAGATGCCAGCAATAATAGGATTGAGATTGCTTGTTTATGAACAGAGTATTTTAGTGAGCAAACACCAGCTGTGCGTGACTAAGGATGGCACAAATCCAGTTGGGAGACTGTATGTTTATCCTGTCACTATGAGGCAAACTCTCTAGTCAGCCGCCTTTAGAATCTCTTCTTCTTCCCAAGAAAATTTACATTCCGAAGTAAAGAGTGAAACCATTTATTATGGTGTGAGGGGCAGAGGAGCCAGGGGTAAAACAGTATGGAACAAATTAGTGTGTAAGTTTTAAGCAAATGGCTTCTGCGTAGAGTAGTTTGATTACGTAATGGGCAAGTATCTGATTTTACATATTCTAATCTGCTCCCTGTAAAGGGAGTTTGTCAATTAGATTGGCACCAAAATTTGTGCTACTTTAAATTTGTCATTTTTAGGGAATAGACTTTGGTTTCCATAGCAAATCATTTGGTTGCAAAAGAAATATAAAAGCATTTTTAATATAAGGACTTTCAATATTTTGTTGTGTTGTTAAAGAAGCAGCCAACCAGCAGAAGGAGCTCCAGTTAACATATACGTCTTAAACAACAACTGTTTTATTGTCTTCATTATCACACAGTGAAATTATAAACATAAACACATTGCCTCATAATGCAGGAGGAATGGGGAAAAGTTAATGATTAGCTAAATGGAGAAGTACAGCAAACACAGTTGGAGAAAAGTGTATTCAGCTATTAAGACAGTATTGTAAACAATGTAAAATGGAAAAACAAAAAGGGAAGAACTTTTAAATGAATACAAAATTTATATATTATCAGGGCCGGCTCTGGAGCCCCGGGGGGAGGGTGGCGAGTCCCGGCGGGGGCTCGGCTCACCCCCCGGCGGCAGGGCGGCGAGCCCCGGCTGGGGCTCGGCTCTCCCCCCGGCGGCCAGAGCGCAGGGCGGCGAGCCCCGGCAGGGGCTCGCCGCTCTCCCCCCGGCAGCCGGGGGGAGGGCGCAGGTGGGAGGGCGGCCAGAGCGCCGGGGGGAGGGCGGCGAGCCCGGCTGTGGCCCCGCTCTCCCCGGCGGCCGGAGCGCTGCGCCGCCCCCCTCCAGGTGCCGCCCCAAGCACCAGCTTGGGTGCTTGGTGCCTGGAGCCGGCCCTGTATATTATGTATAAATATTGTGTGATTAGAGCTAATTCTTGTGGGTTTTGTTTTGTTTCAAAGCTTGTGTATTCTATGGCTAAAGAAAAATAGGTGTTTGAGAAAAATATAAATGGTTCATAATCCACCTGTTTTTGTTTTTGTTTTTTTGTTTTTGTTTTTAAATCTTTGCAGTGAAGTTAGTCCTGCATAGAGCTGGGTGAATAATATATATATACACACAAAAGAATACTTTATTAGAAAAAATGTCATTACTTTTGTATATATTTGCTAATATTCATATTGTTTGCCCAGCTCTATAAAATGGGCAAATGATTAGAGAAACAAGGACATTGGTTAATTTAATTGAAAACTATCCCCAAATGCATTGAATATCTCAGAGGTAGGCAAATAGTCTTGTGACATCAATCTCTTACAATGGAAATGAATGTGATATCACTTGTCTCTCTCAGAATTCAGTAACTTTCTACTAGGTTCCTCAGAGACGTTTTGTACTTACTTATTTAAATACAGATATCTGAAATAACTAGCATATGTGTTTTTTAGGTGTGTGTGTGTGTGTCCCCTAATATGGATCCTATCCTGCAATCTGTTGATGGGGTCCTGTCCTGCAGTCTCTTGCTGGTTAAATATTCATTAAAATAATTTGATGTGTACTTGTCTCAGGATGCCATTATTGATTTTCCATGCTTGAGAGTCCTCCTCTTATAGCCAGGCCATGAACTTACTGTATTTCCTAGGGTATGAGACCTTGTATCCCCATTTTTAAATAACAGAATAGAGATTAAATTCCATTTCCTTTTCTATTGAAAGCATACATCAAATTGCCTCACATCCATTAAAAATGGATTAGGTATGGGAAGATATAAGAGTTTATTTATGAGCATGTAAAATTAGAACTGCAGTGTAAAGCGGTTCAGTCAGTTCAGGATATCTTGAGGTAACACTCCCAATAAGCCAAGAAATTCGGAAGTATTTGGATTTTGCATATTAATTAATGTACAAAATATTTTGTAAATGTTTCTAATCTATAAAAGTCTGTTTTTGGTAGTCCATACATGAGACGCACTTCAGAAAATGGATGAAGGAAAAGTCTCATGTGAAGTTCAGGAGAAACTGTTTTTTCTTGATATCATTATCAAAATCGGCTGTTGGAAGGTTTAGCAAATAACATGAGTTGAGTGGCTGAATATTTATAATGTGAAGAAAAGTTTATGCCCCATTTCTACCCTTCTTTCCCCCAGGGTCTGCAGCATTGCTAACCACAAGGCCTTGCTCTCTATACATTGATGGTTGTTTTTTATTATTTTTGCTTATAGAGTAAGGAGCTTTTTAATTGCTATTGGTGTTAATAATACTGGTATCCTTCTGTAAATTTAGAAGAAACTGTGTACACTGACTAGGAGATGTTAATTATAGTTGATTAAGAGGTTTTGGCAGTGCTGAGAAGGGTAAGGAAATTACAGGTCTTGTGTGGGTCAGCTCCTATTGCAGTTCCTGCTGACCCACAAGTGAGAAACCAAGTTAGTTTTCTAATCGATATGTATCAGAGGGGTAGCCGTGTTAGTCTGGATCTGTAAAAAGCAACAGAGTGTCCTGTGGCACCTTTAAGACTAACAGATGTATTGGAGCATAAGCTTTCGAGCATAAGCATGCATCCGACGAAATGGGCATTCACCCACGAAAGCTTATGCTCCAATACATCTGTTAGTCTTAAAGGTGCCACAGGACTCTCTGTTGCTTTTTAATCGATATGTGTTTTTTATTAGGGCTGTCGATTTAAGTGCAGTTAACTCACATAATTAACTCAAAAAAATTAATCGTGATTAATCACAGTTTTAATTGCATCATTAAACAATAGAATACCAATTGAAATTTATTAAATATTTTGGATGGTTTTGTACATTTTCTAATATATTGATTTCCGTTACAACACAGAATACAAAATGTGCACTGCTCACTTTATATTATTTTTTATTACAAATATTTGCACTATAAAAAGATAAACAAAAGAAACACTATTTTTCAATTCCTCATACAAGCACTGTAGTGCAATCTCTTTATCGTGAAAGTGCAACTTACAAATGTAGATTTTTTTTATTTTTTTTTGTTACATAACTACACTCACAAACAAAACCATGCAAAACTTTAGAGCCTACAAGTCCACTCAGTCCTACTTCTCGTTCAGCCGATCCCTAATACAAACAAGTTTGTCTCCATTTACTGGAGATAATGCTGCCCACTTCTTATTTACAATGTCACCTGAAAGTGAGAACAGGCGTTCACATGGCACTTTTGTAGCTGGCATTGTAAGGTATTTATGTGCCAGATACGTTAAACATTCGTATGTCCCTTCCTGCTTCGGCCACCATTCCAGAGGACATGCTTCCATGCTGAAGACATTCATTAAAAAAAAAATGTGTTAATTAATTTTGTAGCTGAACTTCTTAGGGGAGAATTGTATGTCTCCGGCTCTATTTTACCTGCATTTTGCTATATACACCTCTACTCCGATATAACGCGACCCGATATAACATGAATTCGGATATAACGCGGTAAAGCAGCGCTCTGGGGGGGCAGGGCTGCGCACTCCAGCGGATCAAAGTAAGTTCGATATAACGCGGTTTCACCTATAATGCAGTAAGATATTTTGGCTCCCGAGGACAGTGTTATATCGGGGTAGAGGTGTATTTCATGTTATAGTAGTCTCGGATGGTGACTCAGCACGTTGTTCATTCTGAGAACGCTTTCGCTGCAGATTTGACAAAACACAAAGAAGGTTCCAATGTGAGATTTCTAAAGAAAGCTACAGCACTCGACCCAAGGTTTAAGAATCTGAAGTGCTTTCCAAAATCTGAGAGGGATGAAGTCTGGAGCATGCTTTCAGAAGTCTTAAAAGAGCAACACTCTGATGTGAAAACTACAGAACCTGAACCACCAAAAAAGAAAATCAACTTTCTGCTGGTGACATCTAACTCAGATGATGAAAATGAACATGCATCGGTCCACACTGATTTGGCTTGTTATTGAGCAGAACCTGTCATCAGCATGGATGCATGTCCTCTGGAATGGTGGTTGAAGCATGACGGGACATACGAATCTTTAGCGCATCTGGCATGTAAATATCTTGCGATGCCAGCTACAACAGTGCTATTACAATACCTGTTCCCACTTTCAGGTGATGTAAATAAGAAGTGGTCAGCAATATCTCCTGCAAATGTAAACAAATTTGTTTGAGCGATTGGCTGAACAAGAAATAGAACAGAGTGGACTTGTAGGCTCTACAGTTGTACATTATTTTATTTTTGAATGTATTTATTTTTTTGTACATAATTCTACATTTGTAAATTCAACTTTCATGATAGAGATTGCACCACAGTACTTGTATTAGATGAATTGAAAAATACTATTTATTTTGTTTTTTACAGTGCAAATATTTGTAATAAAAATAAATAAAAAGTGAGCACTGTACACTTTGTATTCTGTTATAATTGAAATCAATATATTTGAAAATGTAGAAAACATCCAAAAATATTTAAATAAATGGTATTGTATTATTGTTTAACAGCACAATTAATCTCACTTAATTTTTGTAATCGCTTGACAGCCTTAGTTTTTATTATATTAGGACATTTAAATATTTATACCTTCCAAGAAAATCATTGGTAAAAGTAGTAGTTTTACTTTTGAAATGCATACTGTTTTAAAAAAGTTTATTTGAGTTCCTTAAATTATCTCTTATTTTTAAATACAGATTTCATATACCTGTATTACATTCTGGTCAGTATCTGAAATAGACTGGATGAATAGCTCTGATACAGCAGTGTGATATAAGGATGGTATCCTGGTGAACCCTTAAGATGTGTTCTCTTGGGCCTGTGGGGATTTAGAGCATTGTGAAAATGTTGGAAGAGATACTTCAGTCTGTGCCAATCTTAGAAGATTACTTGATAGCTGCAGTAAGGTTCTGCCAGTGTAATTAAAATAGAATAAAGGATTGATATTAGTACACCAGGGATACTTGGCTGTCCAAAATGAAAGGTTGGAGGAAAAAGTAAAAGCTCACTTCTGAGGCCAACCTTTTCTGTGCAAGCTGCTGCCTTAGGGAGATGTGAGCCCTCTCGGCATATGGGATTGAATAGCTTGGCGAAGAAAAGCCTACGCTACGATGTCTACAGTGACATTCTGCCAATGTTTTAGCAGAGGGTTCCCAAGAGACCTTTTTCTATAAACGTGTGACAAATCTCCCATACCAGCGGTTTTTGTGCTTGCAGAAAAGAGAGGTTAAGCAACTAGAGAATCTGTTGTGGGTTTTTTTTCTGTTATTACAGAAACATTTCATTTTAACCGTAATCCTGGAAAGAGGCAAAATTGCTTGGCAAACAAACATATTAAATTGATTTTTTGAGGAAATGTATTAAGCAAGCAGTGTATATTTTGTATACTGATCAGATTTGTAATATGAAATAGTGTTTGAATGTTTGCGGTATGAAGACCATGAGATATGAAGGTATCATCCCCAGAATACTTATTTATTTTATACATCTTGGACTAGTGTAATCTGTTGCACTCCATAGGCACAATATTTGCTGCTCATAAGTATTTTTAATCCCAGGAGGAAATCTCTGGTGGGGATGGTTTGACAGTATAGCGAGAGAGCATGAACTCCGTCAGTGGCAGTGAAATTATCTTAAACTTTCACTTCCCTCAATCTGATGTCAAAATTGTAGCAAGGAGTTCCCAAAACTCATTCCATTACCTCTCTGGATGTTCATGGGACTTGTTGCAAAAAACCCACAAAAAGCAGTGGAGGGAAGAATGTCAATCAGTTTTAAATCAGTAGGTAGGTTCTGCTGGTAATATTTACTTTGATTTCAGAAGTAATTCCTAAAATGATGTTTTGATGGGTTCAATTAGCTGCTGACATGGATAAAAGGACTGAGTCAGAAATCATAATCTTTTAAAATATGCATTTTGTCAAAGAACAAAGAAGCGCAAAAACTGTTGTTGGTGCCTTTGAAATCTAACATAAAAATGGGGCTTTCCGATCTTTTAAATTGCAGCTTTCATACATTAGGCATGAAACAGTATAACGTGTCAGAGTAACAACAGTATTTTTTTATAGCTTTCACAGGATGTTATAAATTATAAAGGGGAAAAAAAAACCCACTAAATGAAATCTTAAGCTTTCATCTCTGTGATTACATATACTGTCCCGTCTACCAGTCTTCAGATAAAAAAACATATTCAAGAACAGAGAACAGAACGTTATGTAGCCACATACTAGTTTGAATTTATGGTGACAGTTGAGTGTTACTTTTCATTTAAAGATCACAACCATGATTTATAGCAATAAGTTTTCATTTTTCATCACTAATACGTCTTGGTGCACTATGTTTATATGCTGCAAAGATGAAACCTTTTAAATTGATTAAGTATCATTGCTGTCTTTCTGAATTCTGTTATAACAATATAAATCTCTAATTCTCTTGACTGATAATCTAGTAATAAAATAGCGTTAAATAAACTGACAAACTTACCACTCAGTTGCACACATTTTTATGAACTAAATCCTGCCTATTCAAAAATCTAAAATTTTAAAATATATACTTATAATTCAGAATCATTTAACAAATAGTGAACTAAATATTTATAATCTTGATTAAAGTACATTTCTTTCATGATTTTTTTTTTTTTTAACACACCTGACTTGGAAAACTTGATTAACGAAAGCTATTTTGTGCTGTTATAAAATTCATAGTAACCTGAATGACATTATGGATATCATTTCACATTTGGATATGTTGTTCAAAGCTAGAGACACTTCTTTATAAAGTTCTAAGATATTCAGTAGAAACCTCTCTACACTCAAAGTCACAAATATGATTATTTTCAAGAGCTCAACTGTCTCACCCTACTTCTCATTACAGATGTGATAGAAGAATGCTATAGCAGTGAGGTCTCCTATTATTAAGACTTCATTCAAAATAAATACCAAAGTACATTTTTTGGTGCATGACCATTGACAGCCTGATTCAAAGTGAACTGAAGTCAACTGAAAAGCTCCCATTGACTTTCATAGGCTTTAAAACAGGCCCAAATTTTGTTTGCAGAATCAGGACCTCAGTAAGCAAAGTGTTGAATGCCATCAACTTTCACTGACGTTGAAGGTGCTCAAGACCTTATAAGACTGGTTCCTTACTTGATAGTTTGCAAGATGCTGTAACCTGCAGTGCATCTCGGCTGTTGGTGCTAATAACAAATTTTTTGCTAAAATTAAAATGTATGTAACCATTCTTGAAATGACTTTCGTTGTAAACCTGGAAACAGTAGTTATAATTTTGTATGTAAAGTTCCTTGTCTAAATAATTTCCTATCTACATATTTGAATAATCCCATATTTTTATTTGTCTTGTCAATGGCAGCAATTAAAAATGAGAACATTTTAAGCATTCTTTTGTAATAAATATGGATCATGTATAACAGCTTCAGTTGGCTTCATCAGTCTGAATTTTCTTTTAACTGTCATGTGGAAATCTGAAGACAGGGATTCTGGTCCCATAAATATATTTTCACCTTTCATTTTAACCTTTTATTATTATTTCATTTTATTTCTTTGTTCATTACCAGTTGATTAATATAGAAAACATCAAATTTAAATATAATGAGGCAGAATATATTTTGCCAGACTGTGACACTTTTGTATATATGTGTAAAGAGAAGGAAGTTCGTGGTGTAGTTTTCCATAAATAATCAACAGCAAACACCATGAATAAGGAATATTTCATTGTGTGAGTGAGGATGCTGGTTACTGAGAAACTAGTTCTTGCAATTGAATCCACTGGCTCAAATCCTAGAGGGACAATGTTGTTGTACTTAATGCATAATACTTTTTGCTTCAAATGTAACTTAGAAAGGGCGGGAACAGCGTTAAATTATGGATGAAATCAAGATCATACATTTATTTCTGCAGCCAGCTTTGAAAGTTTGCTTAACTGATAATTTTTCTTGAAGCAGAAAAGATGTGTTGACCTTCATAATTTTTTGGTCCTACAGACAAAAGCAGTTGGTTTGCTCGATGCAGATGTATATGGCCCTTCAATTCCAAAGATGATGAATTTGAAAGGAAATCCAGAATTATCACCAAGTAAGTGTAAAGTTACATAATTTTTTTTGTTCAATATCTAATGCAGTTTCTGAAGAAAATGGATTTCTTCAAGTTATGAGAGGTATTTTTAAAAGTCTTATTTGCTTTAATATTTTTTCTATGTTGCTGGTCAAGCCTCATTCAGTACTTCCTAAAAATCTGCCATATTTTAAGTATGATGTTGAATGGCCACTAATAGAAGAATGAAGACTTGATGTATCTAGTTTTGTTTTCTTTGATCATTTTTCAGTGTTTCCAAATGAACTTGTTTTCAAAACTAACACTTCGAAATATATCTAGGGAAGAGGAGAAGGGTGATTATGATGGTTAAAGACGTTTGATATAATGCATTTGCCTGTCTTTTCCCTTAATGCTTTGGGGCCAGATTCTCCAGTCCACCACCGTGATTTTTGGCAGGAGATCTGTGCTGGAGAGTTTCCCCTTGGTAGGGGAAAACCTCCCCCCAGTATAAAAATGGGAGAGGAAGTTTTGCTGCCTCTTGCACCTATTCTTTTTGGCATTGGAGGAGAGAAGGGATGTGTTGGGAGAAGGAAGGGTGCGGGAGTATGGAAGGGGAAGAAAGGGATGGGGAGAGAAGGGGGCTTGGAGGGGCCAAGGGTATGCTGTGTCCTATGTAGACTAGGGTCAGGCACCTGAGAATCCAAGAGCCACAATCATTTCCTTGTAAGTCTCTCCTCTGCAGAGTGCCAAGGCAGAGCTCAGGTACAGTGGAGAATCTCTTTCTATCCAAATTACGAAAACAGAATGTATTTAATGATTTGTTGTATCCGTCATGACAATAAATGAGCCCATTTACAAAAATTAAAAATATTTGGCCACAAACAAAACCACCCTCATCACTACTATACTCTCTACCCAATGATGATCAAGTATTGTCACTCAGCTGACGAATGGACAAATGGACAGTACTGTCAACATATAAGTTTCTGTAGACAAGGACAAAATGAGGGCATATGTCAATTTTAGCTCAAAGGTGACAAAAATGGGCTGCAACTTTACCAGGAATCATTGGCACCCACAACATTTCTGGACAGGAATTCACTGCTAAGTAAAAGGCAGTGTCACACCGTCTAGCTTTTTATCCATACCATTATCTTTGTGGAGTTAATATGATACCTTATTAAATGTCCTTTTTTTAGATTGCGAAGTCAAGCACTCAAAAGTTAGAAAATACGCTAAATTTAAGATTTCCTGTTCAAACTTATTTTGCCCCCTTGAGCTTCCAGCATGTGTATAGAATGTGATTATGTAATTGAATACTGTATCATAATGAATATATACAGGGGGGGGGGGGGAAATTTAAGACTGTACAGGCAACCATAAATTTGGCATTTCTAACTTTGTGCTTGAGTTTGAAACCTAAATAATAAACTTTTATGTATTTTTTGTTTGTTTGTTTTTGTATTTAATTTCCTAATTTTTTTTTAAAGGAAACCCCCCTCCCCCCCATATTGTTTATATACAACTATAATAACCCCATGCAGCACAAGCAAAGTTTAATCCCTGAATTTTCAGCACCACAGCACAGGCTTCTATTGCATGAGCTACAAGACTTGACTATGTTAGCTGTCAATATGAAAAGGCTGTTATCCTAGAAGTGGGGATGGGCTAATGGTGTCAATTGTTGGGTCCATGAGGATTAGGATGACCAGACAGCACATGTGAAAAACCAGGACGGGGTGTGGGGGTAATAGGAGCCTATATAAGAAAAAGACTTGAAAATCGGGACTGTCCCTATAAAATCGGGACATCTGGTCACCCTAATGAGGATTCTGGCTCCTGCAGAGCCCCTGGCAGGGTGGTTGGGCTGCTAAGGTCATGTACTGGTTCCAGAAGACTTACAGGGAGAGCTTGATCTGGCTTTCTCCCCATCTCCTGTACTGTGACATACTCCCGGAGGAATTCTGTGCAATGCAGAATTTTGCGGAAATGTGTGTGCAGCATTTCCTTTCCCCCACAGAAATGGGCTGCAGTGCTGCTGGACCCAGCAGAGTCCACCATATATATAGAAGACACTGTCAGGGGGAGGGAGCTAGAGGATTGCCAGCAGCTGCAGTTCCCCACACGCCCTGAGGGAAGGAGACAGCAGCACGCAGGAAACTTCACACAAGCCCAAGACCCAGCACAGGCTGTTTCTCTCTCTGCATCCTTGGGCTCTGAGGGGGTGTGTGTCGGTGCTGGGGGGGCCATGGCTGGCGTGTGTGTGGGTATCTGGGCTGGGGGGACCCCGCGGCTGGGTTCTTGGGGGGAGGGAGGGATTATGGGTGTCTGGCTCCCTGGTTGGGCTCAGGGTGGGGAAGGCGGCGGAGAAACAGGAACTGGGTTGTCATAGGGGTTTCTTTAACACTCTACTCCTGTGTGTGTCTGTATTGTTACAGACATACTTGCTGACAGATATTTTGAAATAAATTACCAAAATAATTGAAACTGTCTTGATTATGTAGAGTTGTTTTGACAAATAAAATTTGCAGAATTTTGCAGAATTTTAAAATATTGTGCACAGAATTTTTAATTTTTTGGCGCAGAATGCCCCCAGGAGTAAATGTGGAGTTTGCTTCTTCTCATGTGGGATGTTGGGGCCTTATGTTGAGTCCAGCTCTCTTCCCCCTTTTCCCACACCACTTCAGCTGCTCCATGCATTCCCAGTTCTGTGTGTGTTGCTGTAACAGTGAACAACTCAATATACGTAGCTTAACAAAGAGAAGGTTAAGGGGTGACTTGATTACAGTCTATAAGTGTGTACCTGGGAAACAAATATTTAATAATGGGCTGTTCAATCCAGCAGAGAAAGTTGTAACACAATCCAGTGGCTGGAAGTTGAAGCTAGACAAATTCAGACTGGAAATAAGGCATACATTTATAACAGTGAGAGTAATTAACCATTGGAACAACCCCATCACTGACAATTTTAAAATCAAGATTGGATATTTTTCCAAAAGATATGTTTTAGGACTTATTTTGGGGAAGTTTTATTGCCTGTGTCATGGAGGAGTCAGATTAGATGATCACAATGATTCCTTTTGGCCTTGGAGTCTATGAATAGCATGGTAATTTTCTTGGTTAAGTCTAAAACTTTAAAGTTTGGTTTCAAGTATTCCATATAAAAACATTGTAAATACCATTGTTTCTACCTTCAATTGAATAAAAACACGAAGAATGAACATTAAAGGCATCCACTATTTACCTTATAGTCAGCAATTCCCAGGATCAGTTCCAAGTTTTAAGGACGACGTGGTAGCCAAAGTAGGGAATTGCTGTCTGTTTTGATTTAACTCTCCCTCTTACTTCAGTTTTAATGTCTTTTTCTTTTAAAGATTTCCTTAGATGTCTTTGTTGTGATTTAATAAGATTGGTAGCTCCAATATTTTACCCTCACTCTTCTGTGTTAGTTTTTTTTAATTAGTTGTGTAGTGCAGTGCACTCTTAGGTCCTGGCTGAGCAAAGCACTTAAGTATGTGCTGAATTCATCCCTATTCAGTAAAGAACTTAATTATGCACGTAAATTCCATAGAAGCCACTGGGTTTGAAGCCTGTGCTTAGAGTTTTTTGCCTGCTGGATTGGGGCCAAAGTGCTCAGCACCCTTCAGCATTGAACCCATATGGACTGATCCTGTGAGGTACAGATTACCCATTGATTTCAATTTTGTCACCCAACCACACATTCCAGGAGGATTGAGGGTGCTTAGCACCTAGTAGGATAAAGCTATCTAGCAGTTACCATATTGAAATGATGAATAAAATGAATCTTTCTGTATATTTCCAGTTTTCAAAATGCTTTAGGGTCCCTGGAGATGAGATGCTCCATAAATGTAAGATATTATGTTTTTTTTTTTCTTTTCTTAAATTACTATGCAAAATCTTGGTAAATGGAAAAGCCTGCAAGTGTCTAATAAGGATATTATGCAGAATCCCAGGAAAAGATAGATGTGTAAAGGTTAGTTTGAAATACACCCTTGAATACTAGATATTGGATAATCTCCCATCTGTGTGGAATGGATATGAAAACTAGCTGTTGCACGTGCACAGATGCTACTTTATAACATAAATACAATGACTATTTACTTGCTGCTTCACATCCTTCAAAATAATTTAGCCAAAAACTCAAATTAACATTCTGGGCTAGTGAACTGCAAAATTTCATTTTTTAAAATCCATCGCTTTCACTAGTTGGCAGAGAGCAAAAGTGACTGAAATTGCCAAAATGGCATTTTGGGTTTATTTTTTTGCCATGATCATGATAGTCATAATACCTATAAATCACATTTAAAAAAAAAAAAAAATAAACAATTTATTATGAAGATACTGACAGATTTTTTTCTCCAGTGGAACTGTTAATTGCTTCTATAGTACTTCAGAACTTTATTGCCACTTAGTGATGCCCCAAACTATTTATTTGTGTATATAAAGCAATACATTCTAAAGACTAGCAAAAGACTGCAACTACTTCTAAAAAATTGAAGGTTGACTCATAGATTTCAAGGCCTGAAGGGACTAATGTGACATCTACTCTGACTTGCTGTATAACACAGACCATAGAACTTCCCCAAAATAATTCCTAGAGCATATATATATACTTTTTAAAAACACATCCAATATTGATTGAAAAAGTGTCAGTGATGGAGAATCCACCACGCCCTTTTGGAAGCTGTTCCAATGATTAATTACTCTTGTAGTTAAAATTTTACACCTTATTTCTAATCTGAATTTGTCTAGCTTCAGCTTCCAGCCAGTGGATTGTGTTGTACCTTTTTCTGCTAGATCAAAGAGCCCATTATTAAATATTTGTTTCCCATGTAGATACTTACAGACCAGGGATTTCCAAACTTACTGACCCCCTGAGCCGCATACAACAATCTTCAGAAGTTTGAGAAATGGGGCATGCCTGCCAGGGCTCGGGGCTTCAGCCCCCCTCCTGCTGGAGCCCTGGCAGGTGCGCCCCATGGGGCTGGAGCCCCGAGACCCCCGTTCCCCACTGGGCAGAAGCCAGAGGCGATAAATGGGGGGGAGGAGGCATGTGAGGTCATGTGCCCAAGCCCCCCAGATTTTTGACAGGGTTTGCTGGCCCTGATTGGTTACATCGTGCTGCAGGGCCCCCTCCATGGCAGCTGCTGGAGCCGGCAAACTGGGAGCTGTGGCCTTGGGGAGAGGCAGCAGCAAACAGTTAGGAGCTGCAGGGAGAGCTGCTTTTGCTGCTGCCTTTCTCTGTGGAGCTAAAGCTTTGGCCCCTTCCTACAGGTCCCAGCTGTTTGTCACTGCCTCTCCACACAGAGTAACACCTGGGAGCTGCGGGGAGGGGCCGCTGAAGAGAAGAAGGGGAGCATGCCCTGGGGGTGTGTGACTCAAGCTGTTGGGGGGGAGGGTTAAACCTTTAAATTGTGCCCCCTCCTCACTCAGCAGGTACCAGTTGTCTCTGGCAGAAGCCCCTGCAGAGTAGAAGCCCTGAGCTTCTTTCCTCCCAGTCTGCTAAGTGGAGAATGGGCGGGCGGGGGGCGGGAGAGGACTTCAACTGTAAAATAGCCACATGCAGCTCGTTAGCTGTGGTTTGGCCACCCTTGTTATAGACTGTAAACAAGTCACCCTTTAGCCATGGCCCACATGCATAGAAGCATAGAAGATTAGGGTTGGAAGAGACCTCAGGAGGTCATCTAGTCCAACCCCCTGCTCAAAGCAAGACCAACCCCAACTAAATCATCCCAGCCAGGGCTTTGTCAAGCCAGGCCTTAAAATCCTCTAAGGATGGAGATTCCGCTACTCCCTAGGTAATCCATTCCAGTGCTTCACTACCCTCCTAGTGAAATAGTTTTTCCTAATATCCAACCTAGACCTCCCCCACTGCAACTTGAGACCATTGCTCCTTGTTCTGTCATCTGCCACCACTGAGAACAGCCTATTTCCATCCTCTTTGGAATCCCCCTTCAGGTACTTGAAGGCTGCTATCAAATCCCCCCTCATTCTTCTCTTCTGGAGACTAAATTATCCCAGTTCCCTCAGCCTCTCCTCATAAGTCATGTGCCCCAGTCCCCTAATCATTTTCGTTGCCTCTGCTTGACTCTTTCTAATTTGTCCACATCCTTTCTGTAGTGGGGGGCCCAAAACAGGATGCAATACTCTAGATGTGGCCTCACCAATGCCGAATAGAGGGGAATAATCACTTCCCTTGATCTCCTAGCAATGCTTCTACTTATGCAGCCCAATATGCCATTACCCTTCTTGGCAAAAAAGGGCACACTGTTGACTCATATCTGGCTTCTCGTCCATTGTAATCCCCAGATCCTTTTCTGCAGAACTGCCACTTAGCTAGTCAGTCCCCAGCCTGTAGCAGTGCATGGGATTCTTCCGTCCTAAGTTCAGGACTCTGCACTTGTCCTTGTTGAACCTCATCAGATTTCTTTTGGCCCAATCCTCCAATTTGTCTAGGTCACTCGGGACCCTATCCCTACCCTCCAATGTAGCTCTCCCCCCAGCTTAGTGTCATTTGCGAACTTGCTGAGGGTGCAATCCATCCCGTCATCCAGATCGTTAATGAAGATGTTGAACAAAAACGTCCCCAGGACCAACCTTTCGGGCACTCCGTTTGATACTGGCTGCCAACTAGACATCGAGCCGTTGATCGCTACCCGTTGAGCCCGACGATCTAGCCAGCTTTCTATGCACTTTATAGTCCATTCATCCACTCCATACTTCTTTAACTTGCTGGCAAGAATACTGTGGGAGACAGTATCAGAAGCTTTGTTAAAGTCAAGACATATCATGTCCACCACTTTCCCCATATCCACAGAGCCAGTTATCTCATCATAGAAGGAAATCAGGTTGGTGAGGTATGATTTGCCCTTGGTGAATCCATGTTGACTGTTCCTGATCACCTTCCTCTTCTCCAAGTGCTTCAAAATGGGTTCCTTGAGGCCCTGCTCCATGATTTTTCCAGGGACTGAGGTGAGGCTGTAGTTCCCCAGATTCGCCTTCTTTGCTTTTATAAAGATGGGCACTATATTTGCCTTTTTCCGATCGTCTGGGACCTCCCCTGATTGCCACGAGTTTTCAAAGATAATGGCCAATGGATCTGCAATCACATCAGCCAACTCCCTCAGCACCCTCGGATGCATTAGATCCGGCTCCATGGAGTTGTGCATGTCCAGTTTTTCTAACTCCCTGTACTGCGCTGCCCAGTGCAGCAGTCTGGGAGCTGACCTTGTCTGTGAAGACTGAAGCAAAAAAACAACCACCATGCTCTTGCTTTTGGCTGGCTCAATTCTTCACAAGGGTCACCAATAAAGGAAGACTACTGAAAATCTGTCGCGTGTCAAAAATCATCGGCCTCCCCAAACTTGATAAAGACCTAAACCTGACATCAGCCCCAATTAGTGTCACTACAAATTTGTGCTGTGAAAATTCCGCACTGTACAGATTTAGGCTCTTTCCATGAATTTTCATTTATTTCCTTAATGTAAGATTTCACTTTAAAAAGAAACTGCTAATTTTCTTGGCAGCCAGAGGGGTTAACTTACTGTAGACTGAAAACCTACTTGATGTGAACTGACGCAAACCCAAGTCTGCAGATGGGCTGAAATAATGGGTCAGGTTGGAGCTGTACCACTTCACACCAGCAGAGAATTTTACCTGAAAGCTCTAAAGAGATGTATGCTGTTACAGTAATATGGTAATTTTGAAACTTAATGACTGCAATTCATTTTTGCTGCAGTTATTAACTGTATTACTACTGATGGGTTTAGCACAAAAATCCATTTAGTGTGGCTATAGCTTGATATAGTGTGTTTAGATTTACTGGCCAGGACATAATACAACAGGAATCAGTATACATCTTTTAAAGATGTAAATCAGAAATCACATTAGGAAATAAAAAGTAGTGATACTTTCCCAACCTCCATTCACAACCCAAACTCTGCCTAGTGACGACACCAAAAATATAAGGTTGCTCATTGTAGATTGTCCCAGTCTGTTTAATTGAATCATCCTTTTCTTTCATATTTTAATCAGAAATGACCTACTAAACAATTTTGACGTTTAAATTGTCCTCATTAGGTTTCAGAATAAATACTTCAATACGTGAAGTTCACGACTGTCTTGAAACTGCTGTTACAAGCTATCTGCAGACTTCGGTAGATAGAAGGCTGTTTTTGCAATGACTAGACTTAATTTTTTTTAACTGAAGTTTTGATTTTACAAGATACAACCATCAGGAATAAGTAGACACAAGTTTCTTCAAGCTGACCCAATTTCACCTCCAGTACAAATAATAGAATATTCAGTCAAATGTTTGATTTTGTTAGTCTCAAAATAAGGCACTGGGAAGGGAGATCTAGGAAGGGTATGGTGGGCTGGCCTCTGAGCAAATGAGATGAATATCTTTGTTGCTTTCTTCAAACAATCCTAGTTACAAATTTTTTAGCCTGAAATGGCTATTCTAATTCTTGAGTGAAGATAGATTTTTACCTTGGTTGCAAAACATTTACTTGCTTGTTCAATTTTTAAAAATTGTTTTATTCTGATACTGTTTAATGCAGGATAATAGTTGAGTGTTAACCTTTTAAATTGCTGGCATTTCTTTTAGATAAATCTGTGCATGCTCAACAGTTTAACATTTTTTATGCAAGTGCACATTTTTCATATAATCTGATTTTTCTAGCTATTGTAGTATATTGTGTGAAACTAAAGTTCTAATTATTTTTAGATGCATAGCATTTTAGGTAAATGAAGTACTGTATATTTTTCTGATAGGAACATTGTGGGGATATGGTCAACTTGAAAACTCATACTTGTATCTGAACATTTTGTATTCAGCTGATGTTATGAATGACATTTAAGATTACTGAAAGAGAAAGATTAGGGGGAAATTATTTTTCTCTGTTAGTTTAGTATGTGCATTTGGCAGCACTTTATGTATAGAAGCATTCCTGTCATGCATTGCTCTTGTGGGACTGCAACTGCTTGGACTGCCTTAGGATTTACAAAGGGAAGTACGTCAGGCAGTGGCAGTAGCAAAGCTAAAACTGAAAGGGGTAACAGGTGAATGTGTGCAGGCAGAGACAGTGGGGGTTGAAGATGGGTGGGGTTTAACTTCTTGGTCAGTTTAGTTCTGAAACCCTTTTAAAAACAGCCCTGGAGCAGAAAAATTAACTTTCAATTAAAATAGAAATTTTAAAAAAATCAGGATATATTATTAAAAGGGTGCTATCATATTGTTTTTTAAAGATTAGTCAATGTAAAAAAAAAAAAGAAAAATCTATTTGGCAGTGTCACTTTAAATAATATATCAAATTCTATAGCTAGTTGCAAGATTAGCTCTTGCTGCGGTGCTCTGTCTGTGCTTGGCTGAGATCCGGCTTCACGGTTCCTACCTCTACTGCTGATTTGGAAGCTCTCATTCTTGATGCTGCTGACTACGTGAAGTAGAAGGCTGAAAAGCTTAACAAATTATTCTAGCATAATGGAGAAGCAATCAGTATTATCCAACACCTTTTGAGATTTAAAGCTGGGTTTTTTCTTTCAGTTAGTATAAGGGACTAAAATGTAATATGACTTTCAGATTTGGGCCGTGTTTGTAACTAACTCTTGGACAGTATATAACAGGGATCGGCAACCTTTGGCACGCGGCACGCCAGGGTAAGCACCCTGGCAGGCTGGGCCGGTTTGTTTACCTGCCGCGTTCGCAGGTTCGGCCGATCGTGGCTCCCACTGGCCGTGGTTCACAGTGCCAGGCCAATGGGGTCTGTGGGAAGCGGCGCAGGCCGAGGGATGTGCTGGCCGCGGCTTCTCGCAGCCCCCATTGGCTTGGAGTGGTGAACCGTGGCCAGTGGGAGCCGTGATCAGCCAAACCTGCAGACACGGCAGGTAAACAAACCGGCCCGGCCCGCCAAGGTGCTTACCCTGGCGAGCCGTGTGCCAAAGGTTGCCGATCCCTGGTATATAAGGTGATTGGCTTTTGATATCAAAGCAGGATAAACTGTTGTCAGATTGCAGATTAATTTTAACAATTTTGTGCTATTATTATTAATACTTTGCATGTTTTCAACAGCTTCTGATTGAATATCTTGAAATCTTCGCAAATATGAATGAGTTAGTTTGGTTCTACTTTGAAAAGAGACAGTATAAAAATAGCAACATGTTAATCAATAAGTCTGTTCTTTCTGTTTACTTTTGTAACAAAAATAAGTGTGTGGTGGGTGGTGATGGTTTTTTTTTTTTTTAAACTACTTCTGTTAACCAGAGCTGTATTAAAGCATTGGCACTATATGCCCACTCATCTGACCCTAGCTCCTGAAGTCACAAGGTGTCAGAATATCATCTGTAATTAAAAAAAATACCGAGAAACCAAACTTATTTCTAGCCCTTGTGGTTGTGGAGATACACTCTGATCATGTTTTCAAGTTTAACTGTCACAGTGAATTTTTCCTGACTTGCGGATTGCCTGTAATCTTAGATCCGAAAGAGGTGAATTTGTCTGCTCATCTCAGTGATTTGTTAAGGCTGGAAACCCCAACTGTGCTGTCCCCACCAACACCATCCCGGCATAGAACTGTGTGTTACTATCCTGTCATGGATGTCCCCCCAGCAGAATCTTCTGCTTAGTTGGGTAGGGCCTAAGTCCTTCCTTCTCCGGGACACTCAGCCTGCTTGAAGACAAGGAGTAGGGGTCCAGAGATGAGGAGCCCACAGTCTGCCCAGAAGATGGCTCTTGTGCAGGTGGGATGGGATTATTGGGAGTGAGAGGCATGTGAGGTATGCTAGGGCCCTGGATTGCCTTAATCTAGTCTTGGTGTTAGCTGTGTAGTGACAGCAGTTATGAGAGATGAACCTGCATTTTGTTCTTTCTTGTGTATCATCAGGAGAATAAAATAATGGTACAGAGAACGGAAAAGAGACTTTTATTTATACTTTCTCATAATACAAGAACAAGGTGCCATTCAAGCAAATCTGAATAGGAACACATTTACAGCTTACTCAGTTAAATGTAATTAGCTTGTGGAACTCATTACCACAATACCCATGGAGTCCAAGAGCACAGAAAATATTAAAAAGTTATACTCATTATCCAGCTTAATGTCTAACATTAAATTACACTGGATAAGAATTAAAAAAGGATATAAACCATTAATCACTAACTGATGGGCTTAGGCAAATTAGTCGATAATTAACTCTTAAAGGGATTCTAACACCCTCCTCAGCAGCATCTAGAATTTGCCACTATCATCAAAAACAGAATCTTGGACTTGATGAACCTCTAGTTTGAGCCAGTATGTCAGTACCTAGAATTATTTAGTAAATTGCACTTATAGGGCTGTCAAGGCTCATTCCCCACTCTGGCACTTTGAGTGCAGAAGGTGGGGGCCCGCAAGGATTCTAAAAATTAATACTAGGCACTCCAGGCTGGTATTAAACTCCCAAGCTTACAGCTTCTCTCTGACCTTGGGTGGGTAAATGCTGCCACCACCCAAATGCAAAACTCCTTGGAACCCAGGAAGGCGCACTTGGGAATTACTTCCTGTGGGGTAGCCTCAAGCCCTTTCACCCCTCCTCCGGGGAAGAATTGAGAAGGAAAACAAAGGAAATTAGCTGTTGCCCCCAGCTAATTAAACAACATATGCACACACCTCTTAGGACACCAAAAATCCAATCCTGTTCTTAAAAAAGGTAAATTTTATTAAAAACAAAAAGAAAATACATCTAGAACTTAGGCTTTTGCTAGATTTAAAATAACCACTTGCACGAATTAAACATCAAGAATAACCTTCTTGTGGTCCAGCTTACAGGTTACAAGCAAGACACAAATATTTGGGGTTAGCACAGAGGAGTCCACAAGCCAATAAGAAGTAAACAGAAATAAACCTAATCGTGTCTTCCTAGACATTCCCTAATTTACTTACATATCTGGGGTTTCAGATAAGTAATCTCTAGGTATGATCTGATGGTTTTTCATACCTGGCTTAAAGCTTCTCACAGCATAATTGCTGCCCTGTTCCCCTCTTCCCCAGAGAACCACAACACACAGACAAATGGAAGATTTTCCCCAATTTTAAAATGTTCTAGGCCTCCCATTGGCTCTTTTGGTCAGGTGCCCACTCCTTTCCTTTTACCTGTGGGCTTGTTAACCTTTTACAGGTAAAGCAAATAGAGAACAACTACCAAGAGGGATTCTATAGCTAGCTAGCTAGCTAGCTGGCTGGGTGTCCACAAAAGGGAGCTATCCCACCTCTCATTTATCACAAGGACCAATAAGTTACATCTGTACAACCTCACTGAAAACAATTAGGTTGCACAAGTGCAAATTGGAGAATAATTTAGTCTGCATAATTTATGCATCATCCACCGTAATAAAGGAAGAAACCAGATTAACTCTGAGTTTCCAGGTAGAGTTTTTAACAATGGCAGTCATAAATATGTTTGCATGTGTACTTGTGTTTCTGTTTGTAAGCTGAACATATTTGAATAAATTGATAGGCAATAAATATGAAAATCCAGAATGCCATTTTTAGAGTCACTTTTCTCAGTAGAATAGAGATATTAAAACATCATAGACAACTTAAAATCTAGCCAATTTAAAAATTAATTTTAAAAATAGTTTTAAATACTACATGTATTCCTGACTCTTTCTGCTAATTTTTGTCATCTTACAGTCACACTTTCCTATTTTTAACATGATTTTCTTGCCTGGTTCTTTTATGAAACCGTCCCACATACAGTAAAATCTACTGAGTCCAGGAGAAACGGTGAAGTTTAATAGATCTGAAGTGTTATTGAGTACATAAACAAATAGGAAAATAGAGAAAATATGGGTTTTCTTTAATGATTATAGGGTTTAAAATTAACAATAAAGAAGTAAAAATGACACCTGCCTAAATTTTTTTTTAGGTTCATAGTGTTTCTCTAAACCTCACAGCATTCCTGTGAAGCATGTAATATAGCCACTTTACAATTGGAGAATCTGGGCTATAAAGACTGACTTGCTTAAAGTGGCACAAAAAGAACTAACACATTCAATAAATCTAAAAAAATAATTTTTGGTAGAGTTGGAAATAAAACTCAGGTTACCTACCTTCATTTTCATACCATGCTTATCACCAAGGTATTTCAGGGCATTACAGCTGTTAAAATATATTTTTAACAGGACCTTTATCTCCAGTTTCCTTTTCTTCGATCAGTTTTATCTTTCTGTATTAATGAATTTATTTGCTCTGAGAGAGCTAAGTTAAATAAGTGAGCTTTGCATTTTGTTCTGAAGGTGGGGATGTCTGATGTGTTATAGAAGTTAGTTTCAGAATTGCAGTCCAGTTGTAGGTAAGCTCTATCCACTATCCTCACAATTCTCACTGTTGTTGTTGACCTTTCTAGTGCACTAGCTGACTGGGGCAGCTATAATTGTATAGAGGGAGGTAGTCAGTTCTTCAGGTAACATGGACTAATCCAGTAAATGGCTTTTGAATATTTGGACAAAAACCTTGAATTTGATTCTGTGCTGCACATAGAGCTATGCAGAGAGCCGAATGTAGGAGTGATCTGCTGCTGAGTAGGTAGGATGCTGCATCTTGAATCAAGTGGAAGTTTTTCAGAGTTGTCAGCTTCATTCCTCTTAGATACAGTGAATTAAATAACAAATCATAGTGGTCCCTAATTTGTGGTTCACTGTAGCCAAATCAGTTTAATGGAATAACACTCTCTTCTGGCCAGCTACAGGTAGAAAAAGGCTTTGGATCCACAAAGACCTCAAGGCTATTTGGTGAATCAATTTGATGATTGGAGGGAAGGCATCCTTGATGGAAGGTAGTGGCTTCAGACAACTCACTTATCTTGTGCTTTTAGTACAAAACCATACATTAACACTACTTTGAAATGTAGTTGACTAATACATGATCAAATTCAGCATATTTTTCCTACTTATGCCAGACCTACTTTTGTATCATAATCTTACAGCAAGCAGCTGTTTTTCTGCTTTTATTTTTAACTCTCTTTAAAATTGAATTGATGCATTCTGAATTAATTTGTTTTTTACCCCCAGAAAATTAATGTAATAGGAGTTGATGAAGAAAAGAGCTGTGTTGTAAAGTGGAAGGGCAGTGGAGGGATTGTAAACTTCTTTTTAAGCTTTTCTGTGTTTTTGGTGATTTGAGTTGATGATTTGTTACTATTTTCTAATGGAAAAAAATCATAAAATGAAATGTCAAAATGAGCCTAATTATTTCAGAAAATTAAAATTTCATAATTCCTTTATGAAGTCTGTCTCCTTGCTTACAGACAGCCACCCAACCAGCAAATACTCACCAGCAACCACACAGCACAGAACAAAAACACTAATCCAGGAACATATCTTTGGAACAAAGCCCGATGCCAACTCTGTCCACATATCTATTCAAGTGACACCATCATAGGATCTAATCACATCAGCGGCTCGTTCACCTGCACATCTACCAATGTGATATATGCAATCATGGTGCCAGCAATGTCCCTCTGCCATGTACATTGGCCAAACCGGACAGTCTCTACGCAAAAGAATAAATGGACAAAAATCTGACATTGGGAATCATAACATTCAAAAACCAGTAGGAGAACATTTCAACCTCTCTGGCCACTCAGTAACAGATTTAAAGGTAGCAATTTTGCAACAGAAAAGCTTCAAAAGCAGACTCCAACGAGACACTGCTGAACTTGAATTAATATGCAAACTAGATGCTATCAATTTAGGCTTAAATAGAGACTGGGAATGACTGCCTCTAGCGAGAGATAGCCTTGCACATATTGGTTGGGTTTTAGCTTTCTAACTCCACCAGCCTGTTAGCCACTCAGGCACTCTTCTCTGGGCAATGACAGCCCTGTCTTTGCCTTACAGGTTAACAAGAGATGCACCCTTGTACCTACCTGAGTCACCTTTGAAGCATTACCCTGTGATGTCCGGCCCCTGATGCTAATATTCACAGAAATCCCAGATTCTCTGCCCACAAAGGAGCAGTGTACTTCAGTTTTACCTTAAACCACCACTCCTGTATAACACACAGCACTTGTAATAAAACAAGAGAGAGTTTATTTAAGAAAGAATAGAGATTCAACAAAAAAACAAGAGAGAGTGGTAGAAACAAATGGTTACAGTACAAAACAAAATCATAAAATGGGAACTAGGCCCTACATTTATTAAGTTACCTTTCTCATCTAATAAAGTAGGTTTTCATTCCCAAAGTTCAGTCTGTTGCAGAACTGCCTGGCTTCACTTAAAACAGGATCCAAACTTTCATGAAAAACACCCCCTTTCCACCAGGTGTTTCCTCTCCTCACTCTGTATTACACTGAAACAGTCTTTTGCGTGACTTCATAGACAGGGAGATCCTGTGTGTAATAATGTTCCTTTTTACCTCCAAGAAGTTTTGATTGTTTGCAGTTGTCTCTGATGGTTTACCATTGCTAGTCTTGGGATGGAGCAAGGCTAGACACTTGAGACTTGCATTACATACCCAACTAAGCAGGGAGGAGTGACAACTCCCGCCTACTCCAGTTGGCCATCACGTATTATTCCATGGTGGAATAATACATGAAAACATACTTTCAATGTAGTTAAATTGTTCCATAAATATTACTTGTATGCACATATCAGAATGATTGAGTCTTGAAAAGTTATGAGCTTTCTGTAGATACCTTACATGTTACCCCTGTGAATAAATACTCTAAGATATGTTTGGTGTTGTCAGATCTGAGATGAGAGTTGTTTGCAAAGAACAGGGAGGAACCATTGGCCAGGGGCCTCTGGGTCAAACCAGGGTGTTACATTCATCGGTTATATTCATCTTAACTATTCATTATAAGATAGACCTGCTGTCCTCACCATATACAGCTTGTGATAAATGAGTCCTACGGGTTTTGGTAGAAGGCTAACAAAGGAAATACATAAGGTATAAATGATTGATCACATGGTATGTTGGGCAAACCACTCGAGAGAGCTTGATTTCTCTTTTTGCATAGGATGTCGAAGAAGGCATTGTTGAGTTTGTATTGATGCCCTCTAATAGAGATATATCTGAAGGTTGAAGCCTGAGCTAGTAGAGATTGAGGGCAGATCTACACTTAAAAAGCTGTGCTTCTGTAGTGCTTTAGTGAAGATGCTACCAAGCAGACGGGAGAGTTAATCCACGTCTGCAAGAGGTGGTAGCTATGTCAATGGGACAAGCTCCCCCGTCAATATAGCGCTATCTACGCCGGGAGTTAGGTAGGTTGATCAGAAGTGTGGATTTTTCACACCTGTGAGCGATGCTGTTATACTGATGTAAGTTTGTAGTGTAGACCTGGCCTAAGTTCCTAAGAAAGGGATGGGCCTGAAAACTCACCATCATGCAGAATGCTACTTTGAAAATGTGACTAGATGGATAAAATACAGAAGGCACTGAGGTAACTCCTACTGCTGATTTGGGTGAAAAACTACCTCAGTAAGAATAGATGAGGAAGTATGTATTTATGAATATAAAGTAATTGCTTAGTTTTTAAAAAAATCAAATAATTTTGTTTCTATTTTAGAAAACTTAATGAGACCCCTTAAGAACTATGGCATTGCATGGTGAGCATATGTTTTATTTTAAATCAAGCTACTTTATAGATTTATTTCAGATAATTTTGTTTTGAATCATGTTTGAAAGATAAATTTTTGCTTTACTGTTTCAGTATGTCAATGGGTTTCTTGGTAGAAGAGACTGCACCAGTTGTGTGGAGAGGACTCATGGTAATGTCAGCTATAGAGAAATTGTTGAGGCAGGTAAGGCATTACCTAAAATGTTGTTTGCTTGATAGAAAAAAGCACCCCTATTGAAGGCTGAACTCTAAGTTGAGCAATTATTGAAAGAAATGCCCTTAGTGTGCAATGTTTGAATGTGTTTTGCACATTAACAATGTGTCAAATGTGTGTTTTCCATGATTTAGTGTTTTGCACTTCCTTTTAGGTACGGTTATTCATAAGCGTCTGAGCAAAAGGGAAAATATGCTTTATAGTAATTTATTTTCCTCTTAATATCAGTCACTTCAGGGGAAATTTCAAAGACTCAAATGGCACTTAACTCCCATTGAAACTTGGTGGGAGTTGTGCTTAACTGTTAGAAAATCTATTACTTTATGTCCAGTTGAAAGTTGCAGGATTAATACACCAATGACAAGGAATGTGCATAAATAAAATAAGCATATCACTAATGTGGAAATGGACACTTGTGAACAATAGTCCAGTGTAGGAGCAGCGTTCAGCATGACGCTGCTTCAGTCAGATACTTAAACATATGCCTAACTTTAAGCTTGTGAGTAGTCCTAATGACATCAGTGTCGTCAGTGGCACTGCTCATAATTTTCTTGAATGGATGTTAGGAGCTGAGACTTTATTTGTGTTAAGAATTAAAATCTCTGGGTATTCCCTTCATTTTGGTTCCTATACATTGAGTTTATTTATTGAAGAATTTAAAAATGGGTATCTTCTACTTAACTATGGTGGGCTTTCAACCCCATCGAGGGTTAGAGAATTGAACCTAAGCATTAGGAAAGATGAAAAGTAAAACTTTCTGCATTTCAATATGCTCCTCAGACAAGGCTGTGCTAGGGGCCATGCATGCTTAAAGTATTCATCTCCACTGTTTATATCTTTCCTTATTCTTTTTGTGTTGTTTTCAGATTTGACTAAATCAGATGTAGATATTTTGAATATGAATACAAGGAACCATGCATGTCTTTAGGACCTACTTTCTTTACATATTGGTTTATTTACCTACCACCCAGAGTGTTTTGATAGGGTGCTCATGTGTATACTATATGAAAATCATTAGCTCTTGTCTCTGTGTGATGCAAATACATCATTAGTTAATGTATTCATTTTCTGGTTTTGGCATTCAGAAGCTGGGTGGCTTTTTTGTTTCTTGACAGACCTATTTTCCCTTCTCAGTATGAATGGAACTGTGATGTACTAATGAACTAAAAGAAATGCATTAAGGCTACATGTTTAGACTTTTGCATAGTGGCCCACATTGCTCACTGTTGACATCTATTTCAGGGATTTAAAAAATACAGCTAGGCGACTGCAAGAGTTCTGCTTGACCTCAGCAAGTTCCTCCAAATCATTTCATTCCCAGCCTGTTCCCATCCTAGTGCTGTTGATTTCCCTTCTGTTTCTAGTACAGGCTTCACAATAGGTCTTTGTGGTTAACATCTCACCAATCAGATAAGCCATAATTTAGGGGGAGGATATTTTTCTGCATTAATAATATGTCAATGACTGGGACCGGCAACTCCATCCCCCTGGCATGTTGTGTTGGTCAAGATCACAAAAGCGACATAACCTCAAACTTCAGAGATGATGCTCAAGTCAGCACCTGCTTGATTCACAAACCAGTCCCTGGGAGACCAAGGATTTTTGGCAGTCAGAGCATTGCTATTATTTCAATCACTGGTATCTCCAAATGGGAAGCAGATGCCAGTTTCCTTTTCCAGGGTGCTGATAATGGCATATAATGAGTTGGTTGTTACCTAGCAACTAAAGAAGCAGTTGCAGTCCGGCAGATCCTTCAGTAGGAATCAGACATAGTTCCCTGACTATGGGGGCATTAGGGATTTCCCTGACAGTGGAATTTCGCTTTTGAATGAAGCAGGTTTAAACTGCTAGTGGTTTTTGTTTTTTGGCAAGAATTTTTGTGTGTGTATGGACTAGGCACCCATTAATCCTCCATAAAAAGAAATTGTTGACTTCCTTTCCAGGAAGTAAGAAACTCATAGATCACAGGAAGCATCAGTAGATTCCAGTGCACAGGTAGTTTTTAGTAAATTATCCACCTTGACACATGCTATTTTAATACATTTAAAAGGTTATACATTTTCCTACTCACATAATTACTAGTCAGTCTTGAGAACAGTTTAACTGTAGGGCTGATAGAGCTGTGGTCAGGGCACCTAAATTAGAGAGGAACCCGACATTCCATATTATTATTAAATATAGTAGTGTTCCATCATACATTGGAAATTATATTGTGATGTTTAGGGGCTCTTAAATCTCTCCCTCTAGGACCTGAATTCTCTTAATCTGCCACTGATCAGTTCCAGCCATTAACTGTTGTTCAACAGGATTATTTTTTAGTCTGAGGTTTGATCCTTTGCAGGAGATCAAAATTCTTCTAGTAGTTTATATTCACAATTAATCTCTTGGTAGTTTAAAGCAGGTCCTCAAGAAATAGCTCATTTTCCCCCTTCAGCTACAGATAAACAATCCAAATTACTCTCTTAATCGAGGTTTATAGTATAATATATTGAGTTTAAGGAGCTCCCAGACATTCAGACAAGGAGATAAAATATTAAGTAAAGTTTCTGAGATAATTAAGTCAGCTAGCTCTGAGACTGCTAATGCAGTTTATGGCATAAAGCAGAAAAAGTTCATAGGGTTTCCCATTAAAAATAGGTAATACTGTTTAATATTCTTTATCAGTTTCAGAGTATAAAACCTACTTATGCATTCCGGTGTATAGCTTTGCACCATTAAGTACGTTTAACAAGCTCTTATTTCTTTTTTTATATACAAATAAACTTGTTCTCTAGGACCTGTTCAGTGCTTCAGAAATTGCAGCGAGGCATCAAACGGTCTAGGGTGCAAATTCATCATGTGTTGATGAAGCTGGACAACAGTATTGATGGTACTTAATCACCTTCTGTCTCTTCCCCCCCCCCCCATTTTTTTGGACCCTCTAAGGTTCACGGATATGCAATTCTTATTTTTGTAAAATAGATTTTGTTATTTGGAGAAACCTAATAATACTTAGCACTTACTGTGTATAGCATCTTACACTCTCACATTCCAAAATTCTTTGTAAACATCAACCCTCACAACAACACTTTGAGGTAGGGAAACTAATGTTAAACCCATTTTAAATAGGAGACACACAGATAGGGTCTCATACATAGTATGTAACAGAACCAAGAACAGAACAATGTGATCTGTGTTACAACCTGGCCCAGTATCCCACTGTAATGTCACCTGTATGTTGCAAGTGGATCTAATTACAGGGCCCCAGGTGCTTCCAAGCCAACTGAGTCTGGGCAGTTTCTAGTCACTATTTTGAGCTCTATGTCTGTAAGGCACACTCCCAGGTGCAGACCTCTTCTCTGAGCCTGACCTGGGGACCTGGGACTTCACAGTTCAGCCACCCCAGACCCTGACTTCCAAAGGTCCACCCCCAAAGTTGTTTAAACACTCTCCCTCATGGCCCCGCCTAGGCTGTGATCACTCAGGGACAACTTGACAGCAAACTAAGGAACACAGGGTTAACAAAGAAATTCCTTAATCACAGTCATTTTCCTCTGAAAATGTACCAGAGACTTACAGCTCTTTGCAAAATAACAGAACCTCTGTAACATCCCCACTCCTGCAGTCTGGTCTCGCCACTTCTGAGAGAGTCCAAAGTTTCTCAGTATTTCAGACTATCCATGTCACATTTCTGATGTTTTTCTTTCTAGCTGGTCTTGCTTACATATGACGATGGTCTTACACTATGTCTATACTACAGCTGGCTAACCTGAGCTGCTACCTGTACTGCTGGAGCCATGCTGCTATTTTTATTATGTTAGCTTGAGCAGAGCTAGCATGTGTGTTTGCCTGCTCGTTCTGGGAAGCATGCTCCCACATGTGGTGTAGATGTACCCTGAAATACAGTGTCTCTCTCCTTTTGCCATATGCCCAGGCTGAGAAGCAGCAGTTCTATCTGTCAGGATGGTGCTGCTGTGTAGAAAATCCTTTGTTCTTAGAGTATTGTCTCTATGGGTGTACCACATCAAGAGGTCAAGATGTGTGCGCAACTGTGCACTCAGGGTCAGAGATTTTTCATCAGCAGTGTCTGTGAGTCTATGCCTGTGCCGTAGATGCCCTCATACTCTGGTATGAGGGCATATAGGGAGAGAATGACCTGCCACCACTCCAGTTCTGTCTCAGCTGCCAGCAGCTTGAGACAGAGCATTATGGTGTCCTCTAGCTAGCCCGTGGCTTGCTACACCTCTCACTAAAATTTCTGTATTTCAGGGGTCGGCAACCTTTCAGAAGTGGTGTGCCCGAGTCTTCATTTATTCACTCTGATTTAAGGTTTCGCGTGCCAGTAATACATTTTAATGTTTTGAGAAGGTCTCTTTCTATAAGTCTATAATATATAAATAAACTATTGTTGTATGTAAAGTAAATAAGGTTTTAAAAATGTTTAAGAAGCCTCATTTAAAATTAAATTAAAATGCAGAGCCCCCTGGACCGGAGGCCAGGACCCGGGCAGTGTGAGTGCCACTGAAAATCAGCTCACGTGCCGCCTTTGGCACATGTGCCATAGGTTGCCTACCCCTGCTGTATTTTCTTAGAATTTTTTCTTCCTTTACTTTTGGTTTAGCACAATTTGTGCTTTTGAAAAGGAGGGTTCCCCCTTTCTTTTTTTTTTTTTGATTCAGAAATTTGAACCGTTGCCTCAAGTGCAGGTTATGCCCGTGATCCTACCAGACCTGCCCGTAGGTCTTTCCCCCGCAGTGGTGTACATTCAAGCTGCCTTCGCTTCTCAAGGAGTCTCCCATCCCTTCCAAATGTAAGATCTGCTCAGGATTTTAGAGCAAATCTAAGAAATTCAGGTAGGACAGGCTCAGACTTCTGTTAATGGAGTGCTTGCTGAGACTCATGGGATCCGAGTCAGACCCCTGTACATCAGATCCTTGGAGAGCTCCAATGATTGTCTCTCTACAACGATTAGCAAAGAGGAGAAGGCCCCTTCCCCAGAATGGAATAAGGGAAAGTCACTCCCTTGATCTGGGTCTCAGGATCTGGGTCTCAGGTCTTCCTTATAGGTGCAGCTGAGGCTCCTGTCCTCTCAAGTACTGAGACCATGGTACTGACTAAGAAGACCATGCCATGTACTGAGAAATCATCTGGTAAACTATCTAAAGTGATTCCTACATTGGCATCAGATTGTGTGTCTGCAAGGACTCCAGAGCTAGGCCTAAATCATTGTTGTTACAGCCTCCAGCAATCTCACATGAAGGACTTACCAATTGTACTTCAGTACTGTCTCTGGTACCACTAGATATTCTGACTGCCAGGGTTTCCTACCCAGAGTCCCTGGTACTGGACAGTCTTTTGACCCATGTGCCCTCTCTGGAAGAGCCTGAGTCACTGTTACTGAGGGGTACCAAGAGACACTCCCCACCGCTACCCTCTCACCTGCTGGAACCTAGTTACCCTCTGCTACCAACTTCAATGATGTCTTGCTGTCTGGTACCGTCATGGCCTCCAGTCCCTAATAAATGCTTTGAGGGTTCACAGATATATTTCTGGACAGTATCAACTCGACACCATCCAGTAGCTTCTTATCAACAGCTTCTGGTACCTATACAATTACAGGATCCCTTTTCGCTCCTACTACTGACTCTCTTCCACTGGTACCAGTACCATTTCCCTTCTCTCCCTCCTCCCCCCACCAGCTGACACAGTAGAAGAGTCTTCCTCAGATTCAGATGTGTCCAAACAGGGTACCCCTTTTCAATCTCCTTCACTCAGGGTACATTCTGATGACAAAACATTTAGCAGGACAAGGACAATATTGGGGTCCTACCCCTTTCCCTTACAACCCACCGAAGTGAGGTTATTGAAACCCCTGGGCCACTTATGGTGACCAGTTCTACAGGGTCCATCTCATAAGAGGGCAGGTCAAGAGTCACAACTGCCGCCCTCTAGTCTTTCTACACAGCAGACATTACAGGGGCGAAAGAGCCACCTGAGTAAAGGAGCCTTCCCACAAATCTTCCTCTTCATCAGATGAGGCTGTCATGGCTCCCCCCATCTTCTTATGGAGCTGATTCAAGGCCTTTCAGCACCTTATGAGGCGCCTAGGAGAGAGACTCTACATATTGCATTGGAGGAGATACAGGAGACCCAACACTCTTTGTTGGACATCCTTCACACATCTCCTCAGGGCAAAATTTACCCTGACCATCAATGATCTTCTTCTAGCTCCTGCATATTGGGTGTGACAAACCCCAACTACTGTACCGCTTCTATGTAAACAGGTGGACAAAAGTACTGGAGGCAGTCCGTGAATGTAACAGATAACATTGGTTCCGTTCTACACAATCTGATAAAGAACAAAAATGACTGGGCCTTATGGGATGAAAAAGCTACTCCTCTGCCATGCCACGGTTCAGAGTAGCCAATTACCAAGCATTCCTGTTTGTCTGCATCTTTCTGATGTCTCTTCTTTCTTCATTAGATTGTAAGATTTTTGGGGTAGGGACTATCTTTCTGGTGTTTGTACAGTGCCTAGCACAGTGGGATCCTGGACCATGACTGGGGCTCCTAGGTGCTATCATAATAAAATAAATATTATTATTATTATTAGTGAATTTATTTGTAATACTCCTCAGTAATGCCAGACTTTTATTTATATAAATATAATTTTATAGAACAGTGATTCCCAGACCCCAAGGGGTCCACCGTGGGTTATGTGAGGGTCCATCCTTTGAGCCAACGCCAGAACAGTGTTCCGGCACTTTTGCTGTATGGAGGACTACATTTTGTTCTCAAAATGTCCTCTGCACAGTGTGATCTCTCATGCATGGTGCATGAGAGGTTATGCTGGCGGGGACATTCCCTTGCTGATGGGAGCATTCTGGTGGTACCGGAAATGAAAGGGGTCCGGGACATTTAGTCAGATGCCAAAGGTGGCCTTGACAGAAAAAAGTTTAGGAACCACTGTTACAGAACAAATTGTAACAAAGTGCTTGTGACGGGGTGTACCTACCCTGCACCAGCTCCGAAAAGGTTAACTCTGCTTTGCAGGCTGAGGAAGGCCCACCCCTCCAACTCTACTGGGCATGGTCAGCCTGGAGGCAGAGTATAAAAGGAAGCAGCCCAACTCAGTGTGGGCAGGCTGCTGAAAGGGGAGGACGCAGACTGCAGGCTCTCTCTGGGGAGCTTCCTACGGCACGCAGAGTTCTAAATGGACTTTGGGCTGCCTGATGAGCCCAGAGAAGAGACCGCGCTGGCAGGAGCTATGCCACTCGAGGACCTCAGAGACCTGGGGGAACCGTGGAGCATTGCTGAGGGAGAAAGAGTAGGAAGAAGCCCAGGGGAGTGAGCTGGGGAACCCGTCAGTGTGCTTCAGGAGCCTCCCTGCTGATTTGGTGGTGAGCACCCTCACCACCACCAGGGCCCTGGGCTGGGACTCGGGCCCTCCCTGCTCCTCCGAGTCCCGCTACCCTGGGCACCACACCCCCGTAAGTGGCACCCCACTTCCCCATCTGGCCAATAGGCCACACAATTCCACAGGGGTGGACTATTCTATTGACTCCAGCCAGTAGGCCACGCTGTCCCGGTGGAAGGGCGCTTATTGACTCTGGCCATTGGGCCCCGCTGCTCTGGGAGGAAGGGCTGCTTTATTGACACTGGCCACTAGGCTGTACTACCACATTTGATAGGGTCATGAACGAGGGACCTAACTGTCTGCTATACAGTTTTTTCCCTTCTTCTCACCTTTTGTGACCTGTACCTACCCCATGACAGTGCTTTACAAAAATATTGAGAAATAAACAAGTCAACATAACTGTGAAATGTAATAGCTATAGTAGCAATGGTTTCTTATTGTAGGGGAAAAAATAAAGCAAAGCAAGCTCCAGTATAGTAAGCAACAGACCTTTGCCTATCAAATTACTATTCATGTTGACATTCTGCTGTTATAACATTATTTCAAGTCTGTTTTTACATAAATACCAGTCATTGTTTTGTTGAGAGATGATCAAAATATTGCTGTTACAGTGCATTCCATTAACCTAACAGTAGTCATGCAATATTTTTGGTTAGTCATAACTTAGATTCTAGTTACTAAAGCATCCATTGCTTTCAGTTTTGTCATAGCATCAAGTGAAATGCTAAGTTCATTCCTACCCTTTTCCAGGACTGTACAAGTAATATATATAATAGGCCCTTCAAAATTCTTCAGTGCCATCACACTTGTACAACATTAAAGTTACTAATAGTCGTATTACCAAGCCTTTAATTGTATTATTATGAAAAGAGGAGAAGGGCCAAATGAAATTTGTGACATTGAAGAAGTTTAAATCCAGATCTGAACTTTGTTGTTTGGGTCCGTCTCTAATATATATATTACATGCAAGAGATGCAAATAGTTGTGTTAACATAAGATGACCTGCTTGGGTGTATGTGTGTGTTTTTATTTAAAAAAAATAATAATAAAAAATAGAGAAGTGAAAAAGATAATATCTGACAGTCAGATGCTTAGTGGGTTGCTAAATTTGAGCCACACAAAAAGTACAGAATTTTAAATTAGTTATATGGGTGTGTGACATCTAGCAGAAAGACTGCCTGACTTGCTAGACTCATTCTAACGCTATGTTAAAGATAAGAGGGTGGGAAAATATCAGTTTTGTTATATGAATTGTACTTGATGGCAAGATGGACATGAAAAGGTGTGAACTGTTTTCCCAAAACACTGCCAAACTGCAATATAGCATTCTATACATATAAAAAGATGGGGTCTAAATTGGCTGTTACCACTCAAGAAAGAGATCTTGGAGTCATTGTATATAGTTCTCTGAAAACATCCACTCAATGTGCAGCGACAGTCAAAAAAGTGAACAGAATGTTAGGAATCATTAAGAAAGGGCTAGATTGCCTCTATATAAATCCATGGTATGCCCTCATCTTGAATACTGCATGCAGATGTGGTTGCCCCATTTCAAAAAAAGTATATTGGAGTTGCAAAAGTTTCAGAAAAGGGGCAACAAAACTGACTAGGGGTTTGGAATGGGTGCCATATGAGGAGAGATTAATAAGACTGGGACTTTTCAGCTTGGAAAAGAGAGAATTAAGCGGGGAGATATGATAGAGGTCTATAAAATCATGACTGGTGTGGAGAAAGTAAATAAGGAAGTGTTATTTACTCCTTCTCATAACACAAGAACTAGGGGTCACCAACTGAAATTAATAGGCAGCAGGTTTAAAACAAACAAAAGGAAGTATTTTTTCACACAACGCACAGTCTACCCATGGAACTCCTTGCCAGAGGATGTTGTGAAGGCCAAGACTATAACAGGGTTCAAAAAAGTCTAGATAAGTTCATGGAGGATAGGGCCATCAATGGTTATTAGCCAGGATGGATAGGGATGGTGTCCCTAGCCTCTGTTTGCCAGAAGCTGGGAATGGATGATGGGATGGATCACTTGATGATTACCAGTTCAGTTCATTCCCTCTGGGGCACCTGGCATTGGCCACTGTCGGAAGCAGGATGCTGGGTTAGATGGACCTTTTGGTCTGACTCAGTATGTCTGTTCTTATGTATTTTCTGGAGTCCATAGTACGTTTTGTATTGTAGGGTCCTAGAGCATGTAATGCAAATTATTTATATAATCTAATGATTCTTATTACTACTACTACTACTACTACTACTACTACTACCCCTTAATGGTCTCTTACACAGATTAAAAATACAGTCCCTGCCCTGAAAATTTTACAATCTAAATTGGGACAAATAGAGAATATTAAGATGACGGAAAGGAGAAATGAAGGTTAAAATAAATAAAAATGAGTCACCCATGGAGAACAAATCTTACAAATTATAATATTTTAAAAGAGAGGTTCAAGTAGTGTATAAAGGAATAAGTAAATCTGGAGAAAAAGACAAAGGGCAGCAAGCTAAAGCCATATCTACGCTACGGGGGCTATAGTGGTACAGCTGCAGTGCTGCAGCTATGCTGCTCTAGCACTGTAGTGCAGATGCTTCCTACATGGATGGTAGGGTGTCATGCTGTTTGGAATGGCTCACGACCATGAGTGCCAACCTCAAGGCAGAAACGCCAAACTGTTTGTATGTTCCATAATTAGATTTCACCACCCAGTAACAAGTGAGAACTCCTAAAGCACTATGAGGGTATGTCTCCACAGCACATAAAAACCCACAGCTGGCCCATGCCAACCAACTTGGGTTTGCGGAGCTCGGGCTATAGGGCTGCTTCCTTGCTGTGCAGACTTCCTGGCTCAGCGTGAGCTCTGTGACCTTCGCAGGGTGCTAGAGCCCGGGCTCTAGCCTGAGCCCAGAAGTCTACACAGCAGTGAAACAGCCCTGCAGCCTGAGATCTGTGAGCCCAAGTCAGCTGGCATGGGCCAGCTGCAGGTGTCTAGTTGCTGTGTAGACACACCGTAACAGTCTTACAGTGGAGTCACAGACAGTCCCATGGGCGTTCCAGTCTATCTTGCCACCCAGGTCTATGTGATAGGTGGTCACTTCAATCCAAAAATCATCCCAATATTCAGTTTACTCCCAGTCCCAAAGGACCAGACACTTACCCCTGGTCAGTTGTACTCAGATCTCAACACAAAGACAACACCTGTAGCCAATTCTGTAATAAACTAACTAAAGATTTATTAACTAAGAAAGAAATAAGAGCTATTTACAAGGTTAAAACAGGAAACTTACACAAATGAGTTACAGTCTTAGATTTAAAAAGCTAATATAAGCTTCTGTAATAAACAGCTCTCTATGTCCTTTAAGGCTGACCCATGCCAAGAAGCATGGGGATCTCTTGCTTATGTTTAGGAATGCTTGCCCCTCAAAGTCCAGACGGCATAAAAGATCGAGGTTATTCTTGTCAGGGATTTTTATCCCCTCTCGCCTCAGAATCCAAGCTGATCGGATTAGAGTGCCTGCATATCACCTTTTCATGGTTGGGTGGGGGGAGCAATCAGCAAAGTCTTTGTTCCACAATGGCCCATTTGGATTCAGTAGTCCTTCCTGGGCAGGAGATAACACCTCTTGGAGTGAACTAATATTGCACACTTGGTAAGGCTTCTCCCATGACTGGGGGGAATTTACAGTCTTAACAAACATTTTTATAGTTACAGAGCAAACATTTAAACATTACCTTATAACATGGGACACAGCTATTATAAGTAGGATTGATACATGCAGCATCCTACAAGCCTTCCATAAAGTCTAAACAGTAAACACATTGTTATAACTCTAATATCTGTTTCGATAATGCTACCATGCAGGTGAGCCAGACTCGTTTCCAGCTATGCATTTATGAGTGTTCAATGAGGCCTAGGGGCCTTGGCATGAACTGTCACCTAGTCTACCAGTGTCACAAAGAGGTTTTTCTGTCAACCTAGGTAATCCAATTCCCTGCGTGGCAATGGCTAGGTTGACAGAAAAATTCAGGGGAAAGGTGGGGCAGTGCTGAAAGAGGTAAGGTGGTCAGAGAGACGTAACTAAGTTAATATTTTTCATACTTTAAGATATAACTTTTTTCTATTTTTGATCTTAAGTATATATTGCCAAGTGCTGATTTCTTAATGTTGCATTCTGTTCAGTTCTGCTTCTCATTATAATAGTTTGCGTCTCTGCAGCATCTTCCATTAGTTTTAGAGGATCTCAAAGTGTTTGTTTTGTAAGCTTGACTTCAGCCACATAACGTGCATGTACTTTCTCCATTTTATAGATGGTAAAACTGAGGCAGAGTTGGTGTAATAACAGGACGCAGATCTCCAGACTATTCTTCCTCCACAGCACTGAGTTTCTTTTCCTATCAAATCACATTTTATTTCGGTCAGATTTTATAGAACCACATAGAGCTCCCTTTATGTTATAAACTACAGAGACTTTTTTACATTTTACTTAGTCCTCATACTTGCTGTGCTATATACAATTCTAAAATATAATAGTCTCACCAAGTATCATTATAATGAAAGCTCTGCCAGCATTTCCATAATAAACCCTGACTTTTTTATTTTTCCAGAATTTGACTTGCCTGTTTTGAATTGTCTTGTGCTGAAACTTGATATAGAAATTGTCAGCCCAGATGAAAGTTTTGCTGTCTTAACTTACTTATATAGACTTATAGACTTTAAGGTCAGAAGGGACCATTATGATCATCTAGTCTGATCTGCATGATGCAGGCCACAAAAGCTGACCCACCCACTCCTGGAATAATTCTCTCCCTTGACTCAGCTGTTGAAGTCCCCAAATCATGATTTAAAGACTTCAAGTCGCAGAGAATCCTCCAGCAAGCGACCCCTGCCCCATGCTGCGGAGGAAGGCGAAAAACCTCCAGGACCTCTGCCAATCTACCCTGGAGGAAAATTCCTTCCCGACCTCAAATATGGCGATCAGCAGAACCCCGAGCATGCGGGCAAGATTCTCCAGCCAGACCCACATTGACCATTGATACTAACTATCAGCGATGGCACGCTATAGTTATTAACTTATTGACTAAAATCATGTTATCTCATCAAACCATCCCCTCCATAAATTTATCAAGCTTAATCTTAAAGCCAGAGAGGTCTTTCGCCCCCACCGTTTCCCTCGGAAGGCTGTTCCAGAACTTCACTCCTCTGACGGTTAGAAACCGTCGTCTAATTTCAAGCCTAAACTTCCCGACGGCCAGTTTATATCCATTTGTTCTCGTGTCCACATTAGTACTAAGCTGAAATAATTCCTCTCCCTCCCTGGTATTTATCCCTCTGATATATTTAAAGAGAGCAATCATATCCTCCCTCAGCCTCCTTTTGGTTAGGGTAAACAAACCGAGCTCCTTGAGTCTCCTTTCATACGACAGGTTTTCCATTCCTCGGATCATCCTAGTGGCCCTTCTCTGTACCCGTTCCAGTTTGAGTTCATCCTTTTTAAACATGGGAGACCAGAACTGCACACAGTACTCCAAATGAGGTCTCACCAGTGCCTTGTATAACGGAAGCAGCACCTCCTTATCCCTACTAGAAATACCTCGCCTAATGCATCCCAAGACCGCATTAGCTTTTTTCACGGCCACGTCACATTGCCGACTCATAGTCATCCTGCGATCAACCAGGACTCCGAGGTCCTTCTCCTCCTCCGTTACTTCCAACCGATGCGTCCCCAGCTTATAACTAAAATTCTTATTTGTCATCCCTAAATGCATCACCTTACACTTCTCACTGTTAAATTTCATCCTATTACTATTACTCCAGTTTACAAGGTCCTCCAAGTCTCCCTGCAGGATATCCCGATCCTTCTCCGAATTGGCAATACCTCCCAACTTTGTGTCATCCACAAAACTTCTTTGTGTCTAAGATGGTACTTTTCTTTAGAACAGTAAAACAGTAGCAGCTTTAGTGATGTGAGGTGCCTTTTTATTGTTTTTTATCCAAACTGAAGTATAAAAATGGAACACTACAGACAAGTCTTTGCTGCACATAGGTTTGTTCATTTACATATATTTGTGCTTTTTTCAGAAAAGTTGAGATTGTGTATTAAATACTTCATATAGGTGTATCATGTTCAGTACCCCAAGTCAGTCGTGCACAAACTTTGCAGCAGTGAGGGCTGCCATGAGAATTTGCCAAAAGCCTGCAGGCTGCACCTGGTTTTTCGTGCACATGTACAAATGACCCACGGAAAATAAGACATATATAGCATTGTTTAGAATGCCAAAGTTTTTTGGGAGTCATTAGTGAATCTTTATATAAAGTAGGTGGGGAGGTGGAGGGGAAGTAAACCGGAGTACTTAATTTTATCATTAGGGTCTGTAAGGCCGTTGTCTATCCTGAGGTCAGTAAAAGAGACAATCTGCTCATTACTTAAAGGTAGCTGTTACAAAGAATTGTTTACTTAATTTATCTGTGGTTCTGCTTCGAGTGCTTGCTCATGTCCATTCCACATTAGGTGTGTGTCTGCCACGTGCACTGTTGCCAGAGATTTTTCCCTCGGTGGTATTCGTGGGGCTGGCTCTTGCGCCGGTATAAGGGGCGCCGCTGGCCAGGCACCCTCTCAGACCCTTCTTACCTCCCGTGATGGTTGCTGGAATGACCCTTCTTGCTTCGGCAAGGCTTCTTCTCAGTAGACTCTGATTCATAGTTTGTTAGTTTAAGTATAGTTTTAGTGTATATAGATATTGTAGTTAGCATTAGTGTAAATAGATAGTCCCTATCATTGAGGGACTCTTCGCCCCAGGGCCTGGGCATGCCCCAGTCCCTGGGCTTCAAACCTTGTGCCTCTTGCAGCAGATCTAGGCCTGTGAGTGAAGTGCTTGGGAGTAACTCATGTGAGGGTAAGTGCCAGATTTGTTGGGACTTTAGACCTCACACAAAAAAGATAGAGAAATAAGACTGAAGCCTATCCTAATGGAAGTCGGTCTCAGACCAGCCTCAGAGCCAACCCACTCTGATTTTGCACCAAGCACTTTGACCTCAGTACGAAACACTCCTCCAGTACTGTGCTCTTTCTAGCACCGTTCACTATCTCCAGTGCCATGGAAGAAGCACAAAAAGCAACGCACCAACACAGGGCACTTGCTGATGCAGAAGAAGGACAAGCATGGGGAAAGCAGCAGAGTGCGAGCTGCATTGGGCCATTCCTCCAACTCCTCCACCTCCAGTTCTACAGGGGCACTGTTGACTCCACTCAGAGTGAGTCTGCTACGGAACCCTCCGCCAACACCCATAAGGCACTGTGGCACCAGCAGTCTAGTGGTTCCATCAACCCTGGAGGGCTTTGCAGTAGCCAGAGACTTACTTTCACTCCCGGTTCCCCTGACTCTGATGGGACAGCCACTGGCTATGATGTCCTTGAGTAGGAAGGAGCATGGAGCTTCGAGCTCCTTCCCTGCACCAAGCCCCCCAGACTTTCTAGGGGCAAGCCGCTCCTGTCACGACCATCTCCGGTCCTCCATCGGTCCCTGGACTCCCAGCACCAAATAGAGGCAGAGAAGGTTACTGCTCCACTGTGGTCACTGAGGGAGGACTCTTCTTCTGAGTCCAAAGGGGAACCCTACGTTCAGCCTAAGGGCCACCACCGGTGCGCAGCTTATGCACCACCGGACCTTTGTGAAGGTCCCCCGCCAGCACCTGGCCAACAGGTCAGTGGCCTATGCAGTGGCTATACAGGAACCCTGGGGGTTTTCCCCTGGTACCGGGTTCTCCCTCCCATCCATCATACTCAGTGGTTTTTGAGAGGCAGGCTACCGTCTCTTCCCACTCGGCACCGGACCATGACTCCTTTACCGATACTGATGTTCAGGATGTGGCTCCCGTGGATGTCATTGTGGCTGAGGAAGAGAAAGGAGTCCCTCTTCTGGTGCAAGACGCCTCCTCCTTCTCTTCCTCCTCCTGAGATGAGGCCATCTTGGGGCTGAGTAGCTCGCTTCCGCAGGACGCTTTCAGGGCCCATCAGGATGTTCTGAAGCGGATAGCAGCTAACCTGGGGCTGGAGATTGAGGAGCTTAAGGAATCATCCCACAGCCTTATTGACATTCTGGCTGCAGCAGTTCCCTCCAAAGTGGCTTTAGCCATTAATGAGGCTGTAATGGGTCCAGTCAAGACCCTGTGGCAAACTCCTTGTCTGCCCCCCACCTCAAAGAGGGAAGAAAAGAAATATTCTGTGTCAGCAAGTGGGTATGAGTACTTGTATTCCCACCCTCCCCCAGGATCCCTTGTTGTGTCAGCAGCCAACAAGAGGGACAGGCGGGGCCAGATAAGTACTACCCCCCAGGGCCGGTGCTAACATTAAGGCAAACTAGGCGGTTGCCTAGGGCGCCAAGATTTGGGGGCGCCAAAAAGCGGTGCCCCCAATTTTTTTTTACAGCTTTCCTACGCGCCCCCCACCCCCCCGCGAGCACGCGGTCGCCGCTCCACTTCTCCCGCCTCCCAGGCTTGCAGCGCCAATCAGCTGTTTGGCGCAGCAAACCTGGGAGGGGAGGAGAATTAGAGCGGGGGCGGCGTGCTCGGGGAGGAGGTGGAGGAGAGGTGAGTTGGGGTGGGGAGCTGCCGCATGGCTCCCCGGGGCAGGGGAAGCTGCCGCGGGGGGGCGGGGCGGGCGGGGAGCTGCCGCAGGGCTGGGGGGGACGGGATGGACGCAAGGTGGAAGTTTCGCCTAGGGTGCGAAACTTAATTGCAGCGGCCCTGACTACCTCTCAAACAAAAGGATGCAAAAAAACTGCACTGGTTTGGGAGGAAAGCTTATTCAATGGGTAGCCTACAGCTGCGTATCTCTAACCAGAAAGCCTTACTGGGGAGATACAACTGCAATCTATGGGACTCCTTAGCAAAATTTAAGGACTCTGCCACAGGACTCAAGGCAGGAATTTTCTGTCCTCTTGGAGGAGGGTAAGAATGTGGCTAGGACCTCTCTTCATGCTGCTCTGGATGCAGCCAATGTGGCAGCCAGGACAATGGCCTTTGCTGTCACCATGAGATGATGCTCTTGTCTCCAATCCTTGGGACTTCCTCAGGAGGTCCAGCAATCCATCCAGGACCTCCCCTTTGAAGGCTCCTCATTATTCTCAGAGCAGACAGACGCCATCACCCAACAGGCTCGGGATGACGCCAAGTTTGGCAGAGCAGTGTTGCAGTCAGCATGTTCATGAACTCCGAGGCCACCTCCTGAGGTACTACTTGTGAGTCACCTAATGTGGAATGGACATGAGCAAGCACTCGAAGAAGAAAAAACAGTTACCAACCTTCCATAACTGTTGTTCTTCGAGATGTGTTGCTCATGTCCATTCCATGACTCACCTCTGTACCCCTCTTTCGGAGTTGACCATCAAGAAGCAACTGAGAGGGTGTGTGACCGGCGGCACCCCTCATACCAGTGCATGAGCACGTGGCACAGAGGGTGCTAGAGCCTTAGGTCCACTAAGGGAAAACTCTTTGGCAACGGTGCATGTGGCGCGCTCACACCTAATGTGGAATGGATATGAGCAACACATCTCGAAGAACAGCAGTTACGGAAGGTTAATAACCGTTTTTTATTTATATTAACTATGATATTAAAATTGTTATCCTTAGTCTCAGAAAGATGGATTATGTCTACACAGGGATAAAAAAACAGTTGCTGTCTTGGGTCCGCTGACTTAGGCTCCAGGATGAAAAATTGCTGTGCAGGCATTTGGACTTGGGTTGGAGCCCAAGTTCTGGGACCCTGTGAGGGTGGAGGGTAGGTTGCATAGCTTGAGTCCTGGGAGCCCGAGTCAGCTGACCTGGGCCAGCTGTGGCCGTGCTGCGGGTCTTTTATCCTTGTGTAGACCTACCCCAGAGGACCAACAAGCTTAGTTCCTCTAAAGCAGTGATACTCAATAGGCAGCCCGTGAGCCAAATGTGGCCTGCCAAGACTTCCTCTGTGGCCCGCCAGCTCACCTTAAAAAGTGTTTATAATTAAATTCATGAACAGTGATATGCTGCCTATCACTTGCCTATGAATTCCTTACTAAATAACTTACTGGCAGTGCTTAATTTATAATGAAAGAGGTGCCGGGGCTCAGCTCCAGCAAGCTTCTGAACAAATTAAGCACTACTTACTGGATTTTCGTGATAGCATTGGCTAAAATTGAGCTAGG
This sequence comes from Terrapene triunguis, assembly GCF_002925995.2. Taxonomy (NCBI): domain Eukaryota; kingdom Metazoa; phylum Chordata; order Testudines; family Emydidae; genus Terrapene; species Terrapene triunguis. The sequence goes on from NW_020664447.1 coordinate 53,884,877, forward strand.
ATGCCATCCATTTTTTCATTAGTGATGGAAATGGACCCAAAAATGAATGCGAGTGGGAGTAACCATCGCAAAGTTGACAGGGAAAACAGAGCTTTTAACCCAAACTGGACAGTGGATTCTCTTTTTATTATGCCATTTCATTTAAATGCAAAACCTCTGTGTCTGTCTGTCTAAGGTCATCAACGTGAGGTGCCACTTTGAATCAAAGCACAATAACTTCAATGTGGCCTATCCTCCTGTCAGTGTTGCAGGACATGACAAAATTGAAAACCTGAAATGTTCATATCACACACTTCAAATGTCATTCTCACAACATCAGCGACTGTACAGGAAAAAGCAACAGCTGCTTCTCTTCAAATAATGTTGGTACTAGGAAAAAAGAAAAAGCTTTTCCTGGATCCTGAGCTTGTAAAGGCATGCACGTTGGAAATGCTGGAGGAGCTTTTTGCCAGAGATAAAAACAAAGATGACATTGTGAACCGTGTGAAGCAAGTTCCCCTGTCTGATTCCATGGCAGTGCGAAGATTGGAGATATTTTAAGAGGATTGTTTGTCAGCACTGTTTTCAATTAAAAAAAATGCCAAACATGTCTGTTGCAGTGGACAAATCAAGTGATTTAAGTAACACTGCCTAGTTAATGTTGTTTGTTAGATTTTATGATGATGATATTTTCAAAGAAGAATTGGTTGTGCTTAATACTATTAGAAACCTACACCATAGGAGAGATCATTTTTGAAAAGGGTAAAAGGCTTTTTTGGAAGAAGAAAAAAAAAAGGTTTAGATCTGCAGAAAGTAAACTTGCTTGTTACAGACCAAGGTCCCGCTCTGACAGGGAAAGTGAAGGGCTTTGCTTCACGTTTGGCAGCATTACTCTCGTCATTAAATACACTTCACTGCATCATTCACCAGACTGTCCTGTGCAATCAGTTGTCTGGGGATTTGAAAAAAGCAATGGGTATTGTGATGAGATTAGTGAACTACCTACACTCAACTTCTTGCTTGCAACATCATCTTTTTAAAGCTCTTTTACATGATATTTTAGTGAATACAGTGACCTGTCGCAGCACAACAATGTTTGCTGGGTAATTTTAATTTATGACATTTATGCTTGATTCAGTTTATGAAGGTGCCTTTCAATTAGAAATTTTAAGGCTCCAGAACTCAGATATTTTGAAGGCAAAATTCAGAGAAGTGGGACTTTGAATTCTGGACTCAATATGCTGACCAGTTTCAAAATAGCCAGGATCTAGCCATCTATTTTTTAACATTCAGATCAATGTACCTCTGCAAATCTGGGTTTTCTACAATGAATATTATAAAAAACCAACACTGCAATTGCCTGGCAGATTAGCATCTTCACCAGTGCGTACGCCTTGCCTTGACCTCTTACAAAGCTTGCCAGAGGTCATCGATGTCACCTCTCCTATTCGAGATTAACACAAACACAGGTAATAACGTTGATTTATATAAACTTTGTTAAAAGATAGAAACACTAATACTTACATTGCAATTAAAGTCTTTATTGACAATGAACAATATTTTTTAAATTTTTTATTTTTTTAAATTTTGTCAGCCTTCTGTACAAATGGCTCACCTCTTGTCATAAAATTCTCAAATTGGCCCATCGGTAGATCTAATTGAGTATCACATCTCTAGAGTCTAATCCAAAGCCCACTGAAATCAGTAGGAGCCTTGATATTGATTTTATTGGGCTTTGGATCAGGTCCTGATGTTTATATCTTTAGAAAACTGCCTTTCACTAACATTAAAATGCTAATAATGGCTTTGAAAGGTCTTATCTGCCCACAAAGAACTGGCCAAACCATTCCTAATCAGTATGTAGATATGACAAGGGAAATAATTACATTTCTTGCAGTCTAGAACTAAGCATAGCTTTGAGGATGTACTGCTACCTCAAAGGTGAAAGAAAGGAGCCAGGAAGTCAGAATATTCCTACCTTCAGCTGAATTCAGTGTCTCCCCTGGCACAAGTGTTCTTGTAGGCTCTTATTCTGCTGAATATGGATGAATGGACATACGCTTGATTCTTTCTCTCTCTGTTTTCTATTCTTTCGTTCCTTACTTAATGCAAGTAGTAGGATTTACATGGATTCTTGTTGTTTTACTGGGTAGCAGAAGCAGCCAATGTGTAAAGGGATTACAGTGTGTGAAAGGAATAAACAATCATAAAAGAAATAGGAAAGCCAGGAGAAAACAAGAACATGAGCCAACATATTATTGAACTGGAAAAATTCGCTGTAAATGTATTTTAGTTATTTTTGAGGTTAAAAAAACCCAACACAGTGAAAACATATTTACAGCAAACATTTCCTGGCCTGCTTCCTCAGATTCCATACTTGTGCTTGTGCTGCTACTGCTGTTGTGGGAACAGGGTGCAAAAGTGTTTCTCTTCTCTTCCTCCAAATGAAACAGATGTGAATGTGTCAAGCCTTATTTGCATAAAATAAAACAGATGCAAAATGTACTAGAATTCTGCTAGGTTTACAAAATCAGATTTTTGAAAATTCTGGGTTTTATGATAAAAGCATGAAATTTAGCAGAATCTTAGGGCATGACCTAATAGAGATTTTCTGCTATGGGGCCATAGCCAACTCATGCCATATTGGCTCTGTCAGCCATTTTAAATTCTGAATGCATTATTTTTATTGATTTTTTTTCTGATACTAACTGCTTATGGTATTAAACTATTCCGGTGGGTTTTTATTTTTGGATATTTATATATGCCTATTGTCTTAAGTGTTCTAAAAACTAAAGTAATGAATTGTGATAGCTTGAGATTTATACAAAAATATTAAGAATTAATACACTCTGTAGCACGTCACCAGGGAGTATTTACTAAAATATTAATTATATAGAAAAATAACACAATAAGCTTACAAGTTTCTGTTCATGAATGGAAAGTTACATTTTTTTTATAGCGATATTTTAGATTGATCTATACATAACAGAATATTGCTGTCTCAAAAAGATTGAAAAGACAGCTTACATAAACATGCAGCCTAAAACAAACTAAGAAACAAGAAAGTCTGTCAGTCTTCAATTTATTGAAACATCTCATTCCTCACTGCAGTGGCACAGGGCCGTGCAACCTGGTGCTGCCTTGATACCTTGCCTGGCACCCCATTTTGCAGCCATATCTTAGGAGATCATGACAATAATCACTTGCTTCTGGGATGGTTGTCCATCCATCAGTGCCCTGAACCCATCCTCGTTCCTTGGGTGAGGGCGCTCAGGAGCAGGTATCAAGGCATGACCCCAGGAATGTCCTGCTTGGTTTGAGGTTTGCCTAATGTATTGAACTAAAGTAGCTGTGGGAGGGATTCCATAGTCTTATGGGTCTCACCAGCACTGTTTGTGCCAATTGTCCTGTCGTACAGAAGCACAACAAAACACTCTAATAGAGACATTGTTCCACCATCTGTAGACTATGGTACATCAGACAAACCCATGAAAGCAGGGATTGCGTCTTCCAATGCCTTCCAGGGGTCCCTTGGTCAAGTGCTATTGCAGAGAAAACGTTCTGTGTCTCATAAACAGTGAAGTTCCCATTTAGGAACTGTCTAGCTGCGTGGATGCACTGTGTGAAGGCTTACCAAGTCTTGGGGTTGAACAGGCACCTAATGAGCTTAATTAGTATGAGCTAGTGCGAGGAACCAAGGTGACAGCTTTCCAAGGCAATCAATATAGAGAGCAAAGTTTGCCTGGTGGATTGACAGCACATAGGTCAATACAGGAAGCTCCAGAGGAAGTGTGATTTCCCAGAAGTGGAACAGTGAGTTTTCTAGTTTTCACTTGTCACATCATTTATCATACACTGTGGGGGCCTCATCTCCCATGAGATTTTGGGTATACTGTGTTTGCGTTTTGGAGAAAGATGTACAAACTGCTGGCAGTTATTTGGTGGGCATAACTAGTATGTGTGACATGAGACACTTTCAAGGACTCAGCCTTTCCTGGGGAGGCCACTTTGGCCTGAACAAGGGCTTCCATCCATCCACTATCTAAGCCAGTCTCCAGTCAACTTTAGACTTGCCATTTCCAGATGAAGACCACCCAGCATAATGACAGATTTGTCCTCTCCGTATCCTGCAGGCCAGATCCACTATGTCTGTTTGTTTGGTTATGGTGACAAGAGGGTGATCCATAGTGATCACTGACACTTGGCATAGGTTTAGGTGGTGTACAGCATTCCTTTTCACATCCATGGTGTGATGAATTAGTGCCACAGACTTGGAGTCCTCTGGGAAGGAGATGGGAAGAAGTGCAGTGAATGTCTGGGATGAAGTCTGCCACTGGCTGCTTGCTGGCCTAGTAAGCTGCCCAGGAAATGTCTTGATCTCTGTTGAAGGTATCAAGACTTGCTGATTGCCTTACTTGTTCAAGCCGCTGGCATTCTTCTTGTAGGGCTTGGGCAATCAGTTGGCAGTCAGTCTTGATTTCATTATTTGTGGCAGAAATGGAAGCATTGGTTTTCTTCAAGATCAGTGGTGGGACAATTGTGTAAGACTCCGGAAGTGAGGATATAGTCGTCTTCAGTGGTGCTGTAGTGTCGCAGTCCAGGGTGGGAATTGCATGGACAAACCCCTCCACTTGAGTACTGGCATGCTGAAAAATTGATATCCTGGTTCTGTGAAAGGAGTCTGTTGCCGTGGTGGAGCTGGGATTATGGTTTGTGTTGTTTATGGCTGCAGAAGTGAACAGACCATCCCAAAGCTTTAGAGGACAGACTACATTCTTATCCTCCAAGTGTTGGCATGTACTGTTTCCCATGTAGGTAGAGATGGCTAACACTCTGTAATAGGAAATGGACAATCCAAGTTTAAAGAAGGTATCTACTAGGTCACTTTTCATGTCTGTGCATAAAGCATCAAACCAACATATACTAGTAAAGGAGTTTCTCAAGCTTTGTTGAGAAACTATTTCTTCATGGCAACAGACATTGCTGTTGTACTGCAACAATTGTGCAAAAATAAGGGTAGATGGTTGAATGGAAACTTGTTCTGGCTGAGTTGTTAACGTTTGGCCCATCCAATATCATGGGCATCAGTGCCACTAGTGAATCAGGCACAGATTTGCTTGGCATCTGGGGTCAAATGATCCAGTAAATTGTTTTCATTTGAAACGTCCGTTCAGATAATGTTTTCTGTTTTGGGACTGGTAAGGTGCTGCTTCGTCACAGTCTTCCTTGCTTTCTTTTTGGAGGCCACGTTCAATATCCTGGTTGAAGGCAAGGATCACTTCATGTCTTCCTTTGTGTGCTTGGAGATCTGGAATGTGTGAAAGGATACTGGATTTTAGTTCAGTGCTGTGAATGCGCCCAACCAGTGTCACCCCCAGCTGTTCTAGTCTAGCTGTATAGAGCCTCATGAGGTCTGCTCGTTCAAAGACTGAAGCCATCTTCATTCAGTCTTGCATCTTCAGTATATGCTCTCAGTTCAATGAAGGCAATTCCATGTGACATTTTCTTTTTGTTGCTTTGCTCAGTTTTCTTCCCCCTGACTTTTGTAGAGACACCAAACATCTTGCATGATATTTTGCCTCTTGGGTCACTGAGGGTGTGTCTACACAGGAAAGAAAAACCTGTGGCTGGCCTATGCCAGAGCTCGGGTTACAGAGCTTTTTCATTGCTGTGTAGAATTCCAGGCTCGGGCTGGAGCCTGAGCTCTGGGATGCTCCCACCTTACAGGGTCCTAGAGCCCAGGTTCCATCCTTAGCCCCCAAACCTACACAGCAATGAAACAACCCAGCAGCCCGAACCCAAGTCGGTCAGCATAGGCCAGCCGCAGGTTTTTCTTTGCTGTGTAGACATACCATAAGTCCCCCTGTGCTTAAGTGCTTTGCTGAAGAGAGATGGATTTAAGCATGTGCTTAGATATTTACTAAAGAGGAATACTCATTTTGCTAGCAGAGCTACCGTGAGCACATCAACTGTTTGCTAAAAAAGACTACTGTGGTCACACATCAAACCTGTCCTCTGTCTGGCTTCCTATGGAATAGTGAGTCAAATTTAAGGTCTCAGTCCTTTCTTCTAGGCCTCTGTGGCCTATGCCTAGGGGCATCTTCCTTAGCAACATTAGAAATTTAGCCTACATCTCTTGAACAAAATCAGACAAAACTCTTAATTCCAACTGGAAGGAGGCGGAGGAAAAGGCACCAATAGAGCTGTGCTTAAAGAAAGAAATAAAAAGTCATGGACCATGACCTATAACCCCTTCAGACCCATCCACAATGCGGGGTACATAATTATCAAGAAAATACAAATTATAGATAGATATCCCTAAAGGGCATGGGGCAGAGAATACTATCATTATCATCATAGATGAAACAAAACCAAGAAGATTAAATTTACCATGCTTTTTAGAAGTTCGGCATGCACAGACTACAGATACAGCTTTCACGAGTTATTCCCATGAGTGCTATCCATCTGAATATAGTGAGAGAAGTTTTTATGTGTGATTGCCAAATTGTTTGAATATTGGCAAGCCCAGTGTGACAACATGGACTGAGTTTCTAGAGCCCTGAGACTGTATTTGAAGCTCACAAAAATGAGGATTGACATGGCGGAGAAGAACAAAAAAGGAAGCAAGTAAATCCAAGCTCATGAAAAGCAGATTTTTCAAAATGAAACCAAAAAATTTTTTTAAAATAAATATCCCAGATCTTTAAAAGATTGTTGAGGTTGCTTCTGAATACAAAAACGGAGGCCAGGCAACCAAATTACCTGGCACTGGCTTTTTCAACGCTTCCATAAAGTTCTCTCTATATTCTTGATCAGAATGACAGTGAAAAATATATAGAGAGCCCAAATATCTGATACACTGATCAAGAATGCAGGCATCAGATATACATCATGGAATTTTCTTTAAACCTTTAAACAATGTAAAGAGAACACTATTGTTACGTTCTGTACCTCATGGGAACACCCTGCACCCCCATGTTCATCCTTATAAAATTATTCTGTGGTATCCAATGCAAAGTTTGTCATGTTGGGTGTCTTCGGAAGGCTCATGATGCACTGAGCATTGTTGTTATAGTGATGTTATAGTAATTGTTGTTACAGTAATGTTATAGATTATAATTTCATGTATATAGTTATGAGGCTGAAATTGTATCCTCATGGCTTAAAGCAAGCCCAGGCAAAAACTCTCCAAAAACAGAGGGGCAGTTCACACCTCATGAGGGCATGTATGGGACGAACCCAGCCCAGCCTCATAGGAACAAAGGAACTGGCCTAGGCAACAACAAAGGATCTGTGGGACTCTTGAGTGAGTCACCCCCCTTCCTTTGGTCAGTTTGGGACTGCGATGAGGTAATGCTCACCTGACTCTGAAGTGGGGGGCAAAGCCAAGAGGGAAGAAAGGACATGATAAAAGGGAGAGACGTTTGCCATGTTCTTCCTCTCTCTTCCCCCTACATCTACAGACATCACACCAAGCGACTGAAGCGCTGATCAAAGGGGAGAGCCTGGCTGAAGAGCAACCAGCCAGCCTGTGGTGAGACGCATCTAAGTTTGTAAAGGTATTGAAAGTGTTAAGATCAGCTTAGAATGCGTTTTGCTTTTCTTTCATTTGACCAAATCTGACTTGTTATGCTTTGACTTATAATCACTTAAAATTTATCTTTGTAGTTAATAAATCTGTTTATTCTACCTGAAGCAGTGCATTTGGTATGAAGTGTGCCGGCGACTCCCCCTTGGGATAACAAGCCTGGTACATATCAATTCCTTTGTTAAATTGTCAAACTCATATGAGCTTGCAGCATTCGGCGGGCATAACTGGACACTGCAAGATGGAGGTTCCTAGAGTTGCGTCTGGGACTGGAGATATTGGCTAGTGTCATTCGGTTGCACAATCCAAGGAGCAGTTTACGTGCTAGAGGCTGTGTGTGAACAGCCCAGGAGAGGAGGTTCTCACAGAGCAGGGTAAGGCTGGCTCCCAGAGTCAAGGTTTGGAGTGACCTAGCACATCACCAGTCCAGATAATATCAGAGGAGAACGACACAACTATAGTGAACAGTCAAAGTCTAAAATGGGGAACAGATACCACACACGTTCCTGATTGGCTTAATTTTTAAAAATAAGCTAGTCACAAAACAGTTTATTTATAAAGCTAGTTTGCTTTTGAAATCAATAAACTGTTCACTGAGTAGCTGAAACACAGAAAAAGATCAGTCCTTAACCCCCCCAAAAAGGCAAACATTCAATAAGAGTATCATGAGCTTTATATCTGTGGTGTTCTGTTGCACCAGCATCCGTTGGCAAAAATGATTCTCTCTCTCATACCAAATGATTGACTTAACTTTATTGCAATTACTTTATATCTAGTGGAGACTAATGTCTCTGGCTTTGAAAATAAATATCTTCTCTTTGCTGTGCTATTTATCTAGCAGCAGGAGACCTTCCTTCTGTGACAATGTTCTCCTCCATCAACATTATCTTTTAGAGTGAAAATTTATTATGCCAGCAGAACAGTGCCTTTGGAATGCATTTATTTTATTAAACTAAATGGGAACTCATTTTGAAATGATTTTTTTCTGTTTAGCTATACATAGATTTTTCTCTGTAAAAAGGTATAAAAAATAATAAAGCAAAAATCTCAGGAGATTAAAGACTAACGATTAAAGGAAAATATGGAGATGGTTCCTCAGTTTAGCAATGGGCCCTCAGCACACTAACGGTAAATTGAAAAAGCTAATATAGTTTCTAATTTACGGGACCAAATTCATAGCTGTGGGCATGATGTGTCCACAAAAACCTTGTATTTGCAACCATATATCTGTATTGTACTGTACCCGCTTATGAAAGCAATCACCCTATTTGCACATGTAAGTAATCATGGGTTGATACAAATACATAGTTCTACAGGCACAACAGGGAGCTGAGCAATTTTACAGGTAATCTTTCACAGACTGTTTGTCCCATAATACAATGCTCATAATAGTGAGGCTAATGCAGACATTCAGCACATACTGTGTTGCTTAAGGTGAAGAAATTTTGTATGTAAATTTATAGATGACTTTTAAATGTTCCTTTTTCTTGACTTTTTGGTCTGTGCCTTTCCATTGCCCACCCTTTCCTTATTCTGTGCAATTGTTCCTCTCTGAGGACTTGATTCAAAGCATATTAAAGTTAATGGAAAGACTCCTATTGACATTAGTGGGCTGTGAATCAGGCTCTGACTGATCATCCCTTCTCAACAAATCAATAACTCAGCAGTTAAGTCTCTGTCTCTTAATAGCATCTTCTGGAATTGGAATTGGTCTGTAATTTTGTAGGGTAGCTGAGATTTATATTCTGTGGGTGGTATTGATTGCTGTGCTCCAGGACAGTTCAAACACACCCAACCATGCTGGCTTGGTAAGGCTGTTTTGGTTCCTGTTTATTCAATGACTGTTTAGGATTTGGTGATGAAATGTAAACATGGAAAACCATGGGGGTGGAGTTGAATCCATATTTTAAATATCAAATTATTTAAAAAAGGAAACAGAGAACACTGACATCCTATTGCTATGGATAATCATAGGATGTTTTACACCAGGCAGCTGACTCTCAAGGAATTGATTACTTATTGCCTCTCATTGGATAGTCAGGTATACATTTACTATTTTTGTCCCCAATTTAGCAGTCTATTCTATTCTATTCTATTCTATTCTATTCATTTATTCTGCTGTCACCATAGTAGTATCTGAGTGTCTTCCAAGAATGACATGACTAACATCTATCACTTGTGGTTTGTTCACTCTCTTATCTTCTCTCCATAGGGAAAATTATTTGTACAATTTGTCCTGGTAGGATATTTTATTATGATACATGCCCTGTGTTGCTTTCCTTATTACAGACACACAAGATCAAAGAAGCGAGCCTTGCACTTGGAGAGGAAGGTGTTATGGCTTGTAATGGTTCATAGTTCCTGCGGGAGTTCATGTCAGTCTTGGACTGGCCCCTGAGAGAACTGCATCTCATGAACAAACCTATTGTGCCTGAGATGCAGAATTGTTAGCCATGGACCTTCTCCTGGAATTTTAAGTGATATTTTATACACCATTTCAGTTTAAAATCAAGATGATACTTTATAGGCAGCAAATTAAGATTCTCAATATCCCCAAAATAAATGTATTAGTATATTCATTTTACAGGTTAATAAGCTGAAGCTTAGAAAAGTTAAATGACTTGCCCAAGGAACCAGGAATTTTGATTTCTACTGCAAAGCTTTATACTTGTACTGATACTGAAGTTAGTATAGTCTAATAGTATCATCAAAAATGCATATAATAGGAGGTGGACTTAAAATGTTTCTTCCTTTTTGACTATTTCTGCCATTGTCAGCAGTATTACCAATTATATATCTATATGAGAAATATCTCCCAAAATATAATATGGAAGAAATATTTTGTGTGCCCACTGTATATGTATGCTTAAGCAGGATTCTAATTAGATTTCCTTGAACAACTACCTTTGGTAGTAAGGTTGATAATACCTTGTTGCTTTTGGGGCTGATAGCTAAACAAGATTGCTGACTTTCTAAATTCTTAGATAAATCTTATAAAGAACTGTTTGTTCATTTAATATGGATTAATAACTGCATGATTTGATATGACTTTCCGCTCATTTGATTTGTTTATATGTATTTTTATTCATTCTTATTTAGTTTAGTTAATAAAATATATAAAATTAGAAACCTGTGGTTTGGATGTTTATATCCCCAATTTGAGGGTTCAGAACCTCAGGAGTTCTGGGGTAGGTAACAGAGACAATTCTATGATTAGGCTTGGAAGGATAAGGTTTTTATTGGTAAATGTTGATTTCACTGTACACTCACACCAACGAGAGAACCATTTCCATTAATGATAATCAAAATATATCATTAGGCAGACTAAGAAAAATGCTGCTTGAGAACTTATTAGAGTTTGATTTAAGGATATTTATATTGTATCCGTTGACATGTGATGTTGACCGTTTGTGTTTTAATGATTATAAAGCTTTAACTTTTTGACTCTCAATGGGTATTGTCATTAAATAAATATTATCTGACTCCACTATTACCTGACACCCTCCATAATTTCCTGAAGCTGTAAAAAATAGGAAAAAAAGCTTATAACTCATCATTTTGCACAACTGTGAACATTTAAATCTATAAAAATCAGAAAAAGTGCTTAAAATAAACCAATATTATCCATCAAAATTATAAAATAAGTAAACTGAACTCTGTTAACTCTATCTATAATCCACCTAATAGTGGTCCATAGAATTGCCCCTGTAGTCCTCTCATGATTGGTACAGGGACACTGTTAGCTTCTGAAGGAAATATGTCCTGACAGGGATTTCAATATTTTAATCTCCCCGCATCTGGTTTCTTGGTGGTGGTGTAACCTTTTTGTAAGTCTTCAAGGCTGGAAGTGGCATTGGGAGAATAAGTCCCAAAGGGGGCAGCAATCTCTGTTCAAAGAGTGTCTTAAGTGACTTAGGCTCTGTAGGAAATCTTGCTATGATCAGGTAGGCATTTCCATACCAGATGGATAAAGCATCTTTGGTGGTATGTTTGGGGAATGTCTCCATCTTTTTTTTTTTTTTTTTTTTTTTTAAAGAATTTGTAAAATATTTCCAAAGAAATAGAAGAGTGGAAAAATGTATTCAAATCATTTCATTTTTATTATATATTAATCCTAAAGTAGACCATTTATTCCTAAAATAATTTTCTTAAATCATGGTATCATAGAAATGTAGGGCTGGAAGGGACCTCAAGAAGTCATGAAGTCCAACTCTGTGCCCTGAGGCAGGATCAAGTAAACGTAGACCATCCCTGCCAGGTGATTATCCAGTATGTTCTTAAAAACCACCAATGATGAGGATTTCAGAACCTCCCTTGGAAGCCTATTCCAGAGCTTAATTATCCATATAGTTAAAGTTTTTCCTAATATCTAACCTAAATCTCCCTTGTTGCAGGTTAAACCCATACTACACATCCTTCTACTTACAGTGAACATGGAGAATAATTGATCACCATTCTCTTTATAACAGTCCTTAACATATTTGAAGACTGTTATCAGATCCCCCTTTCAGTCTTCTTGTCTCAAGACTAAACATGCCCAGTTTTTTTTAACCCTTCCTCATAGGTCAGGTTTTCTAAATGTTTTATCATTTTTTTTTTTGCTTTCCTCTGTGCTCCCTCCAGTTTATTCTCATCTTCCTTGAAGTGTGGTGCCCAGAATTGGATATGATGCTCCAACTGAGGCCTCACCAGTGCTGAACAGAACAGGACAATTACCTGTAGCCTTTTTCGCCACTGTATCACACTGTTGACTTGTATTCAATCTGTGTTCCACTATAACCCCCAGATCCTTTTCAGCAGTACTACCACCTAGCCAGTTATTCCCCATTGTGTAGTTGTGCATTTGATTTTTCCTAAGTGGAGTACTTTGCACTTATCTTTATTGAATTTCATCTTGTTGAATTGAGACCAGTTCTCCAATTTGTCATAGTAATTTTGAATTCTAATCCTGTCCTTCAAAGTGCTTGCCACCCTTCCTAGCTTGGTGTCATCTGTAAATTTTAAAATTGTATCTGCGTACTCCCCATTCCATTATCCACGTAATTTAATGAAAATATTGAATAGTACTGTACCCAGGACTGACCCCTGTGTGTCCCCACTTGATATACCCTCCCAATTTGACACTGAACCAGTGATAATTACTCTGAGTACGGTCTTTCAACCAGTTGTTTTCACCTTTATAGTAATATCATCTAGACCGCATTTCCCTAGTTTGTTTGAGTATGTCATGTAGGACTGTCAAAAGCCTTAATTAAATAATAAAATAATTTATGTAATTGTATGCGTAGGCTTAAGTGGGATCCTAAAAAGATTTCCTTGAAAGATTACATTTTGGTATTGGTTTAATCTTGAAGTAAAAGATGTAAAAAGATGGGGACAGCTGTGTCTATGCAGTCATCAGGAGAATTTCCAGGCTTCCTCATTCTGTCCCCATATTTACCATTTACTTTTACATAATTATAATTATTTGTACATAGTATCTGCTGAGAGGGAGAGATCAGATGGGGAATATACCTTAACCCCATTTAAATGAACCTCTAAGAACTGCTCTAATATTGGTTTTCCAAGCTGTGGTAGCTGCTTGGCTGCTGCCAAGTCTGTATCTGAAGTGCTTCTTGACTTGAACTCTGCATGTGCTTCTCTTAATAAGAATAAATAAAGATTATCTCTGTTATTTACTAAACATCAGGATTATTACAAAACCACAAGTAGCAGTTCTTCTTTGTTAAAATTCTTCCAGTGCTGCCTTATGTACAGTGTCTGACCATATACTTTCCTAGAGATACCACTGAGTGTACTTTCCTGCAGATACCACTGACATTTGCATGCTCTGCCTCATATTAAACTTGCTATTTAGAATACTCATTCAGAATGCATATTATGAATACCTGGTATTTTGTTTATGATTTGTCATATAAACAAAGAGATTAAAGCAATTTACGTAGAAACATTCATGATGTTTCTGAGTAAGGGAAAATACATAGACGCACATGACACTTAATTACATTGTTTTAACAATAAATGTCAAATTAAATCTTTTTTTAAAAAAATGAATGCTACACATATGCAAAGCGCAGTTACATTTCCAAGGTTTGAAATGTTTGATATGCTGTACATATTAATGTGGCAAACATTTCTTCATATGCAAAGTTATCAGACGTTACAATGCAGATTTTTGTCATTACCATCCACTTTGCTTGCAAAGGGAGTTCACGCACTATAATGTGTTGTTTATCTAAGCACATTTAGTTGTCCACAAGTAGTAGTATTTACATATAGACACATTTCTTAGAAGTGATTGGGAACATGAGAACTAATGGCCATGATGTGGTAAAGTATTGCATTTAAACAGGATTTGAGTACAAATGGCTTTATTATATCATAGCTTGATTGCATATACCTTTTTAATAATGTCTAAGAAATAGCAGTAGTGGATTTCAAAAAGTCTATCGTCTGATTTCCTCTTCCAATTTCAAATTTAATTAAACTTTCCCTTTCTTATTTTTTTTTGAGACTTAGTAATAGTACTACTGGAAAACTTTCCATTAAATAATATAAATTGTTATAAGAGATCATTACACTTTATATTTAATTATTAAATATTAAATTTTAATACAATCATTTGTTTAATAAGGGGCTGTGTCATATCCACTTGTGGAAAAAGCCTATACAATGGGACAGAGACAAGCCAGGAAACTCCATGAAGTTTCCCTTGTGGAAATGTGACACTTCCCAAGAGTACCCAGGTCGGAGAGGCATCTTGCTACCGCTTGCCCTTAGCGTAAAGAATCCTTGTCTGTGCCTGCTGGGGGTCACCTCCTCAACTCTACCAGCTACAGGCAACACAAGCACTCCCCTCTAGGCCTCGCAGGCCCTGCTGTCTCTTAAGGGTTAGTGATAGGCACACTCCAGTCTTTGAGCCCTCTGATCATCTCTCTGGAGTGTCCAGCCCATGTTCCGCTAGACACTTGCAGTATTCACAGATTTGCTGCTTTCAAACAAACAGCCCACCCCAGTTTTTACCAGTGTCACCTCAGATCATCGCTCTGCTACACACAAAGCACTTAGTTATGTTTATAGTGAAATCAAGTATAAGTTTATTAACTAAGTATAGAGATTCAAGTAATAGCAACTAGAAGTACTGGAAACAAATGGGTGTGTATATATAAAACAAAATTGTAAGGCATTGCGGAGCCTAGACTTACTTAATATGTCTTGTAGAATATTGCTCACCCAAAATCCTTGCAGCATTTTCATCCAATATGGCTCTGACCCTCCTTTCATAAGACAAACATGCTGTGAGTTTGCTTCCTTGGTGAAGGATGAAATCTTGTCCCCTGTCCTATTTTTTTTTTTAATGCAGTTACAGACTATTGTCTTTTACCCCAAGAAGTCCCTTCTTTAGTGACTTATCTTGGGGTTCCTTTATCTTTGTAAATCCTCCGTCCTGAACCCACACAGTAAACATAGCCTGTCTCCATGTATATCCATTGATCTATATGCTGATGGCAGGGCCGGCTCCAGGCACCAGCCGAGCAAGCTGGTGCTTGGGGCGGCAGATTGAACGAGGTGGCATTCTGACCAATCCTAGGGTGGCACCGCCGCTTTTGTTTTGTTCCGCTCCTGTAGGGGGCGGCGGCGCGGAGGACGGGAGCACCCTGCAGCAAGCCCGGCAGGGCAGTCCTTGTCCTTCCCTCCCTGCCGACCGGAGCGGAGCCCGGAGCCCTCCCGGCAGGTGGCGCACAGATCACTGGGTTTTATTTATTTATTTATTTTTTTGCTTTGCCGTTCTGGCCGCCCCGTTTTTTTTTTTTTTTTGCTTGGGGCGGCCAAAAAGCCAGAGCCGGCCCTGGCTGATGGAGTTAGCCTTGAGGCTCACCTCAAATTGGATGACAAGCTTTACTTTGACAGTTTTGGAACCTAATATTTTACATTTTACATATCTCTTAAACTATTTCACTAACAAACATCTTGCAATAATTGTGACAACCGGTGAACTATTGGCTCTTGATAGAGACCTCACATGCTATCCTTTGGTAAACTGTTATGTACATATCAGACCCAGGGGATCCCTGTAAAACCCTGTACACCCCCTGTGTGCTATGTCAGTTGACATCTAGAAGTTCCCTAGGTCACAGGGTCCAGAATCTTCTTGGCATATGTACAACATGCCTCAGGTGGCACGTGACTAGGATTCATCACTGAATTTGATCTGCTGGTTGAATTATTAAATTCCCTGGCCTGGGCCATGTACTGACGAGGAGCGCGATATGAATGCTCATCCATGCCCCCCAAGGGTCCAGAATGGGAGGGAATAGATGTGAGGGGGTGAACCTCCAAACCCTGGGTGCCTAGTTTTATGCTCAGTTATGATACCTATCTCTGCAGCTCTTGGTCCTACAGATCCCAGATCTACCCCAACCCCAAGTTGGAAAAGGAGAGGTTTCTGAGAATTTGAGCAGAATAAAATTCTACAGAACTAAGGCTTCTCATTTCTTCCCCCCTTCTCACCAGCCATAGCTTTTTGGCATTTGCACCTCATTTTGTTTTGTTTTAATTCCCTTCTAAGCTCTTAGTGGTGAGCATGAAGGGGGACTGACTAGCACTGTCAGTAGCAGCAGCAGTCCAGAGGGAGTAGTTTCTGGCCAGGGCAATAGCATGGCCATGGCTGTGGCCCTTGCACACGAGGATAGCTCCACTGGAGGGGATACTGGCTGCACCTCTTGAACAGGTGTAATAAGAGGTTGCCCTCCCAATGCCATCCACACACCTGCAGGGCATAATACTGGAACAGTATATCTCCTCCCCTTCCCAGTGTGCTCAGGGCATGGCTACACTTGCAAGTTAAAGCGCATTAAAGGAGCCCCAGGCGCCCTAACTCCGGACCCGTCCACACTGGCAAGGCACTTAAAGCACCTGGACTCTGCAGCTGGAGCGCTCCTGGTAATCCACCTCCACGAGAAGCATAATTCTTGTTGCACCTCGGCTGAAACGCTCCAGCGTCAGTGTGAATGAGGTGTTGTATTACCGCACTTTCATCGGCCTCCGGAAACGTCCCATAATCCCCCTTAAGTCAAGCGGCCACTCTTGTCATTGTTTTGGAATCGGCTGTAGGAATGCGGATATCCCCTTTCAAAGCTCCATTTCTGACAGCCGGCATGCTTATCTGCTCCGGGACAAAGCAAGCCATTAGTGTGGAATGCTGCTTGCTGTGAGTGTGTGAGAGAGAGGCAGGGGAGAGGGAGGTCTGAACTTACAAGACAGCATGTTGACACACTCTCAGCTCCCCAAAAACCCACACTCTCTCCCCCCACATACACACAACACACTCCTTGTCACACTCCACCCACCCCCCACATTTGAAAAGCATGTTGCAGCCACTTGAACGCTTGGATAGCTACCACAATGCACTGCTCTTTGTGGTGTTGCAAGAGCTGCTAATATGGCCACGCCAGTGCGCTTCCAGCTGACAGTGTAAACACTCGGCAGTGTTTTCCCTGCTGCAGTTTCCAAAGGCTGATTTAACTCCCAGCGCACTACATCTGCAAGTGTAGCCATGCCCTCAGGCTCATGAGAACCATAATTGGGCACTGTTCATATAATGCATGTAATTTGTTTATGTGATTTCAGAAGAAAAATGTGAGAGAAGCTTGTTTAATTGTCAAATTAAATCCAGCATAATAATTTAATTGCAATATGTGTTAACAGTGTATTTTACTGTTGCCTAGCAATGATGTTTGAGAAAGTGTCAGGGATTCCATTATGAACTTCTGTATGAAAAAAAACTTACTTTCACCCAACAGGGAATTACTTCAGGACAATTCAGAAAATGTTGTCAAATGTTCTTTCGGTAATAAGTGACCAGCTCTATCAAGGAGGCTTGAAAAGGAGAGGGTTAGTGTCTAGATTTCCCCCCCACCACCACTCTTTTTTTGTAGAGAATTTGTCAGTTAGTACTTGTTATGTGTGTTTATATAATAATAATTATCATGTAGAAGTCTTTTTTCATCCTAAGTGATCCAGATACAGTGGCAAAATCTGTATTTATCCATTGCTGGAATGTAGCTGTCTGTGGGCAGAAGATGTCAGGAATCAGGGCTTGTAGCAGAGCTAGTCCCTGGGCAGCCTTACCAGTACAGCTCCTGATTAACCATGCAACTTGATTGCCTGCAGAGGGGCCAGCAGGCTGGCTCTTAAGCCAGCACAGCTCCATGGCTTCTCAATGCTCATGCTCACCACTGTGCCTGCTACCATGTTACTTTGTTTCTGCTGCTCCCATCTTGCATCCAGCCTGTCTTGTGTCCTGCCTCTGCCTTGAACCTCTCCTTGCCTGATACACTGCTCACTCCCAGTTGCTGACCCTCCAGTTTGACATATGGCTCTGGTTTGGACTACAGACTCCGGTTTAACCCCCAGCTCAGTCTCCCATTCCTGACCTCTGTTTTTGACCTTATCTCTGGCTCCTGACTATGGACACCAGCTTGACCCTTGGCTCTGGTACCCAGTTTCTGCCATCTGGTTTTGGCTCCCGATGCAACACCACAGCTCTGACCCTGGCCAGTAGCCCTGCTACCTGCTCTGGCCACTAGACTAGACCGTCCTCATCCCAGTCAGCTGACAGAAGAGCAGCAACCATTTTGTGCTATCAACACAACCAACAGTTTTTAAGAGAGTGTAACAGGATGGTCTCTGTCCACTTTAAGGATATTTGGGCCTCAAGACCAGCCAACTCCTGTTTCAAGAATAAGTGTTCCACGGCAGTATCCGCATTCAAGCTGGGAATGGGTTCAGGTGTTCTAGTCAGGTGACTGATGCTCAGAAGGTAGAAAGATTGCATGGAGCTTAGTGAAGGGCACGTAGTCTGGAGTGCCTTGGATGGAGGTTCACTGGTGCTGAACCTGAACCCTGATGAGGATGAGAAGAAAAGCTCATTCAGACTGCCACACAGACTCAGAAAAATGGGCTATGAAATGCTGTTTCAAGGGAAAGCTGGGGGAAGTCTGCCAGAAGGAAAGCACATCCCCAAGAAGGAGGGCTGTAATCCCCTGTTCCAAGACTGAAGAAGTTTGATCTCAGGAAGGGGGACAGCAGGTATAGGAAGAGGCCTTGGGAAGGAGAAGCAGAGCAGTTTGTGGCTACCTGGGTCAGACAGCCCAACTATTTAGGGTTCTCAGGGCCAGGAATGCATAGTAGAGCATGTGTGGGTTCCCCCTATGCTACCAACCTGGTAGAGGGTGCAACAACCCCGGCAGTTAAGCAGAGGACGAAGGAACTAATTAGAGCCCAGAAGATATGCAAGTTTTGAGCCAATGAAGAGAAGGACCAAAGACTGTTGTATGCCCAGCACAGGTCGGGGACAGAAGATTGGCATTTTCCTTTGGACTTTGATTACCCCAGAAGGGGTAGACTTTTGTTACTTAGCTGGAGGGCCAAGTTACCTCAGCAATCGAACTAAGCCAAAATCCAAGAGAATCAGTGTAAAACAAGGAGGAAAGCTAAGGCAGGTTGACTGCAGTTCCATGCCACACCACAAGGGGGAGTGTTTCATCCTGGTACAGAGAGGAAGTGAAGAATAAATTGGCTAATTTAATCTACAGGAGGAATTTTAAGGAGATAGAAAGAATGATTGCCCAAATTGGAATATGGCCTGATTTACAAACAGCTGCTCTTGCAAAAATTATTAGAATTTTCTTAATGGCCACAAGTTGTAAAGATTTCATTTGCATGTGTCACTTTCAGTAGCAGAGTGGCAACCTGAACCGCTGAGGCACAACTTCAGTAATGCTACAAAGAGAGGTGTGCCATCTACTGAATCATTCACTTCACTTCTGCAGCACTTGGGTTTTCTATAGAGCTTTAGCATACAAATACATATCAGCCCTGACCCTGGATAGCTTATGAGTTCTGTCAAGGGGCTGTATGGCTGCAAATAACCTCAACTGTGGTTTGACTAAAATATGTATGATAAATAACCTAAGTGTGAATACAAGGTTATTCTCTGCTTGTGTTGTGAACCATGAGAATCAAGAGGTTTACGAAAGGTAGAAAACTTCCCAAAGTGAAGTTGACTGCCAAAACTGTAAGAACATCTCCTTCCTGCTTCTGGCTTCCTGTATCATCTATGATCTGAAGGAGGCATTCAAGAACATTGTATTGGCTGGAGTAGACTTGATATGACTACTATTTGATGCAATGCTACTGCTTCTTTGTTCACTGCATTGTGGCATAATCAAAAGTTTAAGGTGAATTTCCAAAGACTTTTAAATAGTTTGCTTCTCTTAATAGTATAAGGATCTGTGACCCTGCCTCAAAAGTTAATTATCATATTAGGATTCCTACCAATCTACAATAGGTTTGCCTAAGCAAATCAAAAACATTGTGAAAACCCGTTTTTTCACCCATAATAGTTAAATCTGTGTACGAAAATATATGTGCTTCAGGAATATGCCATTCAAAAGAAATATTTTAGGCATGCAGAATGGTAGTATTAAAAACTGCCCTAAGGTTTCTGGTTAAAGAATAGTAAGAAGTATGCTCACTGAAGTCCAGCTTCCAAAATGCATTGCCAAATTCACTTGCTCACTAGACTACAGGGTAGCTGAAAGGTAGTCTAGAAATTGTAGCTGAAATATTTAGTCGAGAATGAAGGAATATTTTTTTTCAATGTATTCATTACAAAGTTCAGGTTTATTTGTTACATTCATTCTTCTTTTTTGTTTTGCTTTTGTTATTTCAAAAGTATATACATTTAAACATTGTGTACTCAGAATTATATGTGGCAGATCAATTGGTGAGCTCAGACATGGATGTTTTTTCTGGGAATCCTGAAGTACATGTGTGTACATGTATCTAAAGGGTTTGAATCTTTTTACTCATGTTGTGAACTGCTTAATATCCTTTTCTTTTAACAATGGACCTCCTTTACCTTTCAGTTTATTGTCTTTACAATGACTTAAATATTAATTTAATATGACACAAATTCTGAAAGGCCAACCAATGTGTAGGTGCTTGAGAGTGCTTAATCTTTTCTGGTTTTAAAAGCAAGCAGGATTTAGATGTTAAAAACACAAAATGGGAGACTTCCAAGATAAAATGTCATCTGTGTACAATGCTTACTTTTGTTCTCCATCTCTAATCTCAGACGCTCAAATAGGGTTTTTCTATGGGTTGAGATATCTTAACATTTTATCTAAAATAACTGGAAGATTCTACCTACAAAGGCATGTTGCCATCTTTCATTACTATATTTATTTGTACAGTTAAGGTGGAGCACATTCTTACTTGGGTGGCATGAAATTTTCTGTTTTTCATGGGGTGCTGGGCAGTGGTAGTGGTTCTTTTCAGAAAGATGTTCCCAAGATGTAGCCCTCTGAAGCCCCCCTCTCCCACCATTTTACAAAATCATCTGGTTCTTACAACTTTTTTTGTACACAGCTGGGGCTGTGAATCTGCTCAGATCATCCCCCAACTGATCAAAGTCACTCAACATTTATCTCAGTTATGGCGTGACAGGAACCTATGGCCCTTTTGGGGAAGCAGTATTGAAAAAGTTATTGACCTTAAGAGTTTGGATGTCAAGAATGGCATATGGCAAAACTCATGAGCCAAAAAGGGATTAAAGTGTGCATGGAGGGTTTCCAGGCACAGTAGGTGGATAGTTCAAGGGGACATGCTGTAGTCATTGGGCTTGAGCTACACCCATGCATCCCTAGCAGAAATCTGATAATAATATGTAGGCATGCTGCTACCATCCATCCACCTCCGTTCTGGGAACTTTGCCCTACTAATTTGTACAGCTAATTTAGAAGAGGTTCTAACTATTTTCGGAAAGATAATAAATTATACATCCTTTGTGCAGATATGTGAGAACGATTACTGGGCATGTTGCCACTTTTCCACCTGGGGAAATATTATAGGAGAGTGCCAGCATTGATTAATCAATTAGCATTGATTAACTGGAGGGAAAACGAAAGACAGGATAATGTAATTGTGTTTCCAGAACAATGGAACTGAATATGCGTAAAGTCAAAGGTTTTATGATATACAGTCTCCTAACATGAGGTGCTCAGAACATCTTTAGATTCCTCTGTTGTTCAGAAGCTGGGAATGGGCAACAAGGAATGGATCACTTGATGATTACCTGTTCTGTTCATTCCCTCTGGGGCACCTGGCATTGGCCAATGTCGGAAGACAGGATACTGGGCTAGATGGACCTTTGGTCTGACCCAGTATGGCTGTTCTTATGTTCTTAACATTTTTGGTGCAGAGGTAGGTAGTATAGGAGGTTGGAGTGGAAAGGAGGAATGTAGGTGTCTGTGGAAACAGTGCTAGTGGTGTGGGGTTTGGAAGATTGCAGGGTGGGGAAAAGGGGTGGGGGACAGAAGTGGGTAGGAATAGGGGGAGGCAGATAAATGGGGGTGGATGATAGAGGAGTTGTGGGGGTGCTCAGGCCAGTGGAATTAGGGAGAGTGGATGGATGGAAAATGGGGAAGGTGGCAGGAGGAGTAGGGGAGATTAGGGGTGGGGGAGTCTGTCAGGTCCACATTATCCCCCCTCATGTGTGCCCACATCTGGGGGGGCTATGCCTCTCTTGGAGGGCCTGAGCCACTCTCCCTGACCCCCACGTGAGCCAAGATTAGGAGGCTTTGTCCTTTGGGGTGGATCTGTGTCCCTCTCCCCACCCCCTGTGTGTGTGCTGGAATCTTTGGGGACAGTATCCGAGCCCCTTGCCCTGCCTTGATGTGTACCAGGAAATACAAAGTTAAGGTACATGCCACTTCTGCAACTCAGTTTTAACCTACCCTCTTTGAGCAATGCCTCAACATGCCACTAACACCCATACTAGTACTCTGCCCTTACAGGACAGTGGAAACAGAGCACATGAGCATGGTAGGACACAATCTAACATCTTTTCTTTGCTAAGGCAAAACTTGAGTTTAGGTCTCCATTTTGAAGCACTTGGAGGAGAGGAAGATGATCAGGAACAGTCAACATGGATTCACCAAGGGCAAGTCATGCCTGACCAACCTGATTGCCTTCTATGATGAGATAATTGGCTCTGTGGATAAGGAAAAAGTGGTGAACGTGATATACCTTGACTTAAGCAAAGCTTTTGATACGGTCTCCCACAGTATTCTTGCCAGCAAGTTAACAAAGTATGGACTGGATGAATGGGGTGCACCAGTGGTCAGTCCTGGGGCTGGTTTTGTTCAACATCTTCATTAATGATCTGGATGATGGGATGGATTGCACCCTCAGCAAGTTCGCGGATGACACTAAGCTCTCCCGGGGGAGAGGTAGATATGCTGGAGGGTAGGTATAGGGTCCAGAGTGACCTAGACAAATTGGAGGATTGGACCAAAAGAAAACGGATGAGGTTCAACAAGGATAAGTGAAGAGTCCTGCACTTAGGACTGAAGAATCCCATGTACTGCTAAGGCAGTGCTAAACGGCATTTCTGCAGAAAAGGATCTGGGGATTATAGTGGATGAGAATCTGGATATGAGTCAACAGTGTGCTCTTGTTGCCAAGAAGGCTAATGGCATATTGGGCTGCATTAGTAGTAGCATTGCCAGCAGATCAAGGGAAGTGATTATTCCCCTCTATTCGGCACTGGTGAGGCCACATCTGGAGTATTGCATCCAGTTTTGGGCCCCCGCTATAGAAAGATGTGGACAAATTGGAGAGAGTCCAGTGGAGGGCAACGTGATTTATGATGAGAGGCTGAGGGAACTGGGCTTATTTAGTCTGCAGAAGAGAAGAGTGAGGGGTATTTGATAGCAGCCTTCAGCTATCTGAAGGGGGGTTCCAAAGAGCATGGAGCTAGGCTGTTCTCAGTGCGGGGCAGATGACAGAAAAAGGAGCAATGGTCTTAATTTGCAGTGGGGAGGTCTAGGTTGGATATTAGGAAACACTATTTCACTAGGAGGGTGGTGAAGCACTGGAATGGGTTACCTAGGGAGGTGGTGGAATCTCCATCCTTAGAGGTTTTTAAAGCCCAGCTTGACAAAGCCCTGGCTAGGATGATTTAATTGGGGTTGGTCCTGCTTTGAGCAGGGGGTTGGACTAGATGATCTCCTGAAGTCTCTTCTTATCCTAATCTTCTATGATTCTGTAGCAAAAACAGGAGCTACCTACCACTTGGCCTAGTCTCAAACACTGAATATGTTCCACACAAACCACCCCAGATTTGCTAAATGTTACCACACCTTCGCCCTTGTCTAGAGGATTCTGTTTGAGACATTGCCTTCATTTACACCCCCCCCCCCCACACTAAGGTGAGGACTACACCAGGTAGGAGTGATCCCAGTGTGGATGGAGTTTATACTGGCAAAACTGCACTTTTGCTGGTATAGCTTATTCCAGCCTTTCCGCAAGCAAAATAAACTATACTGGGGCTTTGTCAGTTAAAAAAAGACCATACCCCTAACTGACATAACTAAATGCAGATCAGGCCTAACTACAGATAATACTTCCTTTGTTTAATAAATCAGCTAGTTAAATAAACGTACATTAATGTGGGGTTATGGTTTAGAAAAAAGTTTATCACAGCATGTTTTGGATTTAAAACTAATACAAAATAAAATGCTGGTTTTGTGTATTTTAATTAAATTCCAATTTCCAATTAAATAGAACTGGACACAAATCACAAATAAAAAAAAGTACTCTGTAAATAAGAATTGAATCATTCACCATTTTCTAATACATTAAAAATGTAAAAATTAAGAATCTGAATATATGTAATTGCTATATAATTGCTTAAATAAAAGTGTACAGATATAGAGTATCGTCCTGGTTATCAAAAAGAAGTACCAATTTAGTGTAAAGGCTATGTTTAGTTGCAAATTAACATGTTTTAATGGTTACCAACCAATAAGAATCAAGCTTTCCTTACAAAAAAACTAACAAGTACAAATGCAAAACAAGATTAGAATTACTTAAATCAAAGTTTCCTGATTTAAACCATGATTGAAATCAGTGATTTAAAATGCTTTAATATGAATCAACCCACCCTGATGCAGAGGAGCACAAGAGTGTCTTCTTCCCATGGCGAGTGTCAGTAGTCTGATGGCATATGTGACAGTGGTCTCCAGGACTTAGGCCAAGTCTATACTACAAACTTTTGCCAGCATAGTTATTTTAGCCAGAGGTGAGATAAAGTGTGACTCCCCCTGGCTGACATAGCTGTGCCGGCAAAGGCTCCTAGCGTAGACACAGTTATACCAACATTACTGTGTTTTTGCCAGTATAGACACAGTTTATATTAGCATAAAGTGCTCTTGCCAGTATAGTTTATATATCTCAGGAAACTGGTGTAAGCTATACTTGCAGAAGCACATTTATACTGGTATAATCTATATCTATACTAGGAAGGTTTGTCAATATAGCTATGCCAGAAAACCTCCTTTGTCATATTCCAGTAACAGCTCTGTCAAGCTACATCAACCCATCCCTCCCTCATTCAATATAGCTATATCTCATACAGTCAAGACAGTTAGAGTGCATGTAGATAAATGCTGGAATTCAAATCTATGGAGTGCATGGAACTATGGAACATTCTCTTAGTCTTTCCTCATGTCTCCTTATTATGCCCCCCCCACACACATACACTGCTCCTCGAGCAGGTTCAGTCTCTACTGGCTTTGGGGGCTATAGAGGAGGCTCCCCTACAGCATTAGGGACAGGGATTCTACTCCTTGTATTTCTTGGTTCACAAGCCCAAGAGGACAGGTCTCAGCCCTCCTGATGTTTGCAACCTCAACAAACACATCAGATAAGTGAGATTTTGTGTGGTCACACTTGCAAATATTCTCTTCACATTAAATCACAATGACTGGTTTGCTGCCATGGATAGTTAAGACGATTATTTCCATGTAGCAATTCTCCCAAGCCACAGGAGGTTTCTCCGGTTTGTTGTGGAAGACCAGCACTATCAGTACACAATGTTCCCTTTTGGTCTGTTTTCCGCTGCCTGGGATTTTATGAAATGCATGATTGTGGTGAGAGTGTAACTCAGGAATAGGGTAATTCATATCTTCCTGTGTCTGGCTGATTGGTTACTGAGGGGCAAGTCCAGAGAAGAAGTCCTCTCTCATGTTCAGTTCACACTACATTTATTTGATAGCTTAGGTCTCATCCTAAACAGCAGGAAGTCAGCATTGGTTCCAACTCAAAGCATCGAGTTCATTGGGGCCCTGATAGAGTCTGAGTTTGAGAGCATTTCTGCTGACTGAGAAATTCCACGCAATTTGCCATCTATGTCTGGAACTGCAGTCTCTACCCTCAGCCACAGCTGAGCATGCCTGAGGTTGCTAGGTCATATGGTTGCATGCAAACTGGAAGTCCAGTATGCCAGGTTGTACCTTCATCCTCCTTCAGACACGGTTGAAGTCAGTCTGTGATCTGAACAGTCACCACTTGGACAGAATGGTCCAACTTCCTCTGCTGATCCTAGCTCCTTATGGTAGTGGGTGGCTCAGGGCAATATGTGTCTGGGTGTTCTCTTCGCTCGGTTTCCACTGACCAGGACTATTGTCACTGATACCTCTTTAATAGGTTGGATGGCACATCTGGGATTACTGAAAGGTCAAGGCCTGTGATTGGAACAGGAAGCTTCTCGGAACATCAGTATCCTGAAGCTTTGTGCCATCTACAATGTCTGTCACGCCCTTTGAGATCATCAGGGACTCATCAGTGCACATCCTTACTGACAATACCACTGTGATGTATTATGTGAACAGACCAGGTTAGATGAGGAGGAGCAATGGTGTTTGAAGGCAATCTGGCAAATCTTGCTCAACAGTAGAAAACCTTCCACCACAGTGGCCTATTTGGCCAAGTGGAAGCAGTTCTCGATGTGATTGTTAGCCCAGGGAATTCTACAGAAGATGGCTTGTATCCAGGACATCTTGGGAGTACCTGCTACACCTTCAGTTGTCTGGTTGTGCATTTAGTTAATTGAGAATGCACCTGGCAGCGATTTTGACATTTCATCTACCCATACATGGGAAATGGGTATTTTTGAGCTCCATGGTAGTGAGGTTCTTGAAAGGAGTCATTTGTCTCCACCCGCCGGTTAAAGAACCAGTTCCTTTGTGGGACTTTAATGCTGTCTTAGCAGCCGTTATGGGATCTCCATTAAAGCCTCTGGCAACTTCTTCTTCTTTCTCCCTTTCCTATCTCTCTTTCGGTGATAACATCTGCAAGGAGAGTGTGTTAGTTGCAAGCTTTGATGGCAGATCCTCCTTATATGCAATTTTATGAAGACAAAGTAACCCTGTGGCTGCACCCTAAGTTTTTTTTCTAAAGTGGTTTCTCAGTTTCACTTGAAACAAGTTCTGTTTCTACCAGTGTTCTTCCCTAAACGACATTCAACCTCAGATGAATAGCGTCCTGACACATTGGATGTCTAGCAATGTTTCGCTTTTTACCTGGATAGGACTAAACCTTTCCGTTCTTCATCCCATCTGTTTGTTTTATATGCAAGCAGTCTCACCACAGACTATCTCTAGGTAGATAACGTCCTGTATCATGACAGCATACAAAGTAGCTCAGACTGTGCCTCCCAAAAGGTGCAAGTTCATTCCACAAGGACCGAGACAATGCTGATGGCATTTCTAAGTGACATTCCTATATTGGACATTTGTGGGGCTGCTGTTTTGTCCTATATACATACGTTTACACACCACTATGCCATTGCAGTGCATCCAGATCAGATACTTTGGGAAGGTAATCCAGCAGTCTTTGTTTAAATAGACTATGAGCCACACCTCCTGTGAGTAATGCTTGTGAGTGACCTATGTGGAATACAGGGCTGCATCTACTTGAAGAAGAAAAGACGGCTACTTACTTGTACTGTAACTGTTCGTGGAGATGTGATGCAAACATATTCCACAACCCAATCTCTGTCACCTCTGCGTCAGAGCCTGTACTCTCAACATTCCATGCGAAGGAATTGAGGAGGTTCGGGGTGGCTCAGCCTTTACACGGCCAGAGGAGGGGCTAGGGCTGCAGGGCACAAGCACTGACCCTATGGGCCCTGTTAGGCAAAGTTCTTTGGCTTTGGTGTGCTGGGAGCGCACACACCATGTGGAATACACATCTACATCACATCTTGAAGAACAACAGTTACAGTACAGGTAAGTAACTGTTTTTTTTCTTTCCTGTAACTTGATCTGATGATACATACTGAAAACTGTGGTAGGGCAGCAGAGGGAGGTAAGTTAAAGCAGCACTAGGTGAGGTTAGCTTCAATTTTGTTAATTTGCACCTCATCTGTACTTAATTATAATCCAGCTGCTAATTTGAGCAGTTTTTTGGGTTTTGAAGATCAGGATACCATGTACCAGGATTCCACTTTACCCAAAAACACTTATCACAAATTACAAACAGTTTTTCACAAATGTTTAATGTAAGAATAAAACAAAAATTGATTGTGGCCAATTACTGACCTCTTAGTTTCTCTCCTCCTCTCCCCCATTAATGGGGCATCCCCCCCATGGCCAAAGGGAATGTGGGTTACACTGGAAATAAAGAATTCTGCTGCTGCAGCGCCTCCTATCAAGGAGAGAAAAAATCTTTGTGAAAGCCCCAAGCTGGCTCAAGACCACAGATCATAGCTCCAGTCCTGATCTGCCTGCAACAATTAACTCAGTTGCTGAGATAAGTATATTGTCCTCACAAGATGATTATCTATACAAGGACATATTGAAAACAGAGTAATGCACGCACTGCTGATAAAGAACAGTACTAAACAACAAGAAATGGTAATTTGACAGTTGTTTGCACTTTATATCATGCTACTGATATGATTCAGTATATAAAATAAAAAGTCTAGCCAAATCCCATTACTTGCTAGGTGTTCTCCTAAATTAGAGCAGCCGAAAGCTCTATCTTACACATGTAGGTGTAAGTCAGAATGCACCAAAAGGTCACCCCATGACCAATGTGTTTGTTATCAGAAACACGGCTTCCCTACACCCCCCCCCTTTTTTTTTCATCCAGTTGTACTCTCAAAAGCCTCAGTGCCGGAGAGAGGAAAGCCCCAGTGGTAGTTAGATCGCACTAGTTCTACTTAATATCATCTCTTCATTGAACTGGGATCCTCATGATGCATGGAAATCTCCTTGGGAAATGTTTAAGCAAACTATATGCTTGCTTTACAGCATACAAAATAGCACAAAATAATCACAGCACCCCCAGATTTGGGCCCAGTATTTTTAACAGGAAGCTTTGCTGGTTGTTAGGCACCAAATCTAACATATATATTCTTTCTGTGTCTTATGAACATGCTAAATCTATATAATTATCTCCTTTGATTTTGTTTAACCCAATACTTCACTGCTATTTTTTGCCTAATAAAAAGCCAGTCTTGATAGCTCTTCATTCCTGAGTAACACCGCAATAACAAACTAGAAAAAAAATTTGGTAAGGCAGTTTATACAGTTTCAAGCATCTAAGAAGTTATAAACCAGGGGTCGGCAACCTCTGGCACGCGGCTCGCCAGGGTAGGCACCCTGGCGGGGTGGGCCAGTTTGTTTACCTGCCGCGTCCTCAAGTTCGGCCGATTGCGGCTCCCACTGGCCGCGGTTCACTGCTCCAGGCCAATGGGGGCAGTGGGAAGACGCAGCCAGCACATCCCTCGGCCCACGCTGCTTCCCGCAGCCCCCATTGGCCTGGAGCGGCAAAACGTGGCCTGTGGGAGCCACGATCAGCCGAACCTGCGGATGCGGCAGGTAAATAAACTGGCCCGGCCCGAGTCGCGTGCCAGAGGTTGCCGACCCCTGTTATAAACAGTGAGCAAAATTGTTTTAAAAATTAATGAAAACAGTTGCTAAGGAATACTGTTACAAGAAGTAGTAGTTTGACTTGAGATCTATATAACCCTTTCTTATGACCTCTGTTACATGATTCAGCATTTCTGACATAAACAACTTAGAATAATGAGATTGTGATTACATTTTGTGGGGAAAATGTCAAAGACCATCATCCTTCATAAGAAGGGCAAAGCTATGCTCATAGGCATAGCTTCAAGTAGCCAACAAATTTGCAAATTGTTTAGAAAATCTGTCTTGATTGCTTGCTGAAAGCAAGACTATAAGGGATTTATAATATCAGTCTCCTGAGGTGTGCCAATGGTGCATTTATTATACATTGTACCAAGTTTAATTTCAGGCTTTGTTTCCCAGAAGGTGCAACTCTCTTTTTTAAATGCATTTAAATCTTTTTTAGGTAGACTGGGGTCAACTGGACTACTTAGTAATTGACATGCCGCCTGGAACAGGAGATGTACAGTTATCAATCTCACAAAATATTCCGGTTACAGGTACACTTTTACTGTGACTCTTTCAAAGATTTCAATATGTTTAATTCTTCATAGCAATAGAAAAATCTTTTAGAAAATGACAGTTGAAAATACTAGAAATGTATAGAAACATAATATGAAAATATTCTTTGAATGCTGATGAAAAGTACAAACAATCTTTAAAATGTCAGCAGTGACACAGTATTTTTTTTTTTTTTTTTTTTTTTAAGTTAACAGACTTAGAAAGATAGAGAAATTGAACAAATCAATGTTCTGGGAAAAAGCAATTGCATTGTAAATTGATGGAGGTAGAGTTAATATTAGAAAATATATTCCCTGTCACTTTGCATTGTGGCATATGAATGCTAATAGAGTTTTAAAAAGTTTGTCTTGATAATTGGTTTTTTTTTTTTTAGTTGTAAGTCAAGCAATCTTCTTAATGCACAAAGCTTAATCAGGCAAACTACACCGTGCTTTAACACACTAATGGATCCTCCTTTCTCTGGTGTTCTGAATTTGAATTTTAGCTGGAGATTCGAACTCGTATGGCTCAACTCTGTGACATACTAAGTGTCCACAAATCTCATTGACCACAGTGGGAGTTAAAGATGCTGCCTTTCAAAAGGCAAAGGCATTCCCTACAGGATCAGGCCTTGAATGAGTTGTTGTAGGTTTGTCCATCTAATATGCTTTGACAGAGACCACTGTCAGCAGTGAACAGAATGAATGACAGAAATTTAAAACATAAGAACATAAGAGTGGCTGTACTGAGTCAGACCCATGGTTCAGTTAGTCCAGTATTCTGTCTTCAGACAGTGGCCGGTATCAGATGCTTCAGAGGGAATGAACAGAACAGGGCAATTTATCGAGTGATCCATCTGCCATCATCCAGTCCCAGCTTCTGGCAGTCAGCGTTTTAGGGAGACCCAGGGCATGGCATGGCGTCCCTGATCATCTTGGCTAATAACCATTGATGAACCTATTCTCCATGAACTTATCTAATTCATTTTTGAACCCAGTTATACTTTTGGCCTTCGAACGTCCACTGGTAATGAGTTCCATAGGTTGACTCTGCATTGTGTGAAGAAATACTTCCTTATGTTTGTTTTAAACCTACTGCCTATTAACGTCATCAGGTAACACCTGGTTCTTCTGTTATATGGAGGGGCTTTCTGAAAGTCAAAGTATACTATATCAACTGGATCACCCTTGTCCACATGCTTGTTGATTCCCTCAAAGAATTCTGATAGATTGGTGAGGCATGAGTTCCCTTTAGAAACGTCGTGTTGACTCTTCCCCAACAAATCATGTTCATCTGGTTCTGACAATTCTGTTTTTTAGTATAATTTCAACCAATTTGCCTGATATTGAAGTTAGGTTGACTGGCCTGTAATTGCCAGGATTGCCTCTGGAGCCTTTTTTAAAGAGCGGCATTACATTAGCTATCCTCCAGTCATCTGGTACAGAGGCTGATTTCAGTGATAGATTACATATCTCTGTTAGTATTTGGTGGAAGAAAGAGAGAGTGGAGTCTTAAATTATGTTTCCAGGAAGATACAGTAACTCTCATGTCAATGGCGATTGTTAGCTTAATTAGATAAGTTGTTCCAATACTTTTGCGGCTATCAGGAAAATATGTTGATATCTAAGGGAAATAATATGGTGCTGCCTTGTACAGCTTCCACTCTGTTGACACCAAAGTTACAAACAGACAAGCTCACAGGTGCGTACATATATCCATTTCCTTTGGCACTCCTTCCCTCCTACTTTTCTTTTTAAGCGGTAGCAAACTGAAGTAATAGTAAAAGTTTTCGATGGTTATTTCACTTGTGCCTAAGGCTCTTACTTAACAGGTTGCTAATAGAATATAAAATTGTATGGTATACTTCTAAAAGCTGTGTATTACATGGCTGTTCTTTCTAACAAACATACTTGTCAACTACTTGCCTAATTTGTGTGTGTTCCTTCACTGCTGGTCTCCTGTCAGCATTTCCTTTTAAAAGAAATCATTTGAAAAATGTTTGTTTGTGCATCTTGCGCTGGGAATTCCTCACTCTATATGGCACATCAAACCTGTTTCCCTTTTGTTTTTAAAACTATATTAGGTTTTTGAAGTAGCTGCCTTACATTTGCTAACTGAAGGCTTGTGCAGAAATATCCCAGCATGTACTTAAGAAACATCTACAGATACCACACTTTTTTAGTACCTTATATCACCACTGAATATGGTGTGCAATCAGGATATTGTATGCTGAGCATGCTCTGTATGCTTTATCTTTATCTGAAAGGGTATTTGAAGGAGAATGTGAGAATAAATGAGTTATATGAAAGAAAAACTTTAGACAAATCACAAACAAACAATTGCAATATAAAGCCTTATGGCTTTGGCTTGCTAACAATGATCAGACAGACACAGGTTTGCCTTTGACAGTAGTGTTTGTAAGACCTGAAAGCTGCTTAAGAGCATAAGTTAGGGTTTGTCTACACTTGGAAATTTACCTAAATAGCTATTCCTAAATAATTATTCAAGAATATTTATTTTGGTATAAACCACCAGATGGCTTATTCTGATTCTGGAATAAGAGTTTTATTACATACTGAAAAGAACTGTATTTCCATTTTTTTCTTTTTATATTAAGTGCCTTATTTAGAAAAACTTTGATTTTTTTTTATTGAATTAAGTTATTTTGAAATGGAGCACTTCTATATTCTGAAACAAGTATGTCCACACACAAACGTGAACTAAAATAACTAAAGGTGTGAATTAAAATCTGTTTAGTTATTTTGGTTCCATTACTATGTAGACAATCCCATCCATATGTACCGGAAGCTCTATACATTATTAATTGACAAAGTGAGAGTATTAACTTTTAACACTGGAGGTTTTTTCCTAACTGTATTTGCCGGTCCTTTGAATTAAACAGGAGTAAACAAAAATGTGCTTGATTCTTCTGTCTGTTGCAGCCATTTTATTCCAATATAAAGATTTACACTAGTGTAAAAGGTTGGAGAATTAGGACCACTGTTTAAACAGAATGCAAATTATTTATCCTCTGTTAATCAGATTTCATTTCCAGCGTTTTTGTGATTCTTATAAACCTACTTGTTCTCTATATGTCCATAGAGGTTTTCCAAGAAAAGCAGAGTATGCAAAATCTTTTCTAACTTGTTAAAAAAAAAATAGCACAATTTAAAAAAAAATATTCAGGCCGCCTTCAAATTTTCTAAAGAAACAGAAAAGTTGACAAATTCATTTGTTTCTCTCTCTGTGTCATCTTTAAAACTGGTGGTTGCTGTTGATAAGATCTCCTATGAATCTGAGCTTTCATAACTCCAGGTGACCCTAAATTCTGGGCTGAGTTAAGAATGGCATTTAAACTTAAACTCTAATATGGCGGGGCTTTATTGTAACATAGTGGGGTTGGGGGATGAGACGGTGTTAATCACAGTATTAATTTAACTCAAGTTTATTTTTTCATTCCTAGTTTTCTCTAGTTAAGTTTGGCAGTACACAGCAGCAGTTCTCATTTGTCATTCCCAATAGTCATTTATGTACAGTGTTAGTTTGAGGTTTATTCTAGCCTGATTGAAATACAGTGTAATAAGTTTATTGTGCTTGTGCTGAAAATGAATACAGCAGACAAGGATTGATTAGATTTATAGTTCCTTGGGTCTTCGTTGGTTAGATGATTATGGTGATTTATAGAGCTTCATCCTGTTCTCCAGAATTTCCTCGCTGTTGTATGTTGTGTATAGTTTGCAGTCTGGCTAGAAGGGCTCCTTATAAGTATTATGATTAAGATTACGATTTTTTCAGGGAGGTCATGGAAATCTCTGAATCCGTGACTTCCCCCGACCTCCATGAATTCAGCCCCAGTGGGCAGGAACTGCAGGGTCTCCCCGCCGACTCCGCAGCTCCCAGCCGCTGCAGGCAGTGAGGGCCTGCCTGCAGCTCCTGCCTGCTGTGGGAGATTTGGGATTGCAGAGCTTGGGCTGTGGAGCTTAAAAACAACAGTGTAGATGTTCCTGCTCAGTCTACAGTATAAGTAGGGGCATTGCCAGCAGATTGAGGGACGAGATCATTCCCCTCTATTCGACATTGGTGAGGCCTCATCTGGAGTACTGTGTCCAGTTTTGGGCCCCACACTACAAGAAGGATGTGGAAAAATTGGAAAGAGTCCAGCGGAAGGCAACAAAAATGATTAGGGGGCTGGAGCACATGACTTATGAGGAGAGGCTGAGGGAACTGGGATTGTTTAGTCTGCAGAAGAGAAGAATGAGGGGGGATTTGATAGCTGCTTTGAACTACCTGAAAGGGGGTTCCAAAGAGGATGGATCTAGACTGTTCTCAGTGGTACCTGATGAAAGAACAAGAAGTAATGGTCTCAAGTTGCAGTGGGGGAGGTTTAGGTTGGATATTAGGAAAAACTTCTTCACTAGGAGGGTGGTGAAGCACTGGAATGGATTACCTAGGGAGGTGGTGGAATCTTCTTCCTTAGAGGTTTTTAAGGTCAGGCTTGACAAAGCCCTGGCTGGGATGATTTAGTTGGGAATTGGTCCTGCTTTGAGCAGGGGGTTGGACTAGATGACCTCCTGAGGTCCCTTCCAACCCTGATATTCTATGATTCTATGATTCTACTCTGCTTTTGTTTGTTTAGTGCTGCTGCACCAGCCCTGTGAGCCCAAATAAGTTGACCTGGGCTCTAAGACTCAATGCCAGGTTTTTCTTTGCAGTGTAGACATACCCAGTGTCACATGGGTCTAGATGAATTCTAGCAGAGTTGCATACAATATTCTGCTGCTCTCTTCTGTGTGCCATCTTATTCTTAGTTGGATGTTCTCTTTCAGTTTTTACAGAAAGAATCTGTTGTTGCCCCATCATCAGTTACTTCTCTAATTTTCTTGTACTTTGTGTTTCTCTTGAGGGTAACATGGATTGTGATAGTGCTAGCGGTATAAATCCTTTCTCTCAAGATCACTACACAGCTTAATATTTTGAATTTAGATGTGTAGTCTCAAGTGTGGTGTGCATGAAGTTTATATTTGCCTTGATTTGCAGGTGTGCACATGTGAGATGTAGTGTTTGCATTACATTTTCTGCATTCTGTCCTACTGTGGCTTTCTTAGAACAGGCAGTGTATGGAAACTTTCTTTCTTTCTTGAAGGAAACTTGGAGTGGAGGGACTTCACTACATGAAACCTATGCCAGTCATGTGCACATGTTCCCACAATCAGGAAAAAAACTACTGGCAAAAGTTGGTTGTTTTTAGGGTTGCTTAGATGAGAAATGAAAAGATGGGTTACAACATTTTGGTTGTAGGGTAGGAATTGACAGTTTAAAAAAAAAAAAATCTGGAAGAATTTTTTAAACCTAACATCATATATAGATAATTCCCTCCAGTGAAAGAGGAGGTAGTTGGAGCAGTACCCAAATGACAGGTAACAAACAAAACAATGAAATACATTTTTTAACTCTGACTCATTTGTGATATTAGCGAAAAAATCATCCTCTCATTCTTTTGATTGGAGGGAGCAAATGGTGGCAGGTGTGTGTCTCTACATCTGTTTATTTAAAGGGGTGGTGGGTAGGAAACGACTGTTGGTTTTATCACTCTGATCCACATTCCAGTCAAGATATAAGTTATTTAGCATGATTTTACTATGTGTAATTCTTCAACAAAACTATTAAACAAAGTGTGGCTAGATAAAACTGATGTATTTTCTTGTTTGGCAAGAACTCCTTTTTTCTGCCACTGATCTGCCTTCCAATAAGGAATTTTATTGTAGTTCTCTCGGTCAGTTTAGAGTGGAAACCATTGATTACATTCATGTTTGTTTTCCTTCTGACCTGTTCATTGTTCTCCCATTTCACTTTCAGCTTATGGAGTGTGCAGACGTGGCTGCCTCGCCATCTGTATTGAACGCACATGCTTTGAGTAGCCTGCTGGTTTCCTAACACTTCTCTGTTCTTGGGAAGCTGGAAATTTTTGTATTCGGTATCAAATTGGCAGCCATTTGGCATAAACTAATGAAGTGGCGGGGATAAGGTGAATCCTTCATATATTGTATGTGAGACTGGACTACAACATATAA
The DNA here is from genome assembly GCF_002925995.2 of Terrapene triunguis. NCBI lineage: Eukaryota > Metazoa > Chordata > Testudines > Emydidae > Terrapene > Terrapene triunguis. The sequence goes on from NW_020664447.1 coordinate 53,920,840, forward strand.
ATTTATATTGTATACAAAAATCTGAAATCCAGAATAAAATGGATATAGAAGAATGAATAAAAGATAACTAGTGTTAGCCTCCATAATGAATATATATTTGATTATAGCCAAGAGATGTATTTATCTATCACTCCGTTTAGGAAGATTATCTAACCATCGGGCAGTGAAGGCCACATGGACAGTAGAAATTGGATCTCTTAGAGAAAGAAGGACCTAGGGCCTTATAAATACAAACCTTTCTTCCTCCTAGGCAGTCTGAATTATCAAGCTTGATTTTAAACTACATGAAATTGCCTATTTTTCCTCCCTTTATGTAAATGAAAGTGGAATTAGTTTTAGTGAAATGTGACAGATTGATGGCATTGGAGACTGACAGTCTCTCTTCTCTGACAGAACAGACACAGGATAGGTAGAACCAGTGTCATTCCACCCTCTACTCTGTAGACTTTGGAGTGGATCAACTATAGCTTACAAATTATAATAATTATTAGAAGCAAGAAGTATACATTAGTAAAAAGTTTTATTAGCCATAATATCATGCATTGGCAAGATAATAAATTTACTCAAATTCATGTCTCTGTTCCAGACTAGAGCTGTTGGCCTCACACATTTTCACAGAGTGAACAGAGGAGAGAGTATGTGGCTTCCAGAGTAGTTCCTCCTCATATGTCGTCGTGCTCCTGCCCATGAACCAAAAGTCACAGATGTGCAAACAACCCTCTCAGTCTGCCCAGAAATTAACATATAAAACTGGAGAATTTCAAATCAGATTTGAAATAAAATTGCAATTGATGTTTCTAGGATGTTGTTGCATACCTTAGGGGAGAAGAATGTATGATTTTTCAAGTTCTTTGTCCCTTTGAACCAATTGAAACGGCAAGCTTAATGGTAGGGTTTCTGTTCATTGGTCCATTTGGAAGAGGAATCACCAAAACCCTTTGTAGAAGTCTGTCTCTATAAGAACTGACCAAACAGGAGCAAATCACATTTGTTCATACAGTTTAAGTTCAAAGGTGTTTTTGAACTTACCCACTAGTGTAACCACTGGATCTCTCTTACACTTATGCAAATCCAGTTTGGAATGCATCCAATCAAATACTGTCATTTTCACATCTTTTAGTCTGTTCCTTACACTTCATTCTATCCTCCAGTCTTTCTCACTGACGAGAGTCGGCAAGGCAGCCTTTTTTGGCAGCTTTTTGTGGGCACTTTTGCAGAAGTTAGCTGGTGGATTTTTTTTTTAAGTCAGGTTTGTTGTGTGAGATTCTTGCATGTTGATTCAGACATCCACATTGATTTATGTCATATCATGCTGTCCCATACATGTATTCCAGTTTTTGTATAATTGCACTAAAGAAAATCCTTATAGGTTTAGGTCAATTTAAATAGTGGACATATCTATAATCCTGTGTGACTATATAACTTTTTTTGTTTTATTCATCAAGATACACCTCTACCCTGATATAACGCTGTCCTCGGGAGCCAAAAAATCTTACCGTGTTATAGGTGAAACCGCGTTATATCGAACTTGCTTTGATCCGCCGGAGCACGAAGCCCCGCCCCCCCGAGCACTGCTTTACCGCGTTATATCCGAATTCGTGTTATATCGGGTCACGTTATATTGGGGTAGAGGTGTATAATTCACAGGGCTGGCTCTAGGTTTTTTGCTGCCCCAAGCAAAAAAAATTTTGGCTGCCCCCCCACCCCCACCCCTGGGTTCTCCCCTCCCCCCACCCCAACTGCATCCTCCTGCCGCCCCAGCCCTGGGTCACTGGTAACTTGCTCCCAGGGCGGGTCATTCAGCAGGAATTTTGAATGTGCACAGAACACAGACAGGATTGGTTCCCATATGGTTACAGAACTGCAGTAAAGTGGAACAATTTTCAGCTTGTGTGATTGAAGGCTATCTGGATGCATATTATAAGACTGTCCTACGTAAATGAGGAAAAGTTGAGGTGCCTTTATTATTCTTTTGTTCCATTCTTTGTTTCTATGGGGAATTTGCCAGTGCAATATCACTGTCTTCCTTTTAAACAAATAAAACTAAAACTTAAAAAAAAAATAATAATAATAATAATAATAAAAAAAAGCAATGGCTGTTGAAAATAGCAATTCCAGTCCTAATAACCACTGGGAAGCATTTCTTGCTCAATTTATTCTACTTTTTCTACAGCAAGTTACAGTGGATCAGTATATTTGATTTGGGAGAAATGAAGTAACAGCTGCCCAAATTGAGCTTGAGCACGCCTGAATTTTGAGGGTGTTCAGATCTGGAAGGCAGGTGCTAGATTCCCTTTCTGAATATTAGCTAAATCTGGAAAAGAAAAGTCAATTTCTGCTTCCATGGCTCAGAAGTGGAAATCCTCCTACGTGCCTGGTACTGTATCTAAAGCTGCCCAGGTCCAGTAGAGCCTCCCCTCCCTTACTTTTCATTTTAAATTCTAGTGGGATCCATGTACCTCCCTTGCTAGGCTTCAGATAGAGAGGTGCACTGTCCATTTAGTCCACCCAATTCTTGCTTTGGGGGAGAGCCCAGGACTGGGGCGGCAGGAAGTGCGGGGGGGGGGGGGGGGCGGGGGAGAGCCCAGGGCTGGGGCGGGAGGGGGGGCGGGGGGGGGCCAGGGGGGGGGGGGGGGGGGGGGGGGGGGCCCAGGTCGGGGGGGGGGGCGGCAAAAAACCTAGGCTCTGTCCCTACCATTCACAACAAGCTGCAGGTTTCAGTTCCATACTCCTTCCCCCTCCCTTTCCTGTTACTAGCGGCCAAGAGAATGCTGGGAAATGTAGTTCTTTCCCTGCTCCAGGGCTGGCTCTATAGGCAGCGAGCTAACCAAGGAACTACAGCTCCCAGGGCCCCCAGTTGGTTCTCAGCTCCCATGCTGGATTCTTGCGCCCCTGCAAATGTGCCGCCCCAAGCAACTGCTTGCTTTGCTGGTGCCTAGAGCCGGCCCTGATAATTCATATACTATTTTTTTTTTCTGTTGTCAGATATAGCGCAGCTGGTGGTTGAAGAATGCAGATAATTACCCAGGGTTATCTAATTTTTGGACACACTTAGTATTTCAGTGTGAGTCTTCCGTCCACAGCAGACATTATAAATATAATTTGTAGCTCCAAATATACAGGTTAATGCATGAATGGCTCAGAACTTTTTCAATATAGATTTAAATGTTAGTATCTCTTTGATAGTGCACACAGATTGATTTAACACACATTTCAGGGACTGGTTGAAGTGATTATATATTCAGTCAGACTTCTATGAACTTTTTTAGTCCTGGAAAATAGTATCTAAGTATTGGAAAAAGCAGCACAATATACTGTATTTACTATCCGAGGTTCTCTCTGGGCTTTGCCAACAGAGGCATAAATATGTGATAAGTACTAGATCAGCTATGATGACTACATTTGTAGACCAAGTATTATGAATAGGAAGATAAAACAAGGGGTTGGTCTGACCGTTACAAAAGGTGAGAGACACCCATATGATTAATGGTACTGTATCCTCTTCTCTAGTTATTTTCTCAGAGGGTGACAAAATAAATGCTTTAAAACATACTGAGTGTAGGATGGTGTTTGGAGGTAACTAAAGCTGAATCTTAGTGCTGTGTCTTCTTTTACAAATAAAACATATGCTCTTCTGTGGAAATTAGACCTCCTTCACCACATTTTCATCCCTTGGCTTGAAAGTCTCCCAGAAGTGGTGCTTTTTTTTTTTTTAAAGGATGATTGTCCATCAAAAGGGAACATTCAGATTTTGATTTAATCTGTAGATAATCAGGCAAGTGAGCATTCAAGGCTGTATGATTGGTGGAGTGTGACAGGGCAGAAAGAGGCAAGAGCTGATAACTCGGTAAAGGGAGAAGTATGCAGAGCCTCCGAAGCAGTGACTATTTTGATTTAGATAATAAAAAAGATGCTTGTACAAAGGCTCTGGGTGCCCTAACACTTAATATCACAACATAATCCCCACAGTATAAAAATGTTCATTCAGACAGGAACTCAACCAGTTAGCCTTCTACAAAAAAAAAGCTCCTTTCTTCCACATTATCATTTCAGAAACATACTCTCAGCCATCTCCAAAAATCCTGCCAAACAGATGTCTTTTTTTTGTTTGCCCATAATGTCACCAAATTTGGACCATTTTGGACCAAGGGTGAGCAAGTTCCAGAGTCTAGGAGACGTCACAGTAAATGCCCTGCTAGCAGCCCCCTTTCCTTTAACAAGAAGGGATCCACCTTGATAGCCTCTGCGGATTGTTGCTGTGGCAGTATGGAATGGGGGAGTGGCAGTCTCTCAAGCAGGCAGTTCTGAGGCTGTTAAGGGCTTTATAGGCCATAGTTAACACCTTAAACTCTACTTTAAAACCAGTAGGCAACTAGCATGGATCCCACAGTACTGTTGTCCTGTGCTCCCAGCATGTTGTCCTCACTCAGTAAGCAAGCTGCTGTATTCTACATCAGCTTCAGCCTCTGAATGTATTGAGGCTTTGTGCCATGCAGAAGGCATTGCAGTAGTCTAATTTTGAAGTAACAAGGCCTCAGGCAATGTTGTTAAGATCTGCATCCAAAAGGAAAGCTGACGTTAAAAAGTGGACTGGGTTACTGCTGTACCATTATCATCCAGCAGCAGCTTGGGGTCTAGAACTGCCCCTAATTTGTAAACCCTGGTAACTAATGGTGAATGCACCCCCTCAATTAAAGGGACTGCTGCTTTCCCCAACCCACTACCTTCACCTCAATCTGGTGTGGGTTGAGCTTCAGACAACTCACTCTCCTCCATGACCCAATCTCAACTAGATATCGGCTGAGGTGTGGAACTGCAGTCAGAATTGGATGAGATGGAGACCTACACCTGGGTGCCATCAGCATACGGAAAACACTGCTCCCTATGCCTTCTTCGACAGTTCCATATATATGTTGAACAGGAGGATTGACAGAATTGTACTCTGTGGCACCAGACATCTAAGAGCTCTTCAGGAATAGGAGCAAATGATAGCTATTATCCACTGAGATCTCTCCAAGAGAAAAGCATGAAGATACTGAATGGAAGCCCTGTTCATTCCCACCAGGGCCCTCAGGTGAGTTAACAACACTTCATGATCAATAGTATCAAAGGCATCTTGTAGACCTAATAATATCGGTATGGACACCTGATCTTCATCCACCACCAGTCGATGCAGTCCCTGTGCCCTGACCAGGTCTATACTCAGCCTGACAAGAGTTAAGGAGATCAAAGGAATCTAGGTACTATGAGAATTCTCACTACAGACTTCTCTCCACAATCTTACCCAAAAAGGGAATATATGATACTGGCCAAGAATTAACTAGAGTGTCAACATCAAACAATGACTTTTTGGGCAAAGTCAAAACTAAAAATGAAATACTGGTGCTTCCTTCAAAGCAACAGGCAGACTGCCCTCCAACAGAAGTATCGACAGTCTCCACAAGTCAAGGACCAAGAACTTTTCCACTAGCCTTCAGAAAACAGGAAGGACATGGATCCAAAGTACAGGTTGTGGGACTGAGTTTTCTCCACACCTCCTGTACCTCAGTGAGCATCACCAGCTGAAACTCTAGCACAGAAAATAAGGCCCTTGGTTCCTTCCAGACCTTGCTCTGTCACCACAGAAGCAGATAGCTCATCCCTAATCTGATCAAATTTATCTGAAAAATAACAAGACATTTCATAACAATGAGAGGAGCTCAAAGCAGTTACAGAGTGGAGACAGTAAAGATTCCCCAGTCTATCTACAATCTGGAAATCTTGTCTAAAAGAATCTTGTTCTTTTAGTGGAAAAGAGGGATTCAAAGCTGGAGGAATGTGAGAGACATGGTCAGATCAAGCTGTCTGTCATTGCACTGAGGTCTGCATGTGACTCTGTGATGGGGGCACTCCCCTCTTGAGCGCCTCCTGCTGATGCATGCAGTACTGCAGGCCTTTCACATGCTTGGCACCCCTTATAGATTGTTGAGCTCACTTGGCAGGTCTTCAGTGTCCCAATCACACAGTCAAAATGAACCCTTTCTGGGGTAGCAAAAGAGTTCTTACTAGGGCCTTCAGTCCTTTAAATTATATCCTTCGCTCGGGTTTCCCAATAAACCTTGTTCCCCGTCTTGGGGTTTATACCGCTTTGCTGGTTGGGAGAACCCTGAGTAGTGGGCTGGGATCCTATAAACAGTAGCCGCATACTGCTTACTTCAATCTTCTGCTGTTATTTCCTTGGCCTCTTTCCACCTGGTCCCTTTATCTTAGGTCCTCTCTCAGCTTAGGCAAATGCAGCCAGAACCAAACTCTGGTTATCCCTTGAGCTCCTTTGGCCAAAGAGGAGCTCTGTGCTTTGCCCCTCTTGTCCCGACTAGAAACTGACCTGCTAAGGCCCGGCAGCTCCTTTTATCTGAGCCTGCTGGGCTCTCATTGGCTGCTTCTATGAATCTCTCTAGCCTCTCCTTTCCTGGGGAAGGGTGTAGTAGGACTGCGGGGCCTCCAGCTGGGGGCCACAAAGGCCTGGTACACCCCATCACAGACTCCTTCCGAGAACACCATGTCACTCTGTATCTGCAGAAGGAGATGCTACAGAGATACCTTGCATCTCATTGTCCAGAGCACTACATTTACAGCACTCCTGGGCAGATAATTACCATTACTCATGTTCCTTTATCATATTAGGTAGTATTTCTAGGTTGCCAAGAATTTGGCTGTACACAAGCCCCATCCCATAACCTCTTGTGACCTGAACTCCTCCCGATAAATTCTGAGTAGTTCCAATGTGTGCAGGTGATACTTTTTTATAAAAAAGTGGAATAGTTCCTTCAATGCTTTTAATTTCCTGTGTTAGATTAGCTCCCTAGTCAGAAGTCAGTGTTAATGTGATGTATATTAACAGTGATCAGACTGCATATCTGGGGTTGAATGAAATGCAAATGTCACTGACACGCTACTGTTAGTTCATTTTATGCATGTTAAATATTAAAATTATAGTAGAATAGTTTGTGTTAGCACAACCCACATCAGTGGTTTGTCAACCAATATATTGCCAAATTACTTACATAAAAACAAGTAGATTAGTCACTTAAATTTATCCAGGCTGAACTTAGAAGTCTTAGTATACTCAACGCACAGAAATTATTCTTCTGCACAGAAATGTACACATAAAATATAAAGAATATTTCAGGACATGCTGTGATAGCATTATGATCTGTGCAACTTCTTGTTTGTGCAATTAATCAACCTTATGTATGGTTCACTCTGAAAGGCGACTATGTAAAAATTGCACATTTTTCTTCAAGAGACCTGCTGTGCATGTATGAATTCAGTCATATTTGATTACTTTAGTGATCAAAAGAATGTTTTACTATTGTTGGCTGCTATTAACCCTGCAGAGCCAACACAGCAAAGAAGTAGAGAGCTGGATTCTTTCTTGCACATCAGTAGAACTATTCACTTTAAGTTACACCTATATGTTTAGCCAAAGCTATGTTCGGCTAAACTCTTTCAGAAATTCAGTTATTGAAAATGGTTCAGATTCTCCTTGAATAAAAAGAAAAGAAATACTAAATACTTATTTTTATTGCATGCACTGTTGATATGCAGTACTTGCTGGAGACCTCATTGAATTTACATTTTGATATAAGAAGTTTAAATTAGGAGAAGGTCTGTCTCATTTTAATATGGAAGAGAATGGGATAGAAATACTGAGGACACTGTTAAGTAGTTTGAGCCATAGGGAATCATTTTAGCATCAGATGAGAAAACTCACCAAATTATCATAATTTATATAGATTTTTGAAAAAAACCTTGTTCTTTTCTCTAAGCCACTGTTTCCAAATTATGCAAGATTTTTGTGCTGTTACTATATCTATATGATCAGTAGAGGGAGCACAAGTTCTCACTCTCTTCCCAAAGGTGTACTATCCTCGGTGATGATGCCAATAGAGGTAGATAAACTAAACAGATTCATATTGCTTTCTGCTCCTGAAGAAACAAGAACAACTCAGTGCTCACAAATGGAAAAGAACAAATCTAGTTGGGAAAGAAATGTTACTGTCAGTGGCCCAGATCATCTTTTCCGAAGGGTAAAGGGGACGTGGAGGAGGAAATTTCACTTGCCCACACTCCCACCCTTAACACATTTGTAGCATAAGATCTCCTCCTATGGAAAAGGCCATTTGGATTGAACCCAAACCTATGTTGATCGTGGGATATATGAGCAGCTAGGGCTTTCCATGTGGGGACCCTGTGCTCCCACACCAGCTCTGGCACCATACTTGACCTAAAATTTGACAGTGTGGCTACATTGGCACTGCGTTATCAGAAGCTCCCTGATTGCAGCTCCCATCAAGACTCCTTTGGTCAAGGTTCTGCAGAAAAGACAATATACCCCTGAGCTGCAATATCTTCCCAGGTAAATTATGTGGGACTGTAGGAATAATGATCTGTTGCTTCCCAGTCTTCACCTCTTCCTCCCTTGGACCCACAGAGGGATTAGTAATGGGCCCGGGCCAGGAAGGGAGATAGTGTTGCAGAGGAGAGGGAACACTCACGGGGCTAATATTTTAAGAAATTAGTGTAGACAATGGAGAGCAAACAAAAATGTAAAGTTAGAAATAAATACTTGATACTTCTATACAGTAACTCCTCACTTAAAGTCATCCCAGTTAACTTTGTTTCGTTGTCACGTTGCTGATCAATTAGGGAACATGCTCATTTAAAGTTGCACAATGCTCCCTTATAACGTTGTTTGGCAGCCGCCTGCTTTGTCCACTGCTTGCAGAAAGAGCAGCCCGTTGGAGCTAGCTGGTGGAGGCTTGGAATCGGGGTGGACCAGCAGCCCCCCATTAGCTCCCCGCTCCCCTAAGTTCCCTGTGCGGCAGCCACCCAGTAGGCTATCAGTTGCCAGCAGTTCAGCTGTCCCTCCCCCCACTGCCATGTGCTGCTCCTGTCCTCTGCCTTGGAGCTGCTCCTGGGAGCCTCCTGCTTGATGTGCGGGGGGGGGGGAGAGAGAGGGGTGCTAATGTCAGGGTGTCCCCCTCCCCCCTGTTCCTGCCCCTTGCTTACCCCATTTCCATAGAGCAGGGGACACGACAGGGCTCAGGACGGAGGGAGCATGCTAGCAGCAGCTGCTGTCTCAACTTGCTGATCTACTTAAAAACTTGCTGATCTACTTAAAAAGGCATTGTATTTACAGTGGGGTCAGCATACTTAAAGGGGCAATGCGCCTCTCTCTCTCACGCACATAGGGTGTGTGTCTCTGTCTGCCATGCTGTCTTCCCTCCCTCCATTTGTGCTGCCTTGTAGAGTGTGAGGCTACATTAACAACAATGTGTTAACCCTTGAGGGATCAGCTGTTCTAGTTCATCAATTAGCAGTAAGGCCTCCCTGGGAAATATCCCACCCTCTTCCACCCTCTGACTTCACCAACTCCAGAGCCGGCTCCAGGCACCAGCGCAGGAAGCAGGTGCTTGGGGCGGCCAACAGAAAGGGGCGGCACGTCCGGGTCTTCGGCGGCAATTCGGTGGTGGATCCCTCAGTCCCTCTCGGAGGGAAGGACCTGCCGCCGAAGAACGAAGCGACAGCGGTAGAGCTGCCGCCGAAGTGCTGCCGATTGCGTCTTTTTTTTTTTTTTTTCCGCTGCTTGGGGTGGCAAAAACGCTGGAGCCGGCCCTGACCAACTCAGCCAAGCTTCACAATGATCATTGCTGTGTACAGTATTAAATTGTTTGTTCAAAACTTATACTGCATGTATGTGTGTGTATTTATATATATATATATATAAAAATAGTCTTTTGTCTGGTGAAAAAAACTTCCCTGGAACCTAACCCCCCATTTACATTAATTCTTATGGGGAAATTGGATTCACTTAACATCGTTTCATTTAAAGTCAGGAACATAACTACAGAGTTAAGCAAGGAGTTACTGTACTTTGGTCTAAGCAGGGCAAGTGAATAACAATTTCTGTGACTTGATGTGGATGAGGAAGTTTTGAAGTACATAGCTACTTGAGAGTCACATCACTCTAAAATATAGGAGGCCCTGGAGTGCCAAGTCAGATTGTTGATATTGGCAATGCTTTGTTTACTCTTCTTATTAATTTTGGGCAAAAAGGTGCAATGGGAAAAATATATAAATTGTATTTGATAACTTCCCATCAATGGGTGCAGGATCTTTGCTTTACCACACATGTGTTAACTAGCTTGTAGAAATGGGAATTTGCAATATTTAACAGATCATTTTTAGGGTTTCCTTGCCCCCCTCAGCTGGAGTTCTTCACTTTCTTTGCATTCATTAATTGGAATTGTTAGCTGCGGTTGGCTGAATACTCCATTAAAATGTTCTCACCACGATTCCTTTTGTTTTGTTTACAGTCTTCCATCTTTTGCTTTTACGGTGTCACTGTGGCTCTGTGAAACCATGATGACAACTGCTTACACACCAGAAACAGTTTCTTAGAGTCAGCTCTTTCTGATGCTTCTTCACCTTCTCTTGCTTTTTTATCCAGCTGTTTTCTCTCATCTTTGACATAACTTTTGTCTCTCTAGATCAGGGGTAGGCAACCTATGGCACGTGTGCCAAAAGCAGCACGCAAGCTTATTTTCAGTGGCACTCACACTGCCCGGGTCCTGGCCACCGGTCCGGGGGGCTCTGCATTTTAATTTAATTTTAAATGAAGCTTCTTAAACATTTTTAAAACCTTGTTTACTTTACATACAACAATAGTTTTGTTATATATTATAGACTTATAGAAAGCGACCTTCTAAAAACATATTACTAGCACGCGAAACCTTAAATTAGAGTGAATAAATGATGACTCGGCACACCACTTCGGAATGGTTGCCGACCCCCGCTCTAGATACTGCCGTTGCACTGTTGGTTGTTTTTCTTGTTGTGTCACCTATCCTGGCCTTTCTTTTAAGGCTTTTCTTTCCTTAATCAGTTTCTGTGTGTGAAACTTCTTGATTCTCTTGATCCAAGTGAATTTGGGGCGGCTTCCAGCAAATATCTCTAAAGCAAGCCTATTGTTCCTCTATAACACTGGAGGATAATAAATTTATCATGATTTGTAACAAAACATGCTCTTATAATTTGAGTCAACTAATTCCCATTCCACTAGAGTTGGTGTTGTCAAGGATTAGTCAACTCCCTCCACGTGAATGTCATCTTGCCTGCTTGAGTAGGGTACTGAATACGGTCTGAATGGAGTCTTCCTCGTCCAGTCCAATTTTAGAAGCAGAAATAGAGAACGCAATTAAGCAGCTACAATATGGCAAACAATAATACATCCTGCAATGGGAGTATGCAGAAAAAGTTAAAAGTAAAGAAGTTTTATCCGAAAGATGAAAGAATAGCTTGACCAAAAAAAAAAAAGCGAGAAAAGCCAAAGAAGTATAAATGAGAGGCAACTCCAAGAAATTGTTCCCAGTGTGTAAGCAGTTATCATCATGATTCCAAAGTCACAGTGGTGTCTGTCACAGTTCAGGGCAGTTGCACCTATATTCCCCCTCCATGGTCCAGCAAGGACACCCACTCTCAGTTGTCCAGTTCTCCAGCCATCACCTTTGCTGGGCGGAGACCCACATCTCTCTCCCTGCTTACTGAGATTTTTTCCAGGCTGCACAGTTCCCTGCCTACACCATGTTATTCCCCAGCAAAGAAGACTCACTAAACAGGATGCCTCTGTGCTTTGCTTACTCTTCAAAGGCAACAAATAGTGTAATTGCCACAGTTCATTTACCACATAGTTCTTTATAAGCAAGCACACTTATTCTTATAGTAAAAACGTTACAGAGAAAACATATTAAAACCAATAAAAGAACCTACGCACATACTACTAAGCTTACCTGAGATTGCCCCGTGATTCCAACAAGGGCTGTGGCTGGTGAACAATCCTTTAAACCCCTCCAAGAATCTTTCCTGTGATTACATCATAACCACTTTGGCTCAGAACAAGCACACTTGTGAATCTGAGTCACTTATTTATCCATTTTGGTCTTCGAGGAGACTGTATAATAGGTAATCAGCTAGACAATGGGTTTTCTCCTCAAGGCACACCTTCAAAAGGATGAATCTGGATATTAATTTTTAATACAGTTTGGGAAAAAGAACTTTGCCTAGAGGATTGGAAGAAAGGTGTGATCAGTAAAATATTATAAGAAAAAGTGGTATACGATAACTTATGAGGACTAACATTATTTTCAGTACCCAGAAAAGTGTTTTGCAGTATGCTGTGGAACAGAGTCAAACTGGACATAGATGAAAAACTGTAATGAGCAAGCAGGCTTTAGACCAGAAAGATTGTGTGTAGATCACATCTTTATCCTGAGACGATTGATTGAGAAAGGGCTCTCCTATGATAGAAGATTAGTCTTGAAATTCATAGATTTCACCAAGGCTTTTGAATGCATTCATAGAGAGTTGCTGAGGAAGATCTTGCAACAAAAGAGTTTCCTAGAAAGTGTTGCTGATCAAGATGCTTTATGAAGTTCAAAATGCTGTGAGAGAGAGAAAGACAGAGGCCGATTGGTTTGATATCCTCACTGGAGTGCGGCATTTTAGTACCCTTTCTTTACTGCATTATGATAGAGCATCATCAAAGGAAGATACAGGAGTTATGTGGAGTAGAAGAAAACTTTAAGCTCTTGAATTTGCTTATGACATGTTGGACATGGATTATGATGCCATGAAAATGATAACTACCAATGTTAAAAGTAAAGGTGCTAAAGTAGGATTAAGAATAAGCCAAAAGAAAATGCAAGTCATGATTGTTGAAAGAGGAGTTAGCATTGATGGTGCTTATGTGATTGATAGTGAAGACTACAGGATTATTAGTGATTTTGTATATCTTGGAAGCACAGTTAGTGCTGAGTGCCAATTCTGTAAGGAGGTGTAAGCAAAAATTGGGAAGATAAGTAGAGCTTTTTTGTGACTGGCAAATATTTGGAAAAACAGGGAGACTCACACAAGAACAGGGGTGAAAGTAACTTAAAGGACTTACCGGTACGCCGGAGTCCTGAGCGGGGCGTGGCTTCAACCGGAAGAGGCGGGGCCTCAACTGGAAGAGGCAGGGCCTTTCAAGATTTAAAGGCCCTGGGACTCTGGCTGTGGCTGGGAGCCCCATAGCCTTTAAATCACCCCGGAGCTACCAGCTGCAGAGGCAGCTGGGAGCTCCGGTGGAGCTTTAAAGGGCCCAGGGCTGCCCGCAGCGGCCGGAGCCCTGGGCCCTTTAAATCCCTGTCCAAACCCGGCTGCCGGAGCTCCAGTGGCGCTTTAAAGGGCCTGGGGATCCCCGCAGCGGCCGGAGCTCTGGGCCCTTTAAATCCCCGCCCGAGCCCAGCTGCCGGAGCTCCAGCAGTGCTTTAAATGGCCCGGGGCTCCCCGCAGCGGCTGGAGCCCTGGGCCCTTTAAATCACCGCCGCAGAAGCTGATCCAGTCCGGCACGGCGCACTGGGTCTTGTCGGTACGCCGTACCGGCTTACTTTCACCTCTGCACAAGAACCAAAATAAAATTGTACAATGTTATTATGATACCAGTATTGTTATATGCTTTTGAAACTGGACAAATAGCAGAAGCCCATAACAGGAAACTTGATGTATTCCAACATAGATGCTTGCTGAGAATACTTGGTGTCCATTGGTGGAATAAATAGTAACTAATGCTGATGTAAAGACAATGATTTGAGAAAGAAGGCTGAAGTGGTTTGGGAATATTGTACAGATGTAAAAAAACCCTTATTTCTAGACAAACCCATGACACAATATCACTTGGTGGAAGATGAAAAAGAGGAGGAGAACATGACATCATAAAACCATTGAGAAAGATGTCTCTGTCATGGAAGTAGACTACAATGGAGCAAGAAATATGGCACTAGACGGAGATGGAAACACAGGTTGCCTCATGTGTGACAAGGCATGAAAGTATCTAATATAATTTTCCCCATTAGGAATTTACTGCTTTTGTTATGTATAACAAGGACAATTTTAGTTTCTTCATTTGATTACACAGTAATTGTTTTTTTCCTATGTATGCCTTTAAATTAATTTTTATTGGAATATTTGAATATAAAAAGCTTATTATGTAAATTTTCACAGAGTGTAAATAAATTACATATGAAATGTTGATCTGTTTCCATACCACAGAGTTGGAATGAGGAGAGGATCTTTTTAATTTTTTTTAATTGAAAACATTTTATTAATATCTGTACATATAAAATATATTTGTGAATATGCAATAATACTTTAGAAGATAAAATTCTGAGAGCGAATAGAAAAAAATGGGAATTATTGGAGATCAGTAGCATCACAGTACAATAGGGAAATTATATTTGTTTAGCAAATTGCATATAGTTTTCAGCACATAGTGTTACTCTGCCTCTCTTAGATTATTTTGTATGTGTAGAATTGTAACTTTTAATTGTTTTACATGTGAAGTCTGGCATATTTTTCCTGTGTTTGTAGGTCAATATGATTATATAAGAGCATTGTGGTAAAAAATATTTGAGAGACTTGATGCTATTTATGAAACTAGAGCTAAACAATTCCCCCAAACTGTGATCTTTCACACTACATTCTTTTTTCGGAATAGGGAAAATTATGAGAACATTTTTAATCCAGACTTTCATAGTAGTGCTTCTTACCCAAAAGCATTTGTGGGATGCAGGAGTTACTGTTAGAAGTGAATGCAAAAGGTGTTGTTCACATCATTATTTCAGAATGTATTAATCCAGGAACATTATAGCATAGTAACCAGCAGCCTTGATATAAACTTTTGTAAAATGCTTTAATTTGTACTCAGAGGCAAATCCTATTGCTAGGCTGTAGTCGGTATTTATATATTGAGTAATAATGGAAACACTAGCTATCAGTAGGCAAGTAGCCTGGAGACAGATCTTGAGTAGCCTAAACTCCTGCCTGAGCAGTGAGTCACTCTTTGCCCCTTTCAAACCTAAAAGCCAAAGCATAAACAAATTCTTCCTCATGCAAGTAGTGTTGTACACATAAGAAATCCTAAAGCACTCAAAGGAACTATTCCTAGTGTAGGGGTTGCAGGCTCATGACCATAGATCACTTGTATTAATTGGCATAACCCTGCCACAAAGGCAGTGGGCTGGTCACAGGGTGTCTGCCTTATTACTTGAAGATAGGCTATTGTTACTGTTAATCCAAAGGTTCTCGAATTTTTTCATACAGTGGACCACATTTTTATGAACATGTTGTCTCATGGAGCATCTCTTTTCCCTTCCGTGATTGCATGGGCCACTCCCTTTCCCTCCCAACAATATAGCAACTACAACAATTGTTTACATACAAAAATAATATTCGAAAGCATATAATGTTTAACTCTCTGTACCATAATTTGGGAACCTTGGTTCTGGTCACTTTATAATCTAAAACTAAACTCTTTAGGATCATTTTTATTTTATTTTATTTTGCATATATTTTAAGTATATAAAGAAGCAACTTTTTCTTCAGTGAAGTAAAATACTCCAAAATAAGCTTGGTAGTATAATTTAGAGTATAAGTTTTAAACCTAATTTTATGTTTTCTGTTCCCAGGGGCAGTGATTGTTTCCACTCCACAAGACATTGCTTTACTGGATGCACGCAAAGGAGCTGAGATGTTTCGAAAAGTCCATGTGCCTGTAAGCATTTAGAAAGAAATATATTGAATTCTTCCAAAAAGTGAAACATTTCTAAATTGTGGAGACAGGTGAATTTTTTAAATGAACTACTGAATTTCACAAATTCTGTTTCGATAAAACACTTAAAAACTAGTATATTTCTCTAGCCTGTGATATAAAGGCAGAAGCCTGCTTGCTTGCTTTAACAGGATGATGGAAAGAATCTGTTTTAGAATTTAATTGAGATCACGATACCACTTGATGTTCTAAAATAAAATGACCTTATAGTCCCAAATAGACTGGATTATAAATCAGCCTTCTGTCTGTTATATATCCTGACCAACCTGATTGCCTTCTAAGATGAGATAACTGGCTCTGTGGATATGGGGAAAGCAGTGGACGTGACTTTAGCAAAGCTTTTGATACGGTCTCCAACAGTATTCTTGCCAGCAAGTTAAAGAAGTATGGACTGGATGAATGGACTATAAGGTGGATAGAAAGCTGGCTAGATTGTCAGGCTCAACAGGTAGTGATCAACGGCTTGATGCCTAGTTGGCAGCCGGTATCAAGCAGAGTGCCGCAGGGGTCAATCCTGGGGCTGGTTTTGTTCAACATCTTCATTAATGATCTGGATGACGGGATGGATTGCACCCTCAGCAAGTTCACGGATGACACTAAGCTGGGGGGAGAGGTAGATATGCTGGAGGATAGGGACCTAGACAAATTAGAGGATTGGGCCAAAAGAAATCTAATGAGGTTCAACAAGGACAAGTGCAGAGTCCTGCACTTAGGATGGAAGAATCCCATACACTGTTACAGGCTGGGGACCAACTGGCTAAGCGGCAATTCTGCAGAAAAGGACCTGGGGATTACAGTGACGAGAAGCTGGATATGAGTCAACAATGTGCCCTTGTTGCCAAGAAAGAGAATGGCATATTGGGCTGCATAAGTAGGAGCGTTGCCAGCAGATCGAGGGAAGTGATTATTCGCCTCTATTCGGCATTGGTGAGGCCACAATTGGAGTATTGTGTCCCCTTTTGGGCCCCCCACTACAGAAAGGATGTGGACAAATTGGAGAGAGTCCAGTGGAGGGCAACGAACATGATTAGGGGGCTGGGGCACATGATTTATGAGGAGAGGCTGAGGGAACTGGGCTTATTTAGTCTGAAGAAGAGAAGAGTGGGGGGAGGGGTATTTGATAGCAGCCTTCAACTACCTGAAGGGGGTTTCCAAAAAGGATGGAGCTAGGCTGATCTCAGTGGGGGGCAGATGACAGAACAAGGAGCAATGGTCTCAAGTTTCAGTGGGAGAGATCTAGGTTGGATATTAGGAAACACTATTTCCCTAGGAGGGTGGTGAAGCACTGGAATGGGTTACCTAGGGAGGTGGTGGAATCTCCATCCTTAGAGGTTTTTAAGACCCGGTTTGACAAAGCCCTGGCTGGGATGATTTAGTTGGTATTGGTCCTGCTTTGAGCAGGGGTTGGACTAGATGACCTCCTGAGGTCTCTTCCATGATTCTTAGATCATCTTCTATGATTCTATGATTCATGACTCAGCCCTGTAGCAGGTCACTGTATAGTCCTCCCCTTTCCAGACAGTCTTCTGCTCCAAGATCAGATCCTGTGCTACTTCCCCAGTGTCTGGTAGGGTAACCCAGGCCTGCCAACTACTCCAGGTTCCAGTCCAGGTACCCTCTGTCTAGTAACTATGGTTTGCTTGGTCCAAATAGCTTGTCAGTATTTCCGTGGACTCCTTCTTCTCTCTGTGACTTCTTCCCAGAAACTGTACCCCCCAAACATCCGTCCCTTGTTCCAGGGGAGTGACTGTAGTCCTCTTCCCCTGGAGCCCTCTTCTGGTCTTGGTTTGCAAGTTCAGCCTGCCCCTGCCCAGCTGGACTTCATCATCAATTAGCCTTCAGTCCCTGGTTCTCCCCCAAGTGCAGCCTTTCAGGTTAATTGTCCTAACAGCCTCCTCTGCCTTGTGTGGGGTGGATACCCCATCACAAGCTTGTTACTGCTTGACATGATGAGGATGTCATTTTTGTGGCATGGAGCAGCCTTCAGTCTGCTGTGATCACCTTTAGGCTGGTCCCAAAGTGAAACATGACAAATTCTAGGACTCTATTAAAAGTTTGTGTTCCCCCAAACATTAGCTGTTCTAAGATGAATATGATAGTTCAGTGTGTACAGTGTTGTTTATTTAATATTTATTTTGCTATTGTGTCCAGAGGCCTCAGTCAGAATATTGTGAGGGCTGATGTACAAACACGCATAGGAGGACATGATCCGTGCCTCAAGGAGTATACACTCTAAGGGATTTTCCACCCAAATGAAGATTTAATAGTGCTTTTTCTGGCACCCATGCTCCTGAGCCAAAGAACAAGTATATTATGAAAAATTAGCTCATCTATTGAAAATCATGTTTTTCTTCTCACCTCTGAAACTCCTTGTTGCACTTGGTGGCTGTCTTGGATATATAAAGGATGATGAAACTTCTGGTCCTCTTCCTATCGCTCAGCAGAAAATTGCTGAAACCCTGCAGTTTTTTCTAGATGTTTCATTAGGAGATTTTTATGGGTTACTCTGACTTTGTAACTTTCATGGGGAGATGTCTTGTATCCATTAATTAAGTAGTTTTTACACTGGATCAAAGATAATCCATCATCAATGTCTTTGTACTGAACTGTTGAAACACAAGTGCCTTGCCTACAAAAAATGGAAAATCCAAGGCATTGGTATTATTTATTTATTATCATTATTTTTACCACTACTGCTTCTCTCACCGTGGCATCCAAGATGTTTTCAAAGGGACACTATTAAGGGTCCAAAAGCAAGCTATTCCGCTGGGTAGGAAAGATAGAAAATGTGGCAAAAGACCGCCTTGGCTTAATCACAAGATCTTGCATGATCTAAAAAATAAAAAGGAGTCATGTAAAAAATGGAAACTAGGACAAATTACAAAGGATGAATATAGGCAAACAGTACAGGAATGCAGGGGCAAGATTAGAAAGGCAAAGGCACAAAATGAGCTCAAACTAGCTACGGGAATAAAGGGAAACAAGAAGACTTTTTATCAATACATTACAAGCAAGAGGAAGATCAAAGACAGGGTAGGCCCACTGCTCAGTGAGGAGGGAGATACAGTAACAGGAAACTTGGAAATGGCAGAGATGCTTAATGACTTCTTTGTTTCGGTCTTCACCGAGAAGTCTGAAGGAATGCCTAACATAGTGAATGCTAATGGGAAGGGGGTAGGTTTAGAAGAGAAAATAAAAAATGAACAAGTTAAAAATCTCTTAGAAAAGTTAGATGCCTGCAAGTCACCAGGGCCTGATGAAATGCATCTTAGAATACTCAAGGAGCTAACAGAGGAGGTATCTGAGCCTCTAGCTATTATCTTTGGAAAATCATGGGAGACAGGAGAGATTCCAGAAGACTGGAAAAGGGCAAACATAGTGCCCATCTACAAAAAGGGAAATAAAAACAACCTAGGAAACTACAGACCAGTTAATTTAACTTCCGTGCCAGGGAAGATAATGGAGCAAGTAATTAAGGAAATCATCTGCAAATACTTGGAAGGTGGTAAGGTGACAGGGAATAGCCACCATGGATTTGTAAAGGACAAATCATGTCAAATTAATCTGATAGCTTTCTTTGGTAGGATAATGAGTCTTGTGGATAAGGGAGAAGTGGTGGATGTGGTATACCGAGGCCATGGCTACACTTGCAAGTTACAGCGCTGTAAAGCCTCCCCCAGCGCTGTAACTCACTCCCCGTCCACACTGGCAGGGCACTTACAGCGCTGTATCTCCCTCCGTACACCGCTGCAGGTACTCCACATCTCCGAGAGGAATAACAGCTGCAGCGGAGTGGCTACGACTCATGTGTGAGTGTAAACGCTTGCAGCGCTGTACTAATCACCTTGTCAAGTGGCCAATCCTCTCCATTGTTGTGACCGGCTGCAGGAATGCGGAAGTGCCAGTGTCAAAGCTCCTACCACAGAGAAAAGCAAACAATTTGCAGCTTGCTTTGAGTGAGTAAATGAATGAGCAGGGGGCCGGGAGTTCGGAACTTGCAAAATAGAGAGCTGACATGCTCCAAAAAGCACTCTCTCTCCCCCCACACTCCCTGTCACAATCCCCCCCCCCCCCCCCGTTTTGAAAAGCACGTTGCAGCCACATGAATGCTGGGATAGCTGCCCATAATGCACTGCTCCCAACACAGCTGCAAATTTTGCAAGTGTGGCCACACCACTGCGCTGGCAGCTGTCAGTGTGGACAGACTGCAGCGCTTTTCCCTACTCAGCTGTACGAAGACAGGTTTACCTCACAGCGCTGTACAGCTGCAAGTATAGCCAAGGCCCTAGACTTTAGTAAGGCATTTGATATGGTCTCTCATGATATTCTTATCGATAAACTAGGCAAATACAACTTAGATGGGGCTACTATAAGGTGGGTGCATAACTGGCTGGATAACCATACTCAGAGAGTAGTTATTAATGGTTCCCAATCCTGCTGGAAAGGTATAACGAGTGGGGTTCCGCAGGGGTCTGTTTTGGGACCGGCTCTGTTCAATATCTTCATCAACGACTTAGATATTGGCATAGAAAGTACGCTTATTAAGTTTGCGGATGATACCAAACTGGGAGGGATTGCAACTGCTTTGGAGGATAGGGTCATAATTCAAAATGATCTGGACAAATTGGAGAAATGGTCTGAGGTAAACAGGATGAAGTTTAATAAAGACAAATGCAAAGTGCTCCACTTAGGAAGGAACAATCAGTTTCACACATACAGAATGGGAAGAGACTGGCTAGGAAGGAGTATGGCAGAAAGGGATCTAGGGGTTATAGTGGACCACAAGCTAAATATGAGTCAACAGTGTGATGCTGTTGCAAAAAAAGCAAACATGATTGTGGGATGCATTAACAGGTGTGTTGTGAGCAAGACACGAGAAGTCATTCTTCCGCTCTACTCTGCGCTGGTTAGGCCTCAGCTGGAGTATTGTGTCCAGTTCTGGGCACCGCATTTCAAGAAAGATGTGGAGAAATTGGAGAGGGTCCAGAGAAGAGCAACAAGAATGATTAAAGGTCTAGAGAACATGACCTATGAAGGAAGGCTGAAAGAACTGGGTTTGTTTAGTTTGGAAAAAAGAAGACTGAGAGGGGACATGATAGCAGTTTTCAGGTATCTAAAAGAGTGTCATAAGGAGGTGGGAGAAAACTTGTTCATGTTAACCTCTAAGGGTATGTCCAGACTACCCGCCATATCAGCGGGTAGCAATCGATGTATCGGGGATCAATATATCGCGTCTCGTTAAGACACGATATATCAATCCCCGAACACGCTCCCCATCGACTCCGGAACTCCACCAAGTGAGCGGCGGTAGCGGAGTCGACGGGGGAGTCACGGCCGTCGATCCCGCGCCGTGGGGACGGGAGGTAAGTCGGAATAAGATATGTCGACTTCAGCTACGGTATTCCTGTAGCTGAAGTTGCGTATCTTACATCGACCCCCCTCCCCCCCCAGTGTAGACCAGTCCTAAGGATGGAACAAGAAGCAATGGGCTTAAACTGCAGCAAGGGAGGTTTAGGTTGGACATTAGGAAAAAGTTCCTAACTGTTAGGGTGGTTAAACATTGGAATAAACTGCCTAGAGAGGTTGTGGAATCTCCATCTCTGGAGATATTTAAGAGTAGGTTAGATAAATGTCTATCAGGGATGGTCTAGACAGTATTTGGTCCTGCCATGCAGGCAGGGGACTGGACTCGATGACCTCTCGAGGTCCCTTCGAGCCCTAGAATCTATGTTCTAAGAACTGTACATGCACATAGGAATACAGTCCCCGCTAAGAAAAACTTACAATCTAAAAGAACTAAAAACAGACAGAGAGAGTTGGCAGGAGATCATATAAGATTATGACTTTGTGGTTTTGTAGAACTCTAATATTCAGGAAACCAAATGCCAGGTGACCATGCCAGGCATACTCTTACTTTCCACAAAAGCAATAAATGCAAATCATCAGAAACCTCAAAAGTCTTTTCCTGGTTCCACTCATCTTCCTCCTCTACAAAAGAAGAGCTATTAGCTACTGAAGTGGACACTGGAAGAAGAATCTCAGGAGAAAGTATTTCAATCTGATAGATTGGACCAGATACTTCTCAGGGTTATTATTTCTCTTTATATTAAATCAGAACCAACCATACAAACGCAAAAAAATCAGGAACAAAAACCAGTGAAATAAAAAAAAAAATCGGAGGCAAAGGCCTTGACCAGTTCTTCTCCAGTTCCAGTGATCTTAGATTTCCTTTTCATCTTTCATGCTGGTTTTAGGAGAGCAGTGGTTCAATCATTGTTTAATTATCTGGCCTCCCGAAAGAGGTCACTGCTAGCTTGCCATCTACAGAGTGGTCCTGTAGAGGCTGTGTCATAGAGGCAAAAAAAAGGTTACTTACCACAGTAACTCTTGTTCTTCAAATGTTCTTCAATAGATCCACAGTGAGCCTCTCCCCAGCCCTCTGTTTTGGAGCTTAAGTTCTAAGACTTCTGGAAATGGAGAGGGATTGTAAGAATGTATATGTGGCAAGTATGTGTGTATGCACGTCTTATTCATCGTATGTTCACCTGTGTTTGGTATGTGTATCTTAACATGATGATCAGGCATTTGCCCACTGTTGATTTGATTTCCCCTGTGTTGTCTCTCTTCCCCACACCTCCTCAGCATTTGTGGATGTCGTGAATTACTTTAATCTTTAAGGAAAAAGAACAGTCCAGCATCTTGAAATGTTTGCCTCATTTACTACAAGAAACAATTACTCATTAGATGTATCATTAAGTTTCATTACTGCTAATATCAATCATCCTTCTTCTCTGTGGGGATCTATCCTGGTGCAAATCTGTCTTGCTAAGACTAGTTTGTTGCTGATAGCTGCAATGGAGCAAATTTTACAAGGTGCTGAGCTCTTTCAACTCCCACTGAGTTCAATACCATGAGAGGCAGCATGATCTAGTGTGTTAGGATCAGGCCTATGAAATGTAAATTAATGTTAAGAGAAAGAACCTAGGAAAGAAGTACAAAAAAAGCATTAAATACAGTAAAACATTAAGTAAATTAAGAAGCTGATTTTAATACAGATCAGTGAAACCAGCTGAGGTCTGTGTCTATTTTTAATTTACCTTATTCTAGCTAGTTACTGTAGCATAAGTGGTGGCACCAATATTTGAGATCACACAAAGTTTGGAAACCTCAGTAATATCTGTAGGGAATGTGGGAAAATTAAACAGGGTAACAGCTTTAACTCTGAATTTCCTGTGTGTCAGTATTCTATGAACCTTTTAATTATAGTCTTGTAACGTTTTTCATTGAATTAATTTTTAAATTTAACATTTAAAATGTAAAATCAAAAGCTTAATAAGTTCACAGTGAAAGGACTTGATACTGAATTCTAATGTCTGGACAAAAAAGATAAGCATTATTTAAATATTAAATAGGTAAATAATCAAATAGTGTTTTTCAGAAAACATATGATTAAATTGTGTTTTGGACTTGACACCATAATATGAGTTTCTAAATAACAAAGTATTGCATTCTGGAATATGACCTCAGAGAAACGTATTTTTCATAAGGAATAAAAGTATGGAAAGAAACATGCAGATTCAAATACCTGCTAATTTTAAGCATTAATTAAAAAGGAAAGCATCCTGTACACCTCGTTTTTTTTTTTCTTTTCAATCTTCTCCTTAAAAAGTTCCCTCTGGCGATACACATTTTCTCCATTACCTATTTAGATAACATTCTGTTTTAAAAAGTAGAAATTTCTTTAGTGCCTAATTTACTTTTAATAGAAACTGAGACAGAAATGTTGAAATTACTGCCTTTACTTGATTTTTAATTCACAGGATATCTTAACAAAGAAAATACATGAATGGGTTCAATAAATGTGAATGTCGTTTGTTGACTGCCGAAATATGTACATCTCCATCAACTTTTTAGTAACCAAAATTTCAAAGTATAAAATATCTGTTGCAATTTGTGCTAGAGATGTGTGATGGGGTGTACAAACCCCACACTGTGCAACAAGGGGTTAGGGGATCATTTTGGGCTCAGCCAGCCCTGCCCTGCCACACCTGCAGCAAATGCTCCATTTGCAGGAGGAATAAGCATATTTGGGTGGCTTATTTGACCTGCAGCCCATAGCTCTAGCAGAGTAGAGGGAAGCCTAAAGGCTCTGATACTGCTGCCCAAAGGGGCCCTCCTTGAGGGAAGGGACGACCCACCCCAGAGACAACCAGAGAGGGAAGTATCCTGTGACCTTGGACATTGGTAACTCCCTCTTACTACTTTTGGTTTGGATTTCCCCACCAGGAGAAGGCCTTGGACTCAGCTGACCCCAGAGCGGTAGATGAGAGGAAGAGGTCCAGGGAGGACAGCCTTAAGCAGCCTTGGTTGCCAGATTACTGGTCAGGGCCGGCTCTAGAATTTTTGCCGCCCAAGGCAAAAACAATTTTGGCCGCCCCCCTCCCGCCCCGCCCCGCCACGCCCCAACTCCGCCCCTTCCCCCAGGCTCTCAAGCCTGGGAGGGAGGGGGAGCAGCGGCGCGCGAAACAGCTGTTTCGCGCGCCGCGGCCGCTTGGGATCTCCCCCTCCCTCCCAGGCAGCAGCAGCGGAGGTGAGCTAGGGCTGCCCGCGGCACATTTTTAGGGGCGGCATTCTGGCGCCGGCCATGCCGCCCCTAAAAATGTGCCGCCCCAAGCACCAGCTTGTTTGGCTGGTGCCTGGAGCCGGCCCTGTTACTGGTAGCCCAAAGAGCCATGGGTAGGAACCCGGTGGAGTGGGAGGGCCCAGGCTCCCCTCCCCACAACCCCTTTGGCAGTCTGGGGTTGTGGCCATGACCACTAGGCCATGCTCCCCAATCAGACCCCAAGTGAGGACCATTACAAGATGTAATAAAAACATATGGCAGAAATTTAGTATATAACATGTGTTTTTCATCTTAAATTGGCATTTACCATTAAGTCTGATGAAAGAAGCATATGTTAAGATCATGAAGATTTTTTTTTCTGATGGTGCCTGCAATACATAGGTGTAACATGTTATGCTAAACATGTTTTTCATTTAATTTTTTTATATTTGTAGGTTTATGACAAATTATTTTAAAGAAAGTTCACCAAATTTACTCTGTTCTTATAGTGTGAGTAGCTTTTTCTAAGAGGAATGAATATTAAGATTGGCTCAGCTCCTTCAGTCTGATCTTGGTATGAGTTTTGGTACATGAGACAATCTGTATGCCATGGTTCTACCACTCAGACTAGTTTGTTGGCCTTTGCATATCTGATCATAAATGGAAGTCTGATGGAAACCAATCCTGCAAGATGCTGGATAACCTCAGTGCCCACCAGATCCAATGGAAGTTGAGGGTCCTTAGTAGGATGAGCTCTGCAAAGAGCAACCAGGTCTTCCATGTTTTGTGGCCTTGCCTATTCTCTCTTCTCACCTTGCTTTCTCCTTTTTTCAGAAACAATAAACTTTTCCATCCACATCTGAACACAGGCATCACATTTACGTCTGTTTTAAAGCTAACTCCTGTCCACATTTGTAGTGCAGTGGGTGGAGCAAGTGTGAGGATTTTAGGGGGACTAGATGATTTTTTGACATGCAGCCCAAACATGAGACTTAATTTACATAAAGTCTGTGTGAAGAGGTCAGGCCTGCCGATGGGGCGGGAGAGAGAATTGCCCGGGCAGGCCGCAGGGCAGGGCTCCTAGGCATGCACGGGGTGGTACCGGCGGCAGCGAAGGCAGCCAGGCGGGCACGTGGAAGCCATGGCTGTGCCAGAAGTGCTCCCCTAGCAGCACAGCCAGCAGCTCGCTGGGCATCAGCCAGTACCGGCGCAACACCGCCCAAATGTCAAGCGGATGGCGTCCGCACAGGCTGGGGGCCCATTGACTGTTCTGCCCTGGGGCCCTGAATTGCTGGAAGAGGTGGAATCTTTGAAACTGTAGTGGCCTGCTGCAGAAATGGAGGCCACCTGCTTGCACTGGAATCCATGCATAGTTACCACCGTCTAAAAGAATTTGGTAAGGGACAGCTTTCCAGATAAGTAGATGGCCTGTGGGCTGCTGAACCCAAAGCCATTGAAGGATTTTGCATGCATTCTGGTGAATTTTATCATATGTACACAGCTTTTTACAAACATTAACCGATTAACCCCCAAGTATTTAGGTCCGAAGTTTTTATAGATTGGACACTAAAACAAAGATTAAATGATTTGACCAAAGCTATAGAGGTGTATCCATGTTGGAGACAGAATTACAATGCAAGAGTCTCTTGTTTTAAGTTCCATGATTTCTCCATTAGAAGATCATGTGCTCTCTCATTGTCTTGAACTCTACCTGCTGTGGGCAGCAGTCACACTTGCTGTGAGCAGAGGAGCCAGTTCAACTGCTGGCGTCCACTTGGCAGGGAGTGTGCTTGCCTCTGTTGCACTGGAGCTGCTGCAGTGTGACACTGCCTACCATAGCTGTGAATTTTTGGAATCTACCCTAAATCTAAGAATCTGTGGCTGTGGTTTTCATGAACCCCAAAGGCCAGCACAGGGCAGCTGGTGGGGAAATCCATGAATAATTTGTACTATTTAGGAAAAATCAGTGAAGTACTTTCAACTTTAGAGATCAGTTTCTGTTGGTTTATGTTTTCAAGACTATCTCTGAAAGGAAAAGGACTAACGCGTTTAGTTTTAATAAAGCTGAGATCCTCCTTCCAGGATGTTCAGATTGGTGGGAGATGTGGATTTCACAAGTTCCAAAGGACAGCTGTCTATACAATTGGCTGTTGTACTGGAGAAAGAATCTGAGGTGCATTTTCTTTTAAAGACGCTTTAACTGTACTGTGGATTTAAAAACTTTGAGGATAATAGTGAAGTCTCACTATCTTTCTTTCTGTACATATGCAACAATAATGCATATTAACAAATACATCTGAGTGATAAAAATGTTTACATAAGTTATAATAGCTTTTTAAAATAGTCATTTTGACTAATGCATAATGTGAACTAATGAACTGACAAATTTGATCTGGGGGAAAAACATCAAACTTTAAAGTTTATAATTGTAGTGCACAAAAGCCCCACAAAATCATAAAATCTATATTTTGAGCTGCTGCTGTTCAAATTTATTAAATAATTTTATTTCCAATTTTACTATATTGGTTCCTCTTACACCAGTACTTTGAAGAACAAATTTCAACCAGAAGGAATTGTAAACCCACAGTAATATCCATGTGAAAATTGTGTTTGACACACTTGTTTGTTAAATTTTCAAACAAACATCTTTGTGCTTTCTCCCATGCTGCCCCTCATGCTTGGGAAGAGCTTCCCATGACCATCCACAAAACTAACGAATTAACCTCTTAAAATGCTCCTTTTCAGTGATGCTTACAAAAAACATGACAAGTTAGGCCACTGGTGTGCTGAGACAACAACCTGTCATCCTGACCAATATTATCTAATTATTTCCTTGTACTTCCCCAACTGACTGTATCCATCTCTTGTCTCTTGTCTGATACTTACATTGTAAGCTTTGTGGGGCAAACTGTGTTAGTTCAGCACCTAGCACAAGGGGGTCCTGGTCTGTGATTAGGGCTCCTAGGCGTTACAATAACCCAAATAATAAAAATAACAACTTAGTTAATAATTATATAAATAAATAATGGAATCCTAAATGAGAAAAAAATGAGCCTAGTGGACTCTGCATAATATTGCACACTGAGAGTGAACAGTCCAGTGTTCCAAAGCTCTGCTGATATTCAGAAGGAGCCATTTATACATTAAAATATACTACTAGGTAGATGATAGACAAGAATAATGCAGAAGGAATGTAAAAATGGGCATGTGGCGCAGGCATTAAGGGACCGTGTGTCTGTCATGCCATCTGGAGTGATGCATGATCGAGAGTGCCAATCTCAGGGCAGACTGTCAAAAGCAGGCCAGACCCCCCTAGCTGGTGCTATATTCTACAGTTAGATTTCACCAACCCAGAAACAAACATGAACCTCTAGATCACTTTAATAGTCTTACCATGGAATCACAGACAGTCCCCTTGGGTTCTCCAGCCTATCTTGCCATGCAGGCAAGCTGGGCTTAGTGATAAATGGTCACATACACCAAAAATCACAAAACAATCAGGTTGCTCCCAGTCTCAAGATACCAGTCACTTACCCCAGATCAATTTGTACTTTCGATCTCATACCAAAGACAAAGCCTGTAGCCAATACTGTAATAAACTAACCAAAGGTTTATTAACTAAGAAAGAAGAAAAAGTTATTTACAGGTTCAAGCAAGCAAGCATATATACACAAATGAGTTTCAGTCTGATTCAAAAAGTGACAGAGATGTAGTAATCTGTCACCACTGAATGTCTTTTTAGGGCTTAACCATGTCGACCCTGGGGATCTCTGCTTTTTGTTTCTTAGCTCCAGCCCTTGTTAGAGTCCAAACTTGCAAAGAGTTGAAAAATCTTCATGTTAGCTATTTTTATTTCCCTCTTCCAGCATTCAAACCAATGAGACAAGGCCTTCTGCATGTACTTCTCCATGGGTGGATGGAGCAATTAACAAAGCTTTTGTTTTGTGATTGCCCATTGAATTTTGATAGTACTCCTGTATGGGTGTGGGGAGCCCCTCTTCCATCTGAGTTCACAAGTTCAGAGCAGGCATTTTTACAGTTATAAAACAAACTTATATTTTTCCTTGTAGCATGGAATAGAGAGACTACAAATAAGATTAATGCATGCAGCAACTTACACATTTTATAGAGTCTAAACACATCCTTACAAGTCTAACACCTACCTTGAACAATATTAACATGTAGGTGAGCTGGACTGGCTTCCAGCTATGAATTTGTCAGTGCTCAGCTTATGCCTAGAGACTTGGCAAGAGCTGGCACCTGATTTACCCGCGTCAGAGTCATTTACTTTCAGTACGACTAGCTGAAGAAAAAAGATCATGAATGAGACATTAACAAATGATTTAGCGTGGAGCATACAGCTACAGTAGCATTGTCTTAATAAAGCTCTGGCACAGTTACTTTTTCTGGTGGTGTGTTGCTATCATCAAAGGATTAATGAAACAGTTATACAACCAGCTATAAAACATTTAAACAAAACACTGTAAGACAACATCACTTTTTTTGTGACCATGTGTTCGTTTTTTTTTTTTTTTTTTTTTTACTTCAGTGCTACATCTACACTACACACCACTGCTGATGGTGTGTAGTGTACATGTAGCTACTCACCGCAGTGAAAAGTAGGCTGCATCCAAGTGTGCAGCTGTACTTGGCAGTGAAAAGGGTCTGGGAGAGAGGAGGGTCCCTGCTGCCACAGTCTTTCCCCGCTGTGGGGAAGGGCTCCAGCAGTAGGAGGTGTCCATGCCTTTCCCCCCTGAAGTCTTTTCCTGCAGCAGGGAAAGGCTTCTTCAGTGGGGAGGCAGTGGGACACTATACTGCTAAAAATATCAGTGTAGATGGGGAGGCATGGGTTGGGTGAGTAGAGAGCATGTTGGGGATGTATTCGCATACATACCCACACCCTTCAGGCATGTCTTTGTTTGCCTAAGCCATGCCTCACTCACTACACTGCAATTTATTATCCATCCTTTGAGGGCTATGCAGGTAGGTACTCTAAATGTCACTAAAAGCAGTGTGCAGTGTTCATGTACTCTAAGAGGACTACAAAAATTTAAAAAGCTAGGTGCCTGAAAATGGGTGAGTACGTTTGTATGACAAATGCAAGTTTTCTTTTGCATGGTGTGAAGAATAGACATACTTAATTGTGTAAATCATCTTATTCTCCCCCCTCCCTCCTCCTTTGGGAGATGTCTCTCAAATCTCAAAGGATCATTCTATTTCGTTATCTTTCAGTTTCTAGTTTACACACACATTTAAATGCCCATGTTATGATATCACTCGTTTAGGAGTCCATCTACAGAGCACTTATATTGGCTACAGAGAGCTCTATAAAACATTTTCTTCCTCCCTCCCTGTGCCTCCCATTAGAAATTGAATGTGCTGCCCCTGCAACAGCTGTAATCCTTCCCAGCCAAAGAACTGAGAGTAAAAATGCCCTGATTTAAATCTGCTGAAAGCTCTAAATATTAAACCTATTCTACCATGTGAAAAATTCAGAACACCAAATGCAGGTATAGAAAAGCCAGTTCACCAAAGCTGACTCACTTTTAATTTTTTTTTTATGTTGTATTTGATTGCACATTGAGCACAGTTATGTGCTATAAAGTAAAAATAACGTATTTACCTGCTTATATTCCTTTCTCCGTATTCTTTACATTGGCCAGTATTTTCAAACTTGGGTGCTTATTGTAAATAGCGACCTAAGTAATGTTGTTGATTTTTTTAGTGGCGTTGAACCCCTGCAGCTCCCATTAACTTCAGTGGAAACTGTGGATGATAAGCACTTCTGAAAACCAGGCCACTTTATTCAGGTGCCGAAGTTTAGGAATTCAAGGTGAAATTTTCAAAGGCCCTCTGTATCTTGAAACTTTCACTCTGAAATTTGGAAATTTTGGCTATAGTATCTAGGTGATCTATTTATCATCTGTTTATAGAATTTTAATATATAATAATTGACACTGCAACATTCTGCAAAAGGTTTGCAAAATTCTGGTCATCCCTAGTGCTGAACTTTGTTTGACAGATAAACACAATGTGATTAGTGTTATCATCAGCATCATTCTAAAATATGGAAGAGTAGATTTTGTGCCCAGGTTGGCAAACTTTCTTCATATTTTTGCAAGGAAGACGTTGGGAATTGGACATCAACAAAAATGTGTATATTAGATTTTTGTCCCACAGTTTTTGTCAGTTTCTGCCTTGCATAATTATTTCAATTGTTTTGATCTTTAAACGTCTCTCTGCTCCTCAGAGAGAATAGCAAATCTGGGTTCCTTTTTGAAGATATTTTCCTGCTAATAGCCAAAAAAAGTCTTTTTTAAAAAATAGGTCCAATTGTGACACTTCTTGTAATGCAGTGTAGTGGTAGCCGTGTTGGTCCCATGATATTAGAGAGACAGGATGGGTGCGGTAATGTCTTTTATTGGACCAACTTTATAAAGTTAACGTATAAAGTTGGTCCAATAAAAGATATTACCTCCCACAGCTTGTCTCACTTCTTGTAATAATATGTCACAGTTCATGAAATGAAACTTTAAACTACAAGACTGTAAAACACAGCACATAAAACCTCCAGAGTTCAAAGTTATATGATACAACAATTGTTTACTGAGATGTCATAAAGTGGTGTTTGTAAGTTAAGTACTGTAGATTGGGTAGCATAAGAGATGTTTTGTAACAAATGTGCTTGATAATCTTGACTTGAAAGGCAGCAGTCTTGCAATGAATATGAAGTATATGACATATAAATATTTATAAAATGAAGATGAAATAAAAATATAATAAAATTACTTTGTTGCTGAGCCAGGAATCTAGGGGCTGTGGGGACACTGTCAAAACAGTCTATTCATTTTAAACTAATACTTCTAAGATACCTTGTTTGAGATCTATTCTCTGATGCCATATGTGGGTAGATATAATATACCAGCATTGATACTAAGACTCCAGATTTGAACATTCTTTTTTAACTTAACAGGTTTTGGGGCTTGTCCAAAATATGAGTGTTTTCCAGTGCCCAAAATGTAAACATGAGACCCATATTTTTGGAGCTGACGGTGTGAGAGATCTAGCAAAAACCCTTGGACTAGATGTTTTAGGTAAGAATACTGATATGATTTTTATTGTTGATGGACAAATTAATTAAATGCATAAGGAAAACTCTGCTTGAAAAAAGTATGGGACTGCATTACCGTGATACTGTATGTTCAAATAATGGTAAAGCAGAAAAAAATAGTACAGTAATAATCTTAAATTGCTGAGTTTCGTTACAATTTTTATGCTGTTTATTATCATTGTCTCAGGATTTTTCCTTTTAATGAAAAGCTGGCTAGATTTGGAAGTTTGTGACAAATATGACTAGTACTCACATATATAAGGCCACAAGTGGGATAGTGTCTAAGGTAACTCCATCCACTGGATCTCAGTGATCTTGACTATCGTCTAGATTGTAAACTCTTCAGAACATGGACTGTTCTGATATCTATGAATTATACAGCATACAACATTTAGTAACATGTATGCAGGGACATTTAGGACCTAAACTCTTCCCATTGGAGTCAGTGGGAGTTGGCCCATTGACTCCATTGGGAACAGGAATGCGCTTTTTATGTGGGAAAACTTTGTAATCTGAACAGCAATGCATTAGACCCATTATTTTTGTACCTACATATAGAATACTGAATTGTTGCGTTTTGCATGGTGAATAAGTAGTTTACATCTTGTTTTGAATCACACACACTGGTTGTCCAAGATCACTTATGTTTACACTAAACATAATTTAATTATGATTAGACCACCTTAATTATTGTTAGTTGGGATTTCAGGAATATACTGGATTGCAAAATGTGGTTTCAAAAGAAAATTTATCTTAACTCATGAGGCATTCAAAACAAGAATTGTTCACATATTGATTTAATGTGGAATTATGTATAATTTTAAAATGTGGATTAATTGCTTACCTTTTTTAAAAATAGCATGTTTAAACCTGAGTTATCAGGAAGAGTTTCTAAAACATAAAAGCATATTTAAGTTGTTAATGAGATAATTGTGCATGCTAATGATGTATCTCCATGTATTACTGTAATTATGTCAATGATATTCCACAGTTTATCATTAAAATGAACCAGGAAGTTCATTTAAAATCTTCATAAAGACATAAAGGTCTGATACAAATCTAACATAGGAATGGAATTTAGAATTGAAGGCACACATTTAGGGTCACCTGGTGGAAGCATAATGTGTGGGAATCAGAGTCAAAGGGGATTGCTTCAGCCCTGGGTTACGCTGGTGGGTGCAAAGCCTCCATCCACAGTGGTACAAGGTGCTTGGTCAGCCATTGATCTCCATAAGTGGCTTTTGCTGCCCCCAAAATGGGTAAAGTTGGCCAGGGATGGGAAGTCAGGGTGGAGCCAAGGGATTTGCTGATTCGGCAGGAGGGAGGAAGAGGTTTGAAGAGGAGTGGATACAAACATACTGTTCTCCAGCTACTCATTAAAGAGCATGAATGTAGTGCTGTAAGGGTTAAAGTTAGTTTATATTGTACATAGAAGCATAGGAATTACCATTTTGGATCAGACCAGTATCTGTCCTGTCTACAAGAGTGGCCAGTATCAGATACTTCAAAGGAAGAAAACCTGCAAGAGTCAGTTCATCCACCCCCTCTGAGGGCTCCGATACGACCAGTAGCTCTAGTACCTCCACACTAGGGTGTCCCCCAAAACCAATCTGAGCTGCCTGTCTTTTACCAGGACCTCCTCAGGACCCACGAGGAGGAAGCTGGATGAGGGGACCTGCGACTATGGGACCTACTTCTGATCCTCCCTCAAGCCACGTCTCTGGGCAGAGTTCCTCTGGGCCATGCTCCCTGGATGCCTTTGAGGAGCAGTGGGCGCTGTCTGGGGTCTTCTGCTTGGTGTCCCCATCTGGATTCCTGATTTTGAACCTGTGACCCCCCATTTCCATCCCTTTCTTTTCATTGGTTGTCTCCTATAATCATTTGATATCTGGGTCTGGTGGCTCCTCCCCTTAGACTGTGAGCAGGGGCCTTTAGATGTGGGCAGGCTTCTGCCCGCCCATCCCCAGTGCTTCAGTAGGTGCACTGACTTACCCTTTGCACAGAGCCTGCAGTGACTCAGCCTTCAGGCATGCAGCTGCAGCCTATCCCCCAGGTTCAAGTATTTCCTCAACCGCACCAGAGCTGCAGATCAGTCTGTGCAACTACCCAGCCAGAAACCCTTGTGCTGCCTCACAGTCACAGACTCTTGAGACTCCCAGCCTGCTCTTGACCCTGTTCCTGTTTCTGCTCCAGCCTTGCCCAAGCCCTGTTCCAATCTTGTCCTTGCCCTACCCTGCTCTTGCTCCAGCCCTGTTACTGACCCGCTCCAGGCTTACCTCTGCCTCCTGACCTTCCCTGGACCCCCGGACTCTGACTGCCTGGCTTTGATCTTTGGTCTGTATCTGGACTCTGGCTATGATTGTGACTTGGCTTGTCCCTGGACTCTGACCGCCTTGCTTCAACCCCTGGCTTCCATCTGGACTCCAGCTATGGTACAAATTCTGGCTTCACTATGGACCCTGATCTTGGTTCTGACTCTGGCCTGTCCCCAGATCTCGATTCCAATGCCACACTTGGCCCAGTCCCGACTCGAAGTCTGGCTTTGACCTCTGGTCCAGCCACTAAGCCTGACTACTGAGAGGTAGCACCTGACACCTAGCTTGGAAGACTCTGATGTTCCTGAGTCTTCTCCAGTTTTGACTAACCAAATAATTTTGTGTCATCTGCAAATTTTGCAACCTCACTGCTCACCCCCTTTATCATATCATTGATGAATATGTTAAACAACACTGGTCCTAGTATAGCACATTGTGACACTCTACTATTTAAATTTTATCATGAGGAAGATTGGCCATTTCTTTTCTGTGTCTCAGCCAGTTTCTGATCCATTACTTTGACCAACACTACATGAGTACTTAGTTTCTCTAGTAGCTTCTTGTAAGAAGCTTTGTTAAGGGCCTTCAAAAGTTCAAATAAAGTACATCAACCAGTTCCCCTTTATTGATTTCTGTATTAACACGTTCAGTTAATTCTAACAGATTTGTAGAGACATTTTCCTATGCAGAAGCTATGCTGGTTAGACCCTAATAAATTTGTGATCTCCTAGATCTCTTATAATTCTATTTTTAATTGTTTTCAATACATTTATCAGATATATAAGTAAGGCTTACTTGTCTGTAATATCTCAGATCACGTCTATCATCTTTTTAAAACACACAACAATTGCTACCCTTCAATCCCCTGGTATAGTAACTTTTTAAAAAAAATAAGAGTTTGCATGTTTTTGCTGGCAGCTCAGCAACTTCATTCTTAGATATATTGTGAACTCTTGGGCATATACCATCTGGACTCAATGGATTTGTTGCTTTTTAATTTATCATTTTGTTCCAGCCCTTCTTTTTTGTTACCTCACTCTCTGATAGCGCGTCATTGTTATTACCAGAAAAGAGTAGGTCCCAGGCAGGTGTGCTCTGTGGTGAAGAATCGTGCAAAGAAATCATTTAGTTTCTCAGCAATATCCTTATCTTCCTTAATTGCTTGCTTTACCATAGTGGTCCAGCAGACCCACTGATTCTCTTGCAGGTTTTCTGCTTCTAATATACTTACAGAATTATTTGTTTTTTTTTATACCTTTAGCTACTGTCTTTAACTCCATTAGGTGCTTTTGTAAATCACCCTGGGCACCTATATGCATCTTTAAGCACCTAAATACCTTCGGAAATGTGGCCCTCAATCCTTTTGAGAACAGTAGGAGATGGCAGCCATTTTGAAAAAGGGAAGTTCTTTGTGTAATTCTATTGCTGCTGAAGCAGTAAATTTTAGTTGTGAAGACTGAATGCAAAAAATTACTCTGAATCTTAAAAATAATAGTCTTCAAAATGTGGCCTATGCACAAGATAACAGTAATTTTAACTATGTGGGACTTTGATGAGTCCGTATTATTCCATTACTAAGAACATTCGGGACAAAGAAAAGATCTGACCTGCAATGGTAAATTTCTTAAAGGACCAATTTTTAACTATATTTAACTAAAAAAAAAATTTATGGATTTACTTAAATTCTCAGAAAATTCATTCTGTGCCAAAAGCGTAAGTATTGAGCAATTTTGGGGAGGATAGATGGTAGTCTTCATATATAACAGAAGTTGCATGTCTTCTTTAAGTGCAGAATTCAATTCAACCTTAATTAAGGAGTCAATACCTGCAACTCCATACTTTTATTTTTATTTTTATTTTTTTCTTGTAGGGTCTTTTTTACTAGCATCCTTCACTTTTTTTTTAAATCCTCTTTTAAAGTTCAGTGCAAGATTTCGATACCTTTCCTCCTCTAATAATATTGAACTTAAAATTTATTTTGGTCACCATTACCTAGGGGCTCAACTACAGATACTTCTTGGACCAACGCTTGTATGTTACTTAAGTCTAAGGGTTTGACAATACCAGGGCTGGCTCCAGGCACCAGCGAAGGAAGCACGTGCCTGGGGCGGCACATGCTAAGGGGCGGCACAGTCTGGGCGGCCTTTTTTTTTTTTTTGCTTTGGCAGTCTGGGCGGCTTTTTTGCTTGGGGCGGCAAAAATGGTAGAGCCGGCCCTGGACAATACCCATGCTTGCATCTGTTTAACTAGAGTTTTGTTTTGAAACTGCTTTAGTTAAACCACTGCAAGTTTATATACGAACACTTATTTCAGTTTAGCTATTTTTTCATTTACCTTAATCTGGTGTTAAAAATAAATTAAGTTAAAGCAAAATAACACACTTACTAGCCAAACTAAGAGTACCTACACAGGATTTTGCACCGGTTTAATTAAACTGATTCAAAAGCACACTTTTAGTTAAATCAGTGAAACTTCTGAGTATAGACAAGGCCTGCGTGAAGAGTAGTCAGGCGTCCAGCATGCTGTAAACGTAATACTGGCAGAAGATCAGTTTTTAACTGTGCATTTTATCTCATAGGCAGTATCTGTGTTGTGATATAGTAATTATGGGAACTTTAAAAATTTACTATATTTAGTGCTGGAAAAATATTTCAGAATTAAGTGAAAATATCCAATGGGTCGATAAATGATTTTTCCTTCAGTACATTTTTCTTCTATAACAGTTCCCTGCTGATTACACAAGCAAATCACACAGTAGTTAGCCCTTGTAAAAGAGAACGAGTTGAATATACAGCTAGCACTTAATTAAATCAATGGCCTACTAAGGACTATAGTACATTTTGTTGTTTGGCAACAAAATGTGCTATAGTTTGGATATTGATTAATATCTCAAAACACTGTTGAAAATACAAAAGTAAGAAATACGTTGAATAATATGTTATCCTGACACTCAAAGAAGTGTTTTTATTTTGTACCTATCCAAAATGTCTAGACCATAGAAATGTCTCAGTTTGAGCTTTTCTGCTTCTCCAGAAAGCAATAAAGCAAACTTCCTGTCATTACAAATTACTGCAAAGCAATCTGCTCTTTTTCCAGAAAATGAATAAATTTGAAATATATTTGGTACTAATGATTGTGGACATGTGGAACTCTGCTGCAGCTAATTTTAATTTTAAATGCTAATTTTAGAGATTAAGTAATTCAAAGGATAGCCTGAACTGGAATTTGATTTCAAGTAGCTTCAGGGCTAGTTTAATGAAATGCACTTATGAAATATTAAGTCTTTATGTAAATGCATTTTGGTGTTTTTAATGCAGGAGACATTCCACTGCATGTTAATATAAGAGAGACATGTGATGCCGGCCAGCCTATTGTCATCTCACAGCCTCAAAGTGACATGGTAAGTTTAGTGCTATGCACTTAAAAAACC
This sequence comes from Terrapene triunguis, assembly GCF_002925995.2. NCBI lineage: Eukaryota > Metazoa > Chordata > Testudines > Emydidae > Terrapene > Terrapene triunguis. Next base: position 53,957,983 of record NW_020664447.1, read on the forward strand.
AAACAAACAAAAACAACAAACAAACAAAAATACCCTGAAGAGTGGGGAGAGAGGAGGGAAAAGTCTCTGTTACTTTAAGAAGGGAAACCTTTTTGTTAACATAAGAAATAAATCCTGAAAATTGAATTAATCTATGTACTTGCTCCAAAACTGAGGTACACAGGTATATGGGTTGTCCTTGCTATCTTTTTCTCTTTGTGCACATGTTTTTGTTTAATAGTCTGAACCATAGTCTCAGTAGCAAAAGACTCAGTCCAGATTGCTTGCATGCCAAGAAGAGGAAGAGTCAGTGACAGGCCACATGAGATCTAACTAATAACATAGATCTTCTAAAGCTGTCTGTTGATCCTTTGGTAGTTGAGCCATGAGAGGATCAAAGGGGAATGTTAGTTCTGTCAAAAGATCTGTGTAACAAGAACCTGCACATTGTCAATACCTAGAATATTGTTGTTAGGAAGTGGAGGAATTTGTATGCAATAGGAAATGGGATTTTTCTGTGAATTCACCATAGCATTTTATTGCCAAATGAAAGCATGGGTGTATTGAGAAAGTGGGAATAAAACAGACTTATCTTTCCAGAAAAGTAGTTTTGTGCATAAGATATTGTCATAGTTGTTGACAGTACAGTACTTTTCTGCCTAGTACATCTTTCTCTACCCTGTTCCTGTCTCCTCTGTTTGGATTCTAAGCTCTTCAAAGCAGGGACTGTCTACTACCTCGTTTGTACAATGCCTATCACAATAGAGCTCTATTTTTATACAGTGACCAACATTCTGGAGAGTAGTAGCAAAACCTAAACATTGTTATACTTGTTAATTTTGTTTTAAGAGAGAAGTTGGGACAAAGTACCTTATTAGACTACTAATAGAATGCAACACATTCACTAGTCTGGGATAAGGCCTGTATCACTATTGATCAGTGAAATGATTGTGTGATGTTCTGGTATATCTATTCTCTGGATAGATGAAGAGTCTTCAGACTCCATTCATCAGGCTGGCACCTTTTACATGCACTACTTTCCTATTAAAAGAGAAATACAGTAAAATTCTGTAGGTCTGCCATGTGAGTTTGTTTCTAATCTGACGTCTCACTCCTGCCCATCCTTGTACTGGTAATTGCATTAGGGTGAAATCAGGGGGATATAGGTAAACTCCATTATCGATATCAAGTTAAATATGAAATAAGTAGATTTTTAACACATACTGTGCCTCAGTAGAGGAAACTTTTTTTACTCTTTCTCATTGTCTTTAAGATAACACTGGTCTACAATTTTTGAGAAGTCGTCTGCTTCAGAGATAAAATGTGCTATTTATTATGTATTTTGATGTGCTGAATTCAAATATGACAATTAAAACAACTGATTGGCTACTGTTTCTAAGATATTTAAGTTTTTACATTTTATGTCTATGTATATTATGTAGATAGTAGAGTTTTAATCATAAATTGTAAACCTAGGTCTTTTCATGTGTTTATGGTTGCTTTACGTGATAATATTTCACCTGTCCTGTTTATGTAACACTTTAAAAATCAGCAAAAGGGTTATATAAATAAAATTTATTATGAAACAAAAGGCAAAAAACTATTCTGTACATAGCTTAGTCCTATTCAGTGTCTACTCGGCGCTTCTTGGCTTGTCTCTTGTATTCATTAAATGGAGCATGTCTTGTCACTGTCCAGCAATAGTCTGCAAGCATTGATGGGCTCCATTTGCCCTGATAGCGTTTCTCCATTGTTGCAATGTCCTGGTGAAATCGCTCGCCGTGCTCGTCGCTCACTGCTCTGCAGTTCGGTGGAAAAAAATCTAGACGAGAGTGCAAAAAATGTATCTTTAGTGACATGTTGCAACCAAGGCTTTTGTATGCCTTGAGGAGGTTTTCCACCAACAAGCTGTAGTTGTCTACCTTGTTGTTTCCGAGAAAATTTATTGCCACTAACTGGAAGGTTTTCCATGCCGTCTTTTCCTTGCCACGCAGTGCATGGTCAAATGCATCATCTCAAAGAAGTTCACGAATCTGAGGACCAACAAAGACACCTTCCTTTATCTTAGCTTCACTTAACCTTGGAAATTTTCCACGGAGGTACTTGAAAGCTGCTTGTGTTTTGTCAATGGCCTAGACAAAGTTCTTCATCAGACCCAGCTTGATGTGTAAGGGTGGTAACAAAATCTTCCTTGATTCAA
>NW_020664447.1:53960171-54004847 GCF_002925995.2 Terrapene triunguis
GTTTATGCACCTCAAAAGTTGTTTCATGTTGTCATAGGTTTCCTTCATATGGACTGCATGACCAACTGGAATTGATGGCAAAACATTGCCATTATGCAGTAAAACAGCTTTAAGACTCGTCTTGGATGAATCAATGAACAGTCTCCACTCATCTGGATCGTGAACGATGTTGAGGGCTGCCATCACACCATGGATGTTGTTGCAGGCTACAAGATCACCTTCCATGAAGAAGAATGGGACAAGATCCTTTTGACGGTCACGGAACATGGAAACCCTAACATCACCTGCCAGGAGATTCCACTGCTGTAGTCTGGAGCCCAACAGCTCCGCCTTACTCTTGGGTAGTTCCAAATCCTTGACAAGGTCATTCAGTTCACCTTGTGTTATGAGGTGTGGTTCAGAGGAGGAGGATGGGAGAAAATGTGGGTCCTGTGACATTGATGGTTCAGGACCAGAAGTTTCATCCTCTTCCTCTTCCTCGTCTGACTCAAGTGAGAATGATTCTGGTGCATCAGGAACCGGCAGTCCTTCTCCGTGGGGTACTGGGCGTATAGCTGATGGAATGTTTGGATAATGCACAGTCCACTTTTTCTTCTTTGACACACCTTTCCCAACTGGAGGCACCATGCAGAAGTAACAATTGCTGGTATGATCTGTAGGCTCTCTCCAAATCATTGGCACTGCAGAAGGCCTAGATTTCCTTTTCCTGTTCAACCACTGGCGAAGATTTGTTGCACAAGTGTTGCAGCATATGTGTGGGGCCCACCTCTTGTCCTGATCTCCAATTTTGCAGCCAAAATAAAAGTGATAGGCTTTCTTAACCACAGTGGTTATACTGCGCTTTTGTGATGCAAAAGTCACTTCACCACAAACATAGCAGAAGTTATCTGCACTGTTCACACAAGTACGAGGCATCTCTGCTCACTTTGGCTAAACAGAAACGTGTCCCTTTGCAAAATCAAACACTGACAAATAAGAGAGCACGACACTGTATGATTTCTAGAGCTGATATAGGGCAATTTGTTCAGCAGAGTGATGTAATCTTCGTTAGGATTGCATCATCCATGACTTCTAGGAATAACATGATGCAATTCATATCATGTATGACGCAATACCAGCTTCAGATTGCATCATTCATTGTTTTGCCTAAAAAGCAAGTACTGTCCAAACCCAGTCATAGATTTATTCATTGATCCAGTCAAAGATGTATTTTAGTCATTTCTGGTTTAATTTGAGATCCCTTCCCCTTTATAACTCACTTATCCTCCACCATTCCCAAGTCAAGGATCGTATATACTGACCCAATAGCATATCTTGAAAACTAGAGCCAATCAACAATTTTAAGCATCGTTTTCGTTCTCAGTGACCCAGAATTAGTAAAGTTTGACTACATTTATTTCAGAAGCATTTTGGCTGTAGAGCAGTGTAATCACTTCCCCTCACAAAGAAAAAGTAAAAAGTCACTAATCTCTGTGCAATTTAAAATTGCCTGTCGCCCCCCCTTCTCATTTAATGAGAGAGAACTTTAATGTCTCTCTCTTATTTCTTACTTTAAAAAATATAAAATTCACAGCACATAAACGATGGTTAGAGAGGTTCGATGAGGTCAGATTCTAATCTTCTAATCTTTAATATATGACATCCATCATCATGTTTCTCAAATAAACTAAAATTGTGGCTGTTCATGCATGAAAAACCACATATTTTTCAGATAGAGGACAATATGCATTGCACTGTTGAAATTAGCTCCACTCTTGTCCTTAAATTTAGAAATATTAAAAAAATCTGTTCCGCTTTCCTTAGTGAATATTTATAAATGAAATAGAGTTATAGGGCTGAAATAATACATAGCTGAATAAAACAGTGAGCTATAGGGAGAATGACTGAGTCCTCAGAAACCAGTGTGCTGAGTTTAACTGTCACCTTTTAGGTTCTGTTAAGACTAGAATAAAAGGTACATAATCCCCACACCAGTGACGAAGGGGTTAAAGAGAGGCTGTGGGCAAGGCTGGCCCTCCCCTTCAGCCCTGCCAATCACGTTAAAGATGGAATAAGGTCTTAAAAAGAGGAAGTTCTCAGCAGTTGGTAGGCAGTTCTGGGAGAGAGCAGACAGGAGGGAGGGCTCTGTAGCTCCTAAAGGAGACTCCTAGAAGCCTTCAGGGGAGCTACCCTAAGGAAGGCCATTTACCAACTCCCCAGCTCCTGGTATATAGGATGGGTAAGACAAGTTCGGCAAGCTGATTAGGTGGTTGCTGTCACTACCCTCGATCCCTTTCAGACCAATCTCCAGTTAAATTAGAGGTGCTAAGGACCCTACTATGGGATTATCCTAACAGGACAGATGGGGCATATATATGCAAGGGACATCTGGTAGGGTTTCAGATCCCTTGTGAGTAGGCTTGGAAGGATTAGATTTGTATCGATAAATGTTAGTAAACGTCTGTTACATAGTACACACACAAACCGATTAAAAAGTATTTCTATCAAAAATTGACATTTACAAATAGACAAAGTGAGAAAAATACTGCTTTGGAACATATTAGAGTTTGATTTAAGAATATTTACTTTGTATATTTTGATATATGATGTTGACAGTTTGTGTTTTAAAGCTTCAACTTTTTGAATCTCAACATTTACTGTAATTAAACAATTATTGTTTAACACCCCCCCCCGGGTAATTTCCCACAACTGTGAAAATTTAAATAGATAAGAATTGGAAAAAACTTCTTAAAAATAAATATCAATATTATCAAAATTATAAAAAATTCTGCTAAGCCTACATATGAGGGGGCAAGGTTGCATGTGTGGCCTGAACATTTATAATCTATTAAAGAACTAGAACAAATAGTTTGGGAAAACATCAGGTAGAAAGAATAGTTGTTCCTTTTTTGAAATTACCTGTGGAGAGCTACAGCTCTCCTCCTGGGTGTGGTGCCTAAAAAAGCTAATGGATAATACAGGACTATCAACCATTTATCTTACCTTCAAAAGCTTCCCTTAAAGACAGTATTGACCCTCAATTATGTTCACTTTGATAGTCCTCATCTGATGCAGCAGTAGCCATGGTTAAAGAATGCAGCATAAGGATACAGGTTGCAAAATGCAACATTACTCCCTGTTCATTGCAAAAATAGTAACTTGTTCAGTCTTCAGTTTGAGGAATATTACTGTTTTGACATGGCCATGCCAATGCTCCACACCATGTTCAGCCTTTGAAAGGTTTAGCATAACATTGGAATGGTCAGATGTGAGGGAAACGAGCTTGCACGTGAGGCAGTTCACTATTTCAATTACTTCCTCTTGGCAGGAAATATGATCAGTAGAGCACAGCTGCCTGCTTAGAGCATTTCTGGAGATGACAGAGTGCTTGGGGTCCCACTGGCTTCAGAAAAGGCAGAAGGCCCAGCACAATTAACATACTTGAGAACTGAATCGGGTTCAAGTTCATGGATACCCAGAGACAGCTTAGGTAATGTAAAGGTGTTGATAAGGACAATCAAAAGTTCTACGAAAGCCTCTCTAAAACAAGTATAAGTAACTATTGGGGCATTTAAATTTTGCATGTAAGGCAGTGGCCTTGACTAGGGTCTTTTGTGCCCACGTGGTGGCTGTCACTTCTGGAGCCAAGAAGCCTCATCGCTTTGTCAGGATGACCAAAAGAAGGAAGGGCAGATTTGGATTAGGGGAAGCATTCTTATAGCAGTTCAATGGGTTATCAGTTAAATGATCCAATTGGATGCTAGGATCGGAGTTACAGGGACTGTCTGACACCTCTGGGAAAATTGTTTTTGGAGTTCATTACCAAGGGAATTGATGTGCATAGAGGCGGCCTGAGGAGTGGGCAGAGCATAGTATAAGAGATTACTTCTATTAAGTTTTTTCTGATATTGGTGGCTGTCACTGTTTGAACTGAGGAATTTAGAAATAAATGGTTTTGTTTTTGGTGTGACAAACAGGCAGAGATTCACATTAATTCAGAGTCAACGAAGTAACATGGCTGGTAAGGGCATATGTATTGCACTGCCGTTTGTTTAACATATTTTCTGTGTAGTACATGTTTCTGGTGTTGATAATGGGATTGTCCATGCTCTGTCTCAGTTTCAGGCTGACAGATTACAGAACCTAGTGCTGTTAGCCAGCCAAGACCCACAGGTGATGCCTCACAGTTTGTGGAACCATGGCTTCTGACAGCTTTAAGATTGGTGGAAAATTCCATTGCCCCAAGGACATTGAGGGTTTACAAGGCTAGTTTCGTTGAGTTTGTAGATTAGCATTAAGGAAGCCTTCCATATGTTTAGTCCATCCCTGAGTTTCAGGTGGTGAATTATGCTGTGTCTTTGGTGCATTGTAGATTGGCATCATCTGCTATATTGAGTCACCTTTAGAGCTGGGCATATAACTGATTTTTTTGGCTTGGCCAGCAAACCAAAAAATCAAGAAATATTCAGAAGATTCTGAAAATGACAAAACTCTTTTTCCACATAACAAAGTAGGAAAGGGAGTGCGTGTCCATCCATCCATCCATGTCCCTTTATAACTGTAGGCCCACTCTTAGGGCACTTGCCTGGGATGTGGTAGACCTAGGTTTGAATCCCCACTAGATATTGCCCCCTCATAGGTGAGCATCCTAACCACCAGGCTATAGACTATTTTGGGAAATTGGCCATCCTGATTATCACTACAAGTTTTTTTTCTCCTGCTGATAATAGCCCACCTTAATTGATTACTCTAATTCTAGTTAGTATGGCAACACCCATTTTTTCATGTTCTCTGTGTATATATATATCTTCCTACTGTATTTTCCACTGCATGCATCTGATGAAGTGGGTTTTAGCTTATGCGCAAATAAATTTGTTAGTCTCTAAGTTACCACAAGGACTCCTCGTTTATTTTGGGGTGTGTCACTCTCAGTCTGTCTTGTTGAAGCTGTTCCACTGTGTGTAAATAAATATTCATTGAGCCAAAGAGAGAGTGAGTGAGAACAACTCTATAGCCTGGTGATTAAGGCACTCACCTGGAACGTAGGAGATGTGGATTCAAATCTTCTCTGCCTGATTCACTGGAGGGATTTGAATCCAGATCTACCTCCCAGGCTATGGAGTTCTCGCTCACTCACTCTTTGGACCAATGAATATTTCTATTTATATGTAGTGGAACAGCTTCAACACAAGAGACTGAGAGCAACCCACCCCAGATCAGCTGATAGCTTGGTGGCTAGGGATGCTCACCTGGATGGAGGGATATCTAGTGGGGATTCAAACCTAGGTCTGCCACATCCCCGGCAAGTACCCTAACCACTGGGCGAAAGGTTATAAAGGGGCAGGTGGATATGGACTGACAGTTTTGCTGACCTGGATAAAGGTTTTCCCAATCAAAACTAATTAGATCAAATTCGCAAATAGATCAAAACTTTATTTTTTAATGAATAAACTATTCATTCAAAAATTTCCGCCAACTCTCAGTAGCATTGCTGGCCTGTCATTTTCTTGCACGCTGGCAGGATTTACTAACACATAGAAAATTCTTACTAAAAAAGCTTTAGGAGGGATGGTCCTGAGGAGAGGGATGCAGAGTATGTTTCAGGCACCCCATAGCCATACAGAATTTGTTTTGGTGATTGGAAGCTTTACCTACATTGGGGTGCATGTGGTTCTGTTTAAAGCTGCATTTGTCATTACTGTTTTCAGTGCCTTCACGGCTAGTGAGGGTGTGCTCGGGCCGGTGCAAGGAAGTTTCACGACCTAGGTGAAACTTCCACCTTGCACCCCCTCCCCCCCACCCAGTTAACCCCGCCCCCCCGTGGCAGCTAACTCAACCCCCCACCCAGGGAGCCCGCCGCCGCTACCCCCCCTCTGCAGCTAACCCCGCCCGGGGAGACCCGCCCCTGCGGAAGCTAATCCCTCCTGGGGAACCCACCTCCACTGCAGCTAACCCCGCCTGGGAAGACTTCCCCCCGCGGCAGCTAACCCCGCCTGGGGAGCCCGCCCCAGCTCACCTCGGCTCTGCCTTCTCCGCTGAGCATGCCGGCACCGCTCTAATTCTCCTCCCCTCCCAGGCTTGCGGCGCCATTGGAGGAGACTTAGAGCCGGGCTGTGTGCTCAGCGGAGGAGGCAGAGTGCGCCCCGCCCCCGTTACTGCGGGCGGCCCTCCCCGGGCCCCCCGCCCCAGCTCATCTCCACTCCACCTCCTCGCCTGAGCGGGCTTTTAGGCACCCCCAACCACTAGGCGCCCTAGTTTGCCAGCTCCAGGAGTGCCCTAGAATTGGTAGATGTGCAACTTAAACAAGGAGCAGTGCCCTTGAAAATTAAGGTATTTACAACCCTATCAATCCAGAAAAGGGGCCATAGAAGAGCTAAGAGATTGCTTGTATGAACAGGTATGTCCAGTAAAAGAGTTTGTGATAGTCATGTGGATTCAGGAGCAAGGCCCTCTATACACGGCGTTGGTATCTACTGACTAGATACCATTTGCTGCGGTAATGGGGGAGGCATTAGCCCATTTGGATCCCAATCTGGCAAATTTTGGCATTCATTCCTTTAGGATGGGTGCAGTGCTCTCCACAGCATTGGAGGGTTTTCGACTCTGAGAGAGTGCAGGCAAGTAAATCGGATTGAAATACGACCTACAAGCAGGCAGTCAGGTTGGCATGTGTTGCAGCTGAGCTTCAGGTGTGAGGCTATCCACCTGCAATGGTTTGGGAGAAGGGGCATGTTGTCAGGTCAGCTCATGCCTCTTCTACACTCGTAGATGGGTGAACTACATCCATCTAATATCCTGATTACTCAGCTATGGGGGAAATGATCTGGGGACCTGCCTTGGGGTAAATTTGTGAATTAGGATTCAGAGGGGCATGGGATGGAGTAGACTGACAGAGCATGAGATGAATTTGCTCAGAAATGTTTGCAAGGTGAGTATGGCAAGGAGTGGTCAAACCAGCCCATGGGGATAGGGCTTGGAAGAGCATGAACTGTGATGTTGCCAAAGTCATATTTGGACATGGGGTGGCTCAGTGATCACACACAGGGACATCTGGTATCATGTGCCTGAACTTCTTAGATATGATGGAGTGCCCTTGTTGGACAGAGGGTCTGGCATTTGGCTTGGAGATTTTAGGAATTGGATTAGGCATGAAATACATAACCGACTGGGATGAAGGTGTGACCACACTAATTACTGGCACCCCTAATGTGCCAGTGCAGATACAGGCTAAAAAAAAAAAAAAGACAGCTCCCAGAGGTAAATGAGACCTTGGACCTTTTGCCTGTAAGGAGAAGGTGAGACCTGAAGTCTTTGCAGAACAAGGTCTCCTTTGGCATTCTCTTCATTGTATGAGGGAGGGCTTGAGGATTGGAAGTGAATTGAGTCCTATGGGTAAATAAATAAATTAATTAATTAATGGAGATATCCCATCTCCTACAACTGGAAGGGACCTTGAAAGATCGAGTCCAGCCCCCTGCCTTCACTAGCAGGACCAAGTGGCCCCCTCAAGGATTGAACTCACAACCCTGGGTTTAGGAGGCCAATGCTCAAACCACTGAGCTATCCCTCCCCCCCAACTGAAGAGGGTCTAGCATGAGTATATGGTGGGAGTCCAGTAACTCTGCACTGGACCCAATTAAATGCCTAATATGTGAGAGAGGGTGGGTCGATAGTGCCCCTCTCCTTTGTTAAGTTAGTAGAGTTGCAGCCTGCTGTTTAAATCGATCCTTGTGTGTGTCTTTCATTTGCACACAACTCAAAGATATGCAGGAAATTTCACTCCTTTTCCTGAAGGAAACCCTCCACACTTTTCCATACACTCTGCTTCTGCTGATTGAGGAACTTTGTTGCCATTTATCTGTACCTCTCTCCACAAAGAGGGCTAGTCGTTATATACGCAGTGTGCAGAGGCGGTCAAAAAAGCAAACAGGATGTTAGGGATCATTAAAAAGGGGATAGAGAATAAGACGGAGAATATATTATTGCCCTTATATAAATCGATGGTACGCCCACATCTCGAATACTGCGTACAGATGTGGTCTCCTCATCTAAAAAAAGATATACTGGCACTAGAAAAGGTTCAGAAAAGGGCAACTAAAATGATTAGGGGGTTGGAACGGGTCCCATATGAGGAGAGATTAAAGAGTTTTTGACCTCCAGATAACTGTCCAGTAAGTTATTGATAAATTTGAGATTGTCTATTTTTTTTAAATTTCCACAGATGAAGTGCTTGCTTCCAGAATGATGGACTATAAACTAATTCCTATTAGAGAGCCTCCAAATAACAAAGGAAAAACTATAATCTCTAAAGATGAATCATTTTGTATTAATAGGAAAGTGGCTGTGAGTATGGATACAAACTCAAAATCCTCTTCCTCTCTCCATGCCCTTTCCACCCCGAAAGAAAAAAAACTTCTATTTTGGTTGCAAGCCATATTCTGTTGCTTAGTAATGAGAGAATAAACAACTGAACTCAGCAGTATTATTCAAGTCTACAGATGGCACATTAAAAAGATCATGAATAGGAGAAAAAGTTCAATATATGTAGAGTTGAGTTTGTGTAATGAAGGGAGCATTGATAATTTGAGATCCTGTTTAGATCTTTCACATATGTTGTTTGTGTTACTGCCATTTTATTAGCTTTGGATAAACAACTGAATTTCTCACCAAGATAAAGATTTCACTTTTTAATCACTTCGGAGGAAACAAGTCTAGGTCAAATCACCTAATTAAACTATTCTGTAACCTTGAAGTAGAAAATTTAATATTGCATTTCTGAAATCTTTTAAAACTGAAATGTGTTGTTAAAAAGTGACCTACAGTTTTATGTTCCATTCATTGGTATGTGTATATTGATGTTTACTGCCCAAATCCTGGTTCAGTCCACAGGAACTAAGTTGTGTGTATGGTGAAGGGTTATCTTCTCATAAGACCTGGACACACACGGCCAAGCAATGGCTGCTACATCTAGGGATGGGGAAGCATAGTGTTCCATGCTATCCCTAGACAGGGTTATGAGCTCTGGATCTGTGTTCTGCACAACTCTCTGGCCACTGTGTAAATCAGTGGGCAGATTGCATCAGCTGGGGCAGCTCAAATAAAGCCGAAATGTTAGAGTTTAGATCCACATCCCTTTCCTCGGGGTTGGTTTATTAATAAACTGAAGATGAAAAAAAGCTCAAAATAAAACAAAACGCTACGTACCAGACCTTTCCTGCTTTGCCCAGGTGGGAAGTGGGGAGGGCACATACTTCTCCTAATAGCCCTTTACTGACTGCTATGAAGAGTTCCACACTGGAGCTTCCTTAATCTTGAATCTCTCCCATCTGCTGCCTGCCCCTGTGTAAGAGGCAGGAAGCCTTATGTCTGGCTTCCTGTAGGTCACATGCTTATTGTCATGTGCCATGTGTCTATCATTCCCAGTTTTAAAGGGGCCAAAGGCACACTGGGATGTGTACATACACTTCAAAGTCTAGTGCCTTTTTACACACATCACACATTATTCACAGTGATAAAATGTATATACCCTGTCCTTTGAGTCATAGATTTGTGTAGTTTAAGGTCAGAAGGAACCATTAGGTCATCTAGTCTGACCTTCTTTATATCACAGGACATTACATTTCACCCACTTACCACAGTAATTTAGTCCAATACCTTTTGTTTGACTTAAGGATAATTTGAGTTTGGCTAAAGCATATCTTTCAGAAAGGCATGCAGGCTTGATTTGAAGACATCAAGGGATACAGAATAGACTGCTTCCATTGGTAGTTTTCCCCAGTGCTTAATCCCTCTCACTGTGCAGAACTTGGGCTTGATTTGTAATTTGAATTTGTCTGGTGTCAGCTTCCAGCCACTTGTTCTTGTTGTGCCCTTCTCTGCTAGATTAAAGAGCACTTCAGTACCTGGTATTTTCTCCCAATGAAGGTACTTATAAACTGTAATCAAGTCACCTCTCATGCTGCTTTTTGAGAAGTTGAACAGTTTAATCTCTTTACGTCTCTCAAAAACTAAACCAGTTGAGCTCGTTGAGTCTGTCACTGTAATCCATTTTCTTTAGCCTTCGAATCATTGTTGTGGCCCTTCTCTTCGCCCTCTCCAGTTTCCCAGCATCCTTTTAAAAATGCGGAGCCCAGAATTGGATGCAGTATTCCACCAGTGGCATCTGTAGAGATAAAATCACCTGCCTGCTCTTACTCACTTCTCTCTTGTTTATACATCTAAGCATCACATTAACCTTTTTTGGCACAGCATCACACTGGAAGCTCATGTTGAGTAGCTTATTCATTATGACCCCTAAATACTTTTCAGAGTCGCTGCTTTTCAATGTACAGTCTACCATTCTGAGGGTATGGCCTGCATTCCTGGTTCCTAGATATATAAATTTGCATTTGGCTGTATTTTGTTTGAATGGGCCCCATTTATACTATATGGCTGCCATGTCCTCATCATTATTTACCACACTTCCAATCTGTGTCATCCACAAATTTTATCAGCAGTAATTTTATATTTACTTCCAGATCATTGATGAAAATGTTGAATAGTACCAATCCTGTGAGACTCCACTAGAAACACCTCCATTCAATACTGATTCCCCACTGACAACTAATTTTTAAGATCTGTTAGCCAGTTCTTAATCCATTCAGTGTGTGTTCTGTGGATATTGTATAGTGCCAATTTTTTAATCAGAATGTTATGTGGTTAACATAACATTAACAGAGTTAATCGCATGAGTTAATTGCGATTACTAGACAGCCCTAGACTCAATTAATAAAGAATTAAAGGTGGATAATAGAATTAATGCCAATAACATGGATTTATGGAAAACGGACCCTATCAAACTATCTTGTTTTGATGAGCTTACAAGTTTGGTTGATAAAGGTAACTGTGAAGATGTAATAGATGTAGCCTTTTTGTAAGGCATTATCTTCTGCAAATGTAAACAAACTTATTTGTCTGAGCAGTTGACTGAACAAGAAGTAGGACTGAGTGGACTTGTAGGCTCTAAAGTTTTACATTTTTATTTTTGAATGCAGGTTTTTTTGTACATAATTCTACTTTTGTATGTTCAACTTTCATGATAAAGAGATTGTACTACAGTACTTGTACTAGGTGGATTGAAAAAGACTATTTCTTTTTTACAGTGCAAATATTTGTAATAAAAAATAAATATAAAGTGAGCACTGTACACTGTATTCTGTGTTGTAATTGAAATCAATATATTTGAAAATGTAGAAAACATCCAAAAATATTTAAATAAATACTATTCTATTATTGTTTAACATTGCGATTAATTGCGATTACTTTTTTTAAATCGCGCATTTAATCGTGATTAATTTTTTTAATTGCTTGAAAGCTCTAGTTGAGTCCCATATCAATTTCTTTATTTATCCGTCAATGTCAGACTGACAGACCTATAATTGTTAGAAGCTGGTAGCTAAATACTTCAAACATCCTCCTCAGTTACTATGGACTGGAAAGTATTTCATTATCTTCATCTGATATGAGTACATCATCCTGCTTCTTTCAGATACAAAAATGAAATATTTATTGAATGCTTCTGTCATTTCTGCATAATTATCATCATTTTTACCATCTCCATTTAGGAATGGGTCTGCACCATTGCTAGGATTTCTGTTGTTGTTATTGTTATTATATGTAAAAAGCTCTCTCTTTTCCGTGGTGCCACCAGCCATGGACTTTTCCCTCATGTCTTTAGCTTCCCTTATCAGTATTCTGCACTTCATATCTTCTGATTTATATCAGCTCCTATTTATTTCTCCCATTTTCCATTTGTTAGGTATTGCTTTTTTATTTCTAATTGCTGCCTTCACTTAACCACTGTATCAGGATGGGCTTTTGGCCAAAGTTTTCTTGAATGTGGAATCACTCCCAGTTTTCATCACTTTTCTGTCTAAATTTGTGCTCCCAAGCATTTTCACTCATAATTTTTATTAGCTTTCAGAAATTAACCCCTTTGAAGCACCAAATAAATCTACTACTAGTTGGGTTTGCCCCCGTTTTGCCTATATTTAATGTAATCAGATCATGATCTCTGGTCCCAAGGCAACCACCAGCTTCCAGTTCAGTGATTAATTCATCTTTATTCATCACAATGAGGCCCAAAATAGAATTATCTTGTGTTGGGTGCAATATCTTTTATGTTAGAAAATTATCATATCATTTTTAGAAACTCCGAGACCTCTAGCATGTATCTCCTAAACTGAAGACTTGCATCACAACACAGTTTTATTTTCTACACGTTGCAGACATGTGTTTAAGGAATAACTCATCCTGTTCTCTGATTTGATTCAGTGATCGGTAACAGGCCTCCAACCATACATCCTCTTGGGCTTTATTAGTTTGCACATTGATCTGTATGCATTAACAATCCTGTGCCTCTGAGTTATCACTAACTCTAAAACAGGTAATAGTGTTAATGTAGAGTGCCAAACCCCCACCCCCACACACCCTTCTTGCTTACTCTGTCCTTCCTGAACAGTTATAACCTGTGATTTTAACATTCCAATCACACCAGTCATCCCACCGAATTTCAGTAATGCCAGATATATCAAATTTCTTCTCATCAGTAAGAATTCCCAGTTCTTCTTGCTTGTTACCCAGACTCCTATTAATTGTATATAGGAATTGAAAAATGTCTTCTCTTCACAGTCTCATTCACATGGTTAGCAGGGAGAGGATTGATATACTCTCCCTTAGCAGAGGGAAGACCACAGCTGCACATAATAAGTGTAGAAGCTGCACAGAAATATGGTTGGGCCAGATGGTTGGATTAGGCCAGGGGTGGCCAAATTATGGCCCGTGGGCCATTTTAAGCTGGCCCGCGAGCCATACCACGCGGCTCGGCTCCACTCTGGCTGGGGCGCAGGGTTGTGCCGGACCACGCAGCTTGGCCCCGCTCTGGCACTCCAGCCCGGGCGCTGGGTCGGTGCCACACCACGCGGCTCTCACCACGCCCCAGCCCTGATCCCCCTCCCACTCTCCAAACCCCTTGATCCCAGCACGGAGCACCCTCCTGCACCCCAAACCTCTCATCCCCAGCCCCACCCCAGAGCCTGCACCCCCAGCCAGAACCCGCACCCCTCCTGCACTCCTGCCCCAGCCCTGATCCCCCTCCCAGCCCAGAGCACCCTCCTACACCCCAAGCTCCTCATCCCAAGCCCCACCCCAGAGCCCTCACCTCCTCCCGCACCCCAACCCCAATTTTGTGAGCATTCATGGCCCTCCATACAATTTCTATTCGATGTGGCCCTCAGGCCAAAAAGTTTGCCCACCCCTGGATTAGGCACTTCTCCCCATCAGAAAATTGTGTTCAGACAAGTCAAAGATAGCTGCCTCTATGAGCCAGCCCCTCCTTGTGGAAAAAGAGGAAAATGCTCTCTAGAAAAATCCCTGCTCTTGGACACATTCTTGCTTTGGTTGCATAAACTATCTGGGTAGCTGTTTTTGTTTTTTAAAAAAATGGCAAGTGAAAATCCCGAGTGTGGGAAGATCTTTTCCTTTTTTACCTTGACCAGGGTCTGAAAAACCCAGTTTCAAAAATGAATTGGGTTTCAAGGCCTTGAAATTTTAGTCACCACAGCCTGCAAAGGGATGTATAGTCCACCTTTATTGGGACACCGTGGCCTGTCTCCTCACTCCTCCTGCTCTGGAAGTAGAAACATCGTTTCTACAGTGCATCGGGTTTTATATGCATATTGTGGGTAAAGGGGAGCAGGATTGCCGCTTATCTTTGATGGGAATTTTATTGAAAAGTGAAGGCTTGACTGTTGTGGTATAGGAATGGGACTTTATAATTCTGATGGCTTATGTCTAACTTAAAGAACTAACTCCAAGACACACCTCCTGTTTGTACTACTTAGTGAATTGTGAACAGAAGCTTTTTATACATTTTCATTTCATTCTGTTTCACTCAGTGATGTCAGACTTGCTTGTAACTACATTGTGGAAAATTATTTCTTAAAACATTTTTTGTGGGGTTACATCATAATTATATGCAAAACAATGCATCATAACTGTGCTGTCTCCATACTTTTCTTCTGTACTATATTTTGGGGACTATAAAAGTGAGTTGTGGCTGGTTTTGCTGATAATGAAATTACCCTAAATCATTCTCTTATTAAAGAACTTAATACTTTATATAGAAAAGTAAGAATTTTTGAAGCATGTATAGTACTAAATGGTAAACAGAATTGTATCTAATAATTTGGGATTCTGTTTTTAAAAATAGCTTGCCTTTTTCAAAACGACATAACTGTACAAATAAGACAAGCTTATCCCACTGGTGTAGAATTGTATTCTACAAATGTGTTGAAGAATGTTAAGTAACTCCTAGCACAAGACTTATTTCCTGTATGGTAGGAATGATTAAACAGAACTAAATTCTTTAGAATCTCTTGTAGAGTTTCTTCAGTTAGCTATTTGTTACCTTGATTTGGCACTGCTTTATAAGTGCACAAATTGGTAGATTAATGGTTGTAGAGAAGTCTGCTACTGTTTCATTTAGTTACATTATCCAGTACCCACAGAAACTATCATTATAGAATAGGCATATGGAGGAAATATGAAAGACACATTAATGGTGCTAGTCTTCTGAAAAAATGCTAACTATAATTATATGATTAGAATTGTATTTTTGGACCTCTCTCATAGGCAATATTAATGTTCTAAATTGCTTTCAAAAGAAAAAAAAAAAGCTGCCTCCAAGCTAAACTGCAGAATAGGAAATACTGTTGTTCATCCTGGTAGTTCTTATTTTAAACAAGTCTTGGCAATGTCAGCATACTGCTACTGCACTTGAGGCTGACCACGCAAAGACTTAGGTAAGTGAGTCACTTTCCTCTCGTAAGTAGTCCTATTGACTTCAGTGGGATTGCTCACATGATTAAAGTTAATCATGTGCCTTTGTCTTTGTAACACTGGGGCCCTTCATTTGGTCAATTGTGATTATATTATACACGCCTTGTGTACTATTTATAAAGGCCTTGATCCCGCATTCCTTATGTACCCAAAACTTGAGGGCCAGTTCTATGGATATGTGAACACTTAGATAACAAGAGGTGCACCTGATATCACAGTGGTGGGGCTGGGAATGGCAGAAAGAAGGATGGAGGGGTGAGAGTAGCCTCCAGGTACGGGAAGCATGTTGCGGGTTTAACAGTGAAGGTAAAATCACTGGAACAATTTACCAAGGCCTCTGGTAGGTTCTCCATTGTTTGAAATCTTTAAACCAAGACTGAATGCTTTTCTAAAAGATATGCCGTAGTTCAGACACCAATTATTGAGCTTTATACAGGGATTACTGGGTCCAACTCTATGGTCTGTCAGAGTACTGGTCCTTTCTGGACTTAGTCTATGAATCTATGATCAGTTTGATAATGAACCTGGCTCTGTTGGCTTTTAAAGTTGTTAATGGAAAAGGACCTTGGTATATATAATAAGACCGTCTCCTTGAATTTTATTTTGGTGAGCGTCCATGTTTTGACAGCATCTACCTTGTTAGGGACTCCACCATCATACCATAGGTTGGTGTGTGATTGACCTTTACTGGGGTGGTCCTTAATCACTTGGCATTTGGTCCCTTTGGACATCCACATGAATCTCTTGGGGAAATGGTCTTTTAAAAGGTATTTTCATTTTTAATCCCTGTTGACTCTATGTAATATTCTCCTTGGTGCACCCCAGTGTGTAATGATGTAATTCACTTGGCTTTTTAGTATTTTATTTGTTTTTTGTCTGAAGTTTGAAATTGTGTATGCAGCACCTCAACCAACTTGGCAGGACAGTGGAACTTGAGGAATAACATTTTCTGTCAGGGACGAAAGGGTCCTTCACAATAAACTAAGTTTTTCCTGGAAGAACACAAGCACTGCCTGCTGGACAGGGCCGATTGCTCAGCTGAGTTTTGGATTGGAATTTAAAAAATAACTGACTATATTTGGAGTTGATTTTTCCTTGATACTTACTAACACTTTAAATAAAATAATAATAATTAAAACTTAACAAAAAGGCAACATTGAAATTGAAATACTACTCTGAATGTGTGTGCAAGAACATAGAATGAACAGAAGTTTTTATATTTCTTATGCTTTCATATAGAAAACAAAAGGTGATCAATATGTTTTTGTTTTTACAGGCCAAAGCCTATCTAAGGATAACTACTGAAATAGTAAAGAGATTGCCAACTCCTCCAGCATGACGTGCTCATCTCGGGTACCTGTGATCAGAACTTAACAATAAAGTGACTTGATGGTGTAAGCAGTGGTGGAACAAGCAGAAATACATAAGTCTATGGATTATATATTGTATTTGTAAGAAAATTGTTTTGAAGTTTAGGAAACAAAGTGTGAAAGTATTGTTATTTTTTATTTGTCATGACATCATTTGGTTACATTCAAAGGGATTGAAGGATTCAGAAGGAAAATGGGTGGTACCTGACATTTATATATGGTCGTCCGCTGCTGATTTTTAATATCCTTGAACAACAAGGACAAAGTGCATCATTCAGCAATGGAGTTTCCCTCAGTTTTAACATGAAGGTTCAGCCTGTGGAAACTCCAGTCCCAGAATACAATGTGCCATCTTCGTCCAAGCAGAAAGACTCAAAAGTGGACCATGGCATGTTGAGGATTATAGGCACACAACTGTATAAAAGATGAGGGCATCTGCAATCTCCCCAATTTATGTACATTTTTATTCAGACCTTGGTGCTCTTGTTAAATTGCCAACATGGCCTTAAATTGGGCAAAGCATCAAGGACTTAATTAGTAAACTGAAAACTATGTAATTACCATATGTTTGTGTACATTTACACGTAAGATAGATAGATCTGCATATTCTGTAATGATTTTTCCTAATGGTTCAAGAACAAATTTCTTCCCTATTGGATTATATTGTGTTATGGGGTAATTTCCTACTTATGGGATAATGGACTATATGACCTGTAGGCAAATTACTTGCCTGCTTTGTGTTATGTTGAACCCAGATAGAAAACTAGATAACAGCAAGGTCTTCATTGTAAACCACATATCATATCTGAGTTCAATTTGGCAAGGAAAATAAATGACAAAAATAAATTAATGTCATGACTGCATATAGGCATGTGTTCCCAAATCAAAGTAACAATGCAGGATCTGAATGTATAAACTAAAGATGTAACTAAAGAAGCAAACTAAGATACGATCTTCAAACTGCAAGACTTCTTTTTGTTTTTTATTGTCTTGTCCTATGATCCTTATTTTTCTGTTGATTTTTCTGTCAATTTCTATGGACGTAAAAAACATGATTGTGTGGCACAGGCTTCCATTTACAATTAGAAGTTTGAATTTATATTCAGACTATTTCACACCATTCAAATATGTATCCTTATGGGAGTTTTGCCATTGACTTCACTAGGGCCAGGATTTCACCCTTTGTTTATACCATTGTTCCTGTCGCTTTTCTCCTCTTGTAATAATATGACATAAAATAGAATTTGGCATTCTTTGAGCCTGGGAACACTTAAAACACATGCACTGAAAGTCAAATTTAAAACTTTGCTTCAAATTATTAATTGAATCTCAGACTTTAGTGGAGTTTTGTAAATATGAAAAATAATGTATTTTAAGATGACTGATTTTTTTTAACTTAGCTTTCATTTATGTACTTGGAAAAAAGTGCAAAGAAGTAAAATTGCACTTCAGTTGTTTCAGTAGCCATGTTATTTCCAGCTTTTGGATTGTGCCTTTATTCAAACATAAGTATCCAATCATTTGCAATTTTCTAGTGATATATTTTACAAAAATTAAACACTTACGGTGTGCTTCCTCTTCTCACTTCATTGATAACTATTTGCCTTGTTGGTTTGGTAAGAAGTTTTATCTCTATATAGGCATTTCTTATGCACCAACCATAGTAATATTAATTTATCTGCATATGTGTATGTCTGTAAACATTTGTAGGGCTCTCCTCACCATAGTATTGTAGGACATGTTAACTCTCAGTGCGAAGCTCGGATTTTCAAAGTTGTTTTTAAAGTTTAAAAAAGTCTGTCAGGCTTGCCAAATTTAGTATTCATTATCTTCACTCTTGATGTTAGCAAGTTTGTGAGAGGCTACTGACATTTCCAGTTCAGGATTAGGACTATCAGAATTCAATTAGAGGGCTGTTTGTTTATCTTTCGTGTTTCTCCACATCCTGGGTTGGTCTGAGGGATCAAGGTTTTGGTTTTTTTTTTAAAGGACATTATAAAAACCTAAGCACTAGATTTTACTCTTTCAAGTCTTGCTGCTATTAAGCTACCTTTAATACCTTTCAGTTAACTACCAGTGTCCTGGGAAAACTTGTAAACGTAGTTTCCAAAAGAATATGCAAAATGCTTTTTAATTAAATGCCTTCATGGAAGGATTGCCCTATGCATATTTGTAAATAATGTTTAATGCTCATGGGGCTGCTGGTGGGTGTTGAGCACCAACTATATTTTTTCCATGGGTGCTCCAGACCTGGAGTGTCCACTGAGTCAGCGCCTATGGTTGAAGGTTAATTGGATTGCTGTAAAATATGGTGAGTTTGCTTTGCAAGATGCTCCATTGGCTCAGCATGTATCATTACCTGCCTTGTGGACAGGTGGTGTATGGGTGCATTTGGTGCAAGGAGCTCATAGCCTTCAGAGACCTATCGAGACTGGGAGTGGCTGGCTCACTACAAAAGCAATTTTCCCTCTCTTGGTATTGACACCTCCTCATCAATTATTGGGTGTGGACCACATCCACCCTGACTGAATTGGCCTTCAACATTGGTTCTCCACTTGTAAGGTAACTCCCTTCTCTTCATGTATATATATTTATGCCTGTATCTGTAATTTTCACTCCATGCATCTGAAGAAGTGGGTTTTTTACCCACAAAAGCTTATGCCCAAATACATCGGTTAGTCTTTAAGGTGCCACCGGACTCCACGTTGTTTTTGTGGATACAGATTAACACGGCCACCCCTCTGATACTTGGTATGAAATGAGGATATTGATATAATAGGCATCACGGAAACTTAGTGAAATGATGAATCAATTGGGACACCGATACCAGGCACAAAATATATCAGAATGACAGACCAGGTCATGCTTATGGGGGAGTGGCACTATATGTGAAAGAAAGCATAGAGTCAAATTTAGTAAAAATCTTAAATGAATTAAACATGACTGTAGACTCTCTGCATAGAAATTGCATGCTTGAATAATAAGAATATAGCAATAGGAATATAGTACCGACCACCTGACCAGGATGATGCTGGTGACTGTGAAATGCTTAGGCAGATTAGAGAGGCTTTAAAAATAGAAAACAATATAATGATGGAGGATTTCAACTATCCCCATATTGACTAGATACATGTCACTTCAGGACAGGATGCAGAGATAAAATTTATAGACACCATTAATGGCTGCTTCTTGGAGCAGCTAGGTCTGGAACCCACAAGAGGAGAGGCAATTCTTGATTTAGTCCTAAGTGGAGCACAGGATCTGGTCCAAGAGGTGAATATAGCTGAACCACTCAGTAATAAGTGACTGCAATATAATTAAATGTAACATCTTCGTGGTGGGGAAAATACCAAAGAAGCCCACCATGGCAGCATTTTACTTCAGAAAGGGAAACTACACAAAAAGGAGGAAGCTGGTTAAATGGAAATGTCACAAGAGTGAAATGTCTGCTAGCTGCATGGAAACTTTTTAAAAACACCATTTTAATGTTCTTATGTATGTTATGTTGTTCTAGTGTGTGTATTTTAATAATTACCTGTTAAATACTGCCAAATAGATTCATAGATTCTAGGGCTGGAAGGGACCTCGAGAGGTCATCGAGTCCAGTCCCCTGCCCGCATGGCAAGACCAAATACTGTCTAGACCATCCCTGATAGACATTTATCTAACCTACTCTTAAATATCTCCAGAGATGGAGATTCCACAACCTCCCTAGGCAATTTATTCCAGTGTTTAACCACCCTGACAGTTAGGAACTTTTTCCTAATGTCCAACCTAGACCTCCCTTGCTGCAGTTTAAGGCTATTGCTTCTTGTTCTATCCTTAGAGGCTAAGGTGAACAAGTTTTCTCCCTCCTCCTTATGACACCCTTTTAGATGCCTGAAAACTGCTATCATGTCCCCTCTGTCTTCTCTTTTCCAAACTAAACAAACCCAGTTCTTTCAGCCTTCCTTCATAGGTCATGTTCTCAAGACCTTTAATCATTCTTGTGGCTCTTCTCTGGACCCTCTCCAGTTTCTCCACATCTTTCTTGAAATGCGGTGCCCAGAACTGGACACAATACTCCAGCTGAGGCCTAACCAGTGCAGAGTAGAGCGGAAGAATGACTTCTCATGTCTTGCTCACAACACACCTGTTAACACATCCCAGAATCATGTTTGCTTTTTTTGCAATAGCATCACTGTTGACTCATATTTAGCTTGTGGTGCACTATAACCCCTAGATCTCTTTCTGCTGTACTCCTTCCTAGACAGTCACTTCCCATTCTGTATGTGTGAAACTGATTTTTCCTTCCTAAGTGGAGCACTTTGCATTTGTCTTTATTAAACTTCATCCTGTTTACCTCAGACCATTTCTCCAATTTGTCCAGATCATTTTGAATTATGACCCTGTCCTCCAAAGCAGTTGCAATCCCTCCCAGTTTGGTATCATCCGCAAACTTAATAAGCATACTTTCTATGCCAATATCTAAGTCGTTAATGAATGATATTGACAGAGCCGGTCCCAAAACAGACCCCTGCAGAACCCCACTTGTTATACCTTTCCAGCAGGATTGGGAACCATTAATAACAACTCTCTAAGTACGGTGATCCAGCCAGTTATGCACCCACCTTATAGTAGCCCCATCTAAATTGTATTTGCCTCGTTTATCGATAAAAATATCATGCGTGACTGTATCAAATGCCTTACTAATGTCTAGGTATACCACATCCACAGCTTCTCCCTTATCCACAAGACTCGTTATCGTATCAAAGAAAGCTATCAGATTGGTTTGACACGATTTGTTCTTTACAAATCCATGCTGACTATTCCCTATCACCTTACCACCTTCCAAGGGTTTGCAGATGATTTCCTTAATTACTTGCTCCATTATCTTCCCTGGCACAGAAGTTAAACTAACTGGTCTGTAGTTTCCTGGGTTGTTTTTATTTCCCTTTTTATAGATGGGCACTATGTTTGCCCTTTTCCAGTCTTCTGGAATCTCTCCTGTCTCCCATGATTTTCCAAAGATAATAGCTAGAGGCTCAGATACCTCCTCTGTTAGCTCCTTGAGTATTCTAGGATGCATTTCATCAGGCCCTGGTGACTTGCAGGCATCTAACTTTTTTAAGTGATTTTTAACTTGTTCTTTTTTTATTTTATCTGCTAAACCTACCCCCTTCCCATTAGCATTCACTATGTTAGGCATTCCTTCAGACTTCTCGGTGAAGACTGAAACAAAGAAGTCATTAAGCATCTCTGCCATTTCCAAGTTTCCTGTTACTGTTTCTCCCTCTTCACTGAGCAGTGGGCCTACCCTGTCTTTGGTCTTCCTCTTGCTTGTAATGTATTGATAAAAAGTCTTCTTGTTTCCCTTTATTCCTGTAGCCAGTTTGAGCTCATTTTGTGCCTTTGCCTTTCTAATCTTGCCCCTGCATTCCTGTGTTGTTTGCTTATATTCATCCTTTGTAATCTGTCCTAGTTTCCATTTTTTATATGACTCCCTTTTATTTTTTAGATCATGCAAGATCTCGTGGTTAAGCCAAGGTGGTCTTTTGCCACATTTTCTATCTTTCCTACCCAGCGGAATAGCTTGCTTTTGGGCCCTTAATAGTGTCCCTTTGAAAAACTGCCAACTCTCCTCAGTTGTTTTTCCCCTCAGTCTTGATTCCCATGGGACCTTACCTATCAGCTCTCTGAACTTACCAACATCCGCCTTCCTGAAATCCATTGTCTCTATTTTGCTGTTCTCCCTTCAACACTTCCTTAGAATTGCAAACTCTATGATTTCATGATCACTTTCACCCAAGCTGCCTTCTACTTTCAAATTCTCAACGAGTTCCTCCCTATTTGTTAAAATCAAGTCTAGAACAGCTTCCCCCCAGTAGCTTTTTCAACCTTTTGAAATAAAAAGTTGTCTGCAATGCAGTCCAAGAATTTGTTGGATAGTCTGTGCCCCGCTGTGTTATTTTCCCAACATATATTTGGATAGTTGAAGTCCCCCATCACCACCAAATCTTAGGCTTTGGATGATTTTGTTAGTTGTTTAAAAAAAGCCTCATCCACCTCTTCCACCTGGTTAGGTGGCCTGTAGTAGACTCCTAGCATGACATCACCCTTGTTTTTTACCCCTTTTAGCCTAACCCAGAGAGAGACAACACTTCCGTCTCCTATGTCCATCTCCACCTCAGTCCAAGTGTGTACATTTTTAATATATAAGGCAACACCTCCTCTCTTTTTCCCCGGTCTATCCTTCCTGAGCAAGCTGTATCCATCCACACCAACATTCCAATCATGTGTATTATCCCACCAAGTTTCAGTGATGCCAACAATGTCATAGTTGTATTTATTTATTAGCACTTCCAGTTCTTCCTGCTTATTACCCATACTTCTCACATTTGTATATAGGCATCTAAGATACTGGTTTGATCTTGCCTCTCAGTTTTGTCCTGACCCTCCTTTCTCTCTGCCAATATAGCCCACACTCCCTCTTGTTTCCGACCCATCTCCCAGGTCTCCATGTTCCCCACTTACCTGTGGGCTTTGCTCACCTGTCCCCATCGAACCTAGTTTAAAGCCCTCCTCACTAGGTTAGCCAGTCTGTCTCCAAATAGGGTCTTTCCCCTCCTTGAATGGTGAACGCCATCTCTGCCTAGCAATCCTTCCTCGAATAGCATCCTGTGGTCGAGGAAGCCAAAGCCCTCCTGGCGACACCATCTTCGGAGCCAGGCATTCACCTCCATGATGCATCTGTCTCTGCCCGGGCCCCTACCTTTGACAGGAAGAATCGAAGACAATACCACCTGCGCTCCAAACTCCTTCACCCGTATTCCCAGAGCCCTGTAGTCACTCTTGATCCGCTCAGTGTCACACCTCACAGTATCATTTGTGCCCACATGGATGAGTAGCATGGGGTAGTAGTCAGAGGGCTGGATAATCCTCGACAATGCCTCCGTAACATTCGGATACGGGCTCCCAGCAGGCAGCATACCTCCCAAGATGAAATGTCAGGGCGACAGATGGGCGCCTCCGTCCCCCTCAGCAGAGTGTCTCCGACCACCACTACCCTACATTTCCTATTCGCAGTGGTGGCAGCAGACCTCCCAGCCTTAGGGGTACCAGGCTTCTCCTCCTTTACTGTAGGGGGTGATTCCTTCTCTCCTGTACCAAGAAGAGCATAACAGTTACCTATTACCACGGCGGGAGGGTTCGGAGCAGGGGTGGAGCACTGCCTGCTGCCAGAAGTAACTAGCTGCCAGTGTCCACCCTGAGCCATCTCCTCTTCCACCAGTGGTGTATCAGCAGTCCTGTGTACTGGGACAGCTACTTCAGCTGTCTCCACATGGAGACTGTCCAGGAATTGCTTGTGGATTCGGATGCTCCTCAACCTAGCCACCTCCTCCTGTAGCTCTCCCAACTGCTGCCTGAGAGATTCCACCAGCAAGCACCTTTCACATTGAATGGTCCCCCCAGCCTGGATATCAGTAAGTGGAAATTGCAAGTTACAGTCTCTGCAAAACCACACCAGGATCTGGGTAGAAGCATCCATGCTCAGGCGCTCTGTCTGGCTACAGGCGCAGGTGGAGGAGACAGAAGCAGTGCTTGCACAGGTGTTGCGGGTCTTCCAAACCATCGTAAGCCTCCCTCTGTCAAACTCCCTCTCAAACTCCCCTGTCTGCAGCCCCCTGTCCACTGAAAGGGTTGTTTAAGCAAGAAGTTTTGAATGTAGTTGGTTTATAGGTTTTAAGGGGAATAAAGGGAAAACAGATAGAACCGGCAAGGGACCCTCGCCCCCTTCCCACTCCTCCTCCTCCTGGAGAACTCCCTTGCAAAAGCTCCCTGGTCGCTTGTGTGCTGCTTTATAAAGCCCTGGCCTGTATGAATGCCCCACCCACTGATTAAGGCTCAGCCAATTACCAGAGGCTTCTAGCTTTCAGACCTTCCTTTGAAGCTCACAGCTTCCAACTGCCAGCCACAGCACACGGTCCTTCAAACAAACAGACTAACAAACACAAGCTCAGCACACAGCAAGTAACCCCCAAACACAAACAAACACACACTTCAGACAGTCACTTACCCCAAGGGTGCTGTATTGCTCCTCCTTCACCTGGAGAACTCCCTTGCGAAACTCCCTGTTAGCAACCCCTGAAATGACAGCACAGTAGTTAGCAACAGACTGAAACACGTTTCTGGATCAGGATAGATCTGAAAGCAAAAATAAAATTTAGAATTACTTCAAAAACTTGACCCACCTAACTTTTTACTAGATCAGTATCTGGTATTCCTGGGAATTAATTGAACAAAGCCATCAGGTTCCTTCACTAATTGGTGCATCTAAGGTTTTATTTCCTTTTGTAACAGATTTGAAGAGAGATATAAAATCAAGCTTTAAATGGAAAAAAGGGTCTAGTTCAAGATACACTAGATAGAAACTTATGCACTGTAAGAAAAGTACATATAAATTTTCTGTGAGAAGTTTATTTAAATAGTTTAGAAAATTGGAATAAATACCTCTTTATTTCCTTAAGTGTGTGAGTGTATACACACATACATACATATATATAAAAACACTTCTACAGCACTTCAAAGCTTCAAACAAAACTTTTTAAACAGTCATTAGCAGTTGATTGATATTTTTCAACTGCTTTTATTATTTTTCTCAAAGATTTTGTACCTCTGTCAAGATCTTCAGATAGTTTGTTTCCTTTATACAGCCACGTTCATGGTGCTACATTTACCTTGCATCCATTGAAGTTAATGGCAAAGCTCCATTATTTCAATAGGGCTGGATCAAGAATCAAGTTACCATCCTTCTGACCAAGTAGGGCAAGATTCCCACTGGAAACACTCAGTATTTCTCAATAAGGATCTTAGTGACAGGCACTAAGGTGCAATATGGGGTCTGTGATTTAGTGTCAGAATTAATTAATAATGAACTGGGTTTTTATTATTAAAAATATTTTGATAATTTAGCAGTACCTACAGGCCAGGGCCCCATTCTACTACATCAGTGGTTTTCAACCTTTTTTCATTTGCAGACCCCTAAAAAATTTTGAATGGAGGTGTGGATCCCTTTGGAAATCTTAGGCATAGTCTGAAACCCCCGGGGATCCACGAACTACAGGTTGAAAACCACTGTTCTGTGGTAACAACAACCTTTCGCGGACCCCTTAAACATAGTTTGCTGGCCCCCAACTGTCTGGAGACCACAGGTTGAAAATCACTGTGCTATGCACTGTACAACATACAACAAAGAAACAGTCCCTGCCACAAAGAACTTTACAATCCAAGTATCAGACTATATTTTCTGGATTCTGTTTTACATCCTAAGACAGAGAGAAAAAGAAAAACCATTTTTTGTACCCAAAGAGCTTTACTTTTCCATTATCTTCACATATCCAGTGGGGGGGGGGGGGTTCTGCTCTCTTTTCAGCAGGTAGAGGGCAGATGCAGCCTACCTTTCCTTATGTATCTATTACCCTCAGTATCTCTGTTTATATGAGTATTGAACCAAGAATTCTCAAATAAAACCTCTTTTGGAGTACGTGAGTCTTGAGAGTAAGCTTGGGGGGATGAACATCTGTTGTCCTTTAACATCGTTTAGAAGGCTCACAGACCCTTCTAAAGTATTTGCACTCAGACCACTGGGATTTTCTAATACTTGTGTTATTTCCTGTGGACCAAAGATTGTTTCATTTTTCCTGGAAGGGCGGGGGGGACCCAAACCCTGTGAATGTTTTCTGTGACTGAACAGGGTTTAGTTTAAGAATAAAAACCTAGGGTCGCTTTTTCTGTAAAACATTTAATAGATTTTCTTTAGTATGTGAGGGATTTTTCTTTCCTTTTTTTCCCCTTCCCTGCAAGAGGAAATGTTTTTTTCAGACTAATGTTGGAGAAAATGTGATGATGTAATTTTAAGCCCACTTTAGGTGTATAATTGAGAAGAATAAATGGTTGGCAAAACTGGTATTTTTAAACTTACTATGTGCTATGATTGGTAGATAGATCTGTGCTTCTAGTAGAACGTTATCGTTGGTTTTTTTTAGATCCTATTAAAAAAGACTTAAGTTAAAACAGATAAGGGCTCAAAGAGCCTAACCATTTCATTGTTCCACAAAGTTGTGCATTTTTGTGTGTGAGCTGATTGAGGAAAGGGAAGACAGGCTATGATGAGTTTATATATAATTTTATCTACTGAATCAGGCAGTTCCTATGTTTCTTTCTAGAGGAAAATATTCCATGTAAGCAAGCTTTTGTCTCTGATACCTTGATGCTGCTAATTAATTACATCTTAGATTGAAACAGTCAGAGTTCAGCTTTACTCTAACCACTTCCTTTTGGTGAATAATAGAATCTAATAGCTATTTTGGAGAGTTACTTTTTGAAACAAGTGTTAAAAGGCTGGGAAAATGTGCCTCATAAGCAGCTAAGCTTTGAAAACTTAGTATAATAAACCCACTTATTTGTGAATGCAAGCACTATTGACATCTCTTTTGTAATACCTTAATATCCTCAGCTTTTAGAAATCCTGTGAATATGTGGTGTTTGCACATTTTATAAATGCACATTTTACAAATGCCCCTTCAGTTTTGATTCATTTATCTACAGTGTAAATAAACCCCTTATTCTAACATGGTTTTCTATGATTATGGTTAACTAAACTAGAAAGTTATTACTTAGAGAAAAAAATGATAGGATTGTTTGAAGCAGAATACCCCATTCCCTGAGTGGGGTTTACACAGGAAATTGTAATCACAGTCTCTATGAATGTTGTTGCCTTTATATCCTGATGGGAAATGGAAACCTTATTAATATGAAATGAAAGGTACTAATAAAATACCTTTTAATTAACAGGTGTGTTATCTAATGAAAATTGTCAACATTACAAACTTCCAGAACACTTTATTTCATTTAAAATATTCTTGAGTTTCCATTTTCCAAACACAACATTTTTCACAAAACAAGGATTATCATAAAGACATGGGGCCAAATTCTCTGCTGGTGCAATGGATGCTTCTCAATTGACGTCAGTGAAATTTTTCCCACTTAGACCAGCATAGAATTTGACCCGTACAATTGATATATAATTCAATGTCAACATGCATGTAAACAGTTATATGTGTAAATGCACAGTAATAGCTGGAGGAGTGCCAAGGAGGGACATGGGGGCCCTAGATAGGCATTGGCAGATATCGACGTTGGGGTGCAGAGAAGCTTTCATGTCACTGGTAGGGAAGGTAGAAATACAAATTATGTAAAATTATGCCTCTAGTAGAGGAAGATGGGCCATGGTAAAGGAGAGCATATCTGGTTGATAAATATTGTTGGCATAAAAAAGGAGTGAAAAATAGTCATGCTTTCAGAAATACAATCACACATGCTTCGATTCCAATATTATAGCTGTCCACTAGTATAGGTTTGAGCTGGACTGCTTTGCACTGGGGGACAACATTGTCTCAATTGGCATGTTACAGAGATGGTGGGGCAGAATAGTTAATTAGATACCATCCATTTCTGGCCAACGTCTGACAGAATTTGTCCATATGTAGGAAAGATACAAAAATCTGCACTTAAAAGTCAACATTTGCAAAACATTGTCACACAGGGTGAGTCCAAATACTGAAATTATTTCCCATTCAAGTCTAGGGAAATCCTTCCACATCTTGGGTAGTGTCCACTGGGTGGTAACTAAGTGTATGTCTATACTTGCAGAGTTTTTGCGCTGTAAGTTTCACCGGTGATAGAGAACCAGTGAAAGTAAAGTGCTGGTTTGTGTACTCAATTCCTCAGGCATCAGAGAGTGTTTACATTAGCAGCACTTCCATTGCCAATGAGAGCAGCGCTCTAGGGCAGCTATCCGACAGTGCAGCTCTCTCAATAGGTCTTGTGGAAAAGGGGGCATGAGCGGAAGGAATTCTGGGTCCCTGCTCAGTGCCCCGTGATGCACTGCTTCATGTCCCAGCAGCCCCATTACTTCCTTGTTTCTTTTGTGGCATTTTTTAACCCCCCCTGCTGTCTGGCTGCTTTCCCCACCACATCTACTAGCAGGAATGGATCCTGCACTGCTGTCCACTACTCTGATAGCTGTCACTTGCATGTCATGCGTGGCAGTGCAGCTGTTCTGAAACTCGCAAAGAGAGCTGCAGTCAGAGATGCCTGATGAGCAGCCTGAAATGGAAATAAGTAGCATTCAATTGCTTTTGGCATTAACTGAGGAGCTGAGCACTGTGGAATAGCGTTTTTGGACTAGGGAAATTAGCTCAGAGTGCTGGGATCGTATCGTTATGCATGTCTGGGATAACGACCAGTGGCTTCAAAACTGTCGGATGCAGAGAGCCACCTTCGTGGAACTGTGTGCTGAGCTTTCCCCAGACCTGCGTCACAAGGACCCAGACGGAGAGCTGCACTCGCTGTAGAGAAGTGAGGGGCAATCACGTTGTGGAAGCTGGCGACTCCAGACAGCTACTGATCAGTTGTGAACCAATTTGGAGTGGGGAGATCAACCAAGTGTGCAAGGCCATTAATCGCATCCTACTGCGCAAGACCATGACTCTTGGTAATGTGTGTGACATTTTGGATGGCTTTGCAGAAATGGGCTTCCCTAACTTGGTGGGGCAATAGATGGAATGCACATCCCTATTGTTGCCCTGGCCCACGTTGGCACCGAGTACATAAATCGTAAGGGGACTTCTCCATGGTCTTGCAGGCACTAGTGGATCACCCTGGGCATTTCACTGATATTAATGCTGGATGGTCTGGAAAGGTGCATGCAGGGCCGGCTCCAGGGTTTTGGCCGCCCCAAGCAGCCAAACAAACAAACAAACAAAAAAAGCCGCGATCGCGATCTGCGGCGGCAATTCGGCGGGAGGTCCTTCGCTCCGAGCAGGAGTGAGGGACCGTCCGCCGAATTGCCGCCGAACAGCTGAACGTGCCGCCCCTCTCCGAAGTGGCCGCCCCAAGCACCTGCTTGGTAAGCTGGTGCCTGGAGCCGGCCCTGGGTGCATGACGCACATATCTTTAAAAACACTGGCCTGTACAGAAAGCTGCAAGCAGGGACTTCCTTTCCAGACCAGCGGATCACCGTCGGGGAAGTGGAAATGCCCATTGTGATCCTGGGAGACCCAGCTTACCCACTGATGCCATGGCTCATGAAGCCATACGCTGGAAACCTAGATGTCAGTAAGGAACGTTTCAACAACAGGCTGAGTAGGTGCAGAATGGCTGTCGCATGTGCATTTGGCAGTCTGAAAGCGCGCTGGAGATATTTGTACAGTAGACTGGAAATGAGTGAGGAAAATATTCCTCTGGTCATTGTGATGTGCTGTACTTTACAAGACATTTGTGAGGGGAAGGGTGAAAGGTTTACTAATATGTGGAGTGTGGAGGCCGAACGCCTGGTTGCTGAGTTTCAGCAGCCAGATAACAGGGCTATTAGAGGGGCACAATGTGTGGCAGTTAGGATCCGGGATGCCTTGAGCGAAAAGTTTGAAAATGAAAATAATTAAACTTTGCTGCTGTGCTTGGGAAAGGAAGTGTTAACAGCATGTGCTGTGCTACATGGCGGCTCTGTATGTAATTTCAGTGAAGATGAAGTGCTAGTTGACTTGTAGCTGTGATGACATGTACAGAAATGTGAACACACAAATAAAGCTTGCTTCTTTTTGAAAAATTTGTGCTTTTATTTTAAAAACAGAGAAAACACCACATGCACATATATCAATCCTGAGTGATGGTGGGGAACAGGGTGGGGGGCCCATAAACCTCACAGCTGTGTATAACTCCAGCTGTCGTTTGACAAGCTGTCTGGGGGTGAGGATTGTTGAGGAATGGAAAAATTTGCAGCGAGCTTATCAGAATGTGCAGTGGGAGTTTGGGGAGTGCATGGGAAAGAATTCTGCACTTGCTGCAGTGGGGGACGGGCCCGAATCAGGTCACTCTGCGGTGTAATGAGAGAATGCAACAGATCTGTCTGATGCTCCAGAATGTTGATTAGCCTCTACATGGCTTCCCTATGGAAAGTGTTGTTCTCTTTTCGGTCTCGGTTCTCTCCCTCTTTCCACTTTCTCATGCTTTCTCTCCATTTATTTTTATCACTTGTCTCCGTTTGGGAGTGCAGAATCACCTCACGAAACATGTCTGCCTTAGTGCATCTTGGCCACTTTCTTATGCGTCGCAGATGGTCTGCTACAGTGGGGCGGGGGAGCGGGGGTGTCTTCCACAGTCATTTCTGGGGAGACAAAAGCAACACATTGCTGTAAAACATACATACAGGAATCAGTGTGTATATTGAAATACACCACTGGTAAGAAATCACTGTCTTGGTGACAAAAGTCTAGCACCCATGGTGCACATGAACCCAGCAATGGTGACGGAACGCAGGATTATAGGGTTTATTTCATACACTCATTCTGAAAAGGGCAAGCACCCAGCACACAAACACAGCTACCTTAGTACTTTTCTGTGCCTTCAACCTGCTTTATGCATTGACAAAGCAAAGCAACTTACCAGAGCTCTGCTCTCCTGCCTCTGCCTCAGCAGACAGTGGCTGCTCACACTGGCTGGACACCTCCAGAGCGGAGAAGGGGTCCTGAGTACACGGAGCAACAGGCTCCACAGCTTCCTCAGGCGCCTCCTCTTCATCTATGACTTTCTCCTCCTGGCTTGGGCCACTTTCCACAGCCTCCGGACATGCAGAAGTATCCACTGGGCTCTTTGCAATGGAGGTGGGGGTCACCACTTAGGATTGCATCCAACTCACTGTAAAAACGGCAGCTTTGGGGCACAGCACCAGACCGACAGTTTGCCTCCCTCACCTTGTGGTATGTATTCCTCAGCTCCTTCACCTTTGCTCTGCACTGCAGTGTGTCCCTGTTATGCCCCTTCTCCTGCAAGATGCCTGCAATCTGCTCGTAGGTATTGAAATTCCTACAGCTGGAACGCAGCTGGCACTGCACAGTCTTCTCTCCCCAAACACTGATCAGGTCCAGTAGCTCGACATTGCTCCAAGTAGGAGATCATTTGCTACATGGAGCAGTCATGGTCACCTGGGCAGATAAGCACTCACAACAGGAAAGGGACTTTCAAACTTCCTGGGGCTTTACAGGGGGAGGGGCAGACATCCGTTTACCTGGTGTCAGAGCAGCGGAGATGCTGGCCAGCATGGTCACTTTTGGAACTGTGGGATATCCTCCAGAGGCCAAAAGGTGTTTACACAGGAAGAAAGTGTCTTCACTTTCACAACAACTCAAAAAGAACAGCAGAGAGAACTGTATGCCTCTCATGAAGGTGGTTTTCTTTCTTCATTAACAAGTGTAGACGCTCCCACGGTTTTAGCGCAAAAAAGGGACATTTTTCACTTTAAATGGCAAGTGTAGACATGCGCTGACTGTTGGTAAGTGTTGTAGCATATCAGTGGTGACCACTGTAGGGGAGACGTTGCAGAGGTGGAAGACTATACGGGTACAGACTATACCAACCATTCCACAGCCTGTATTAAAATAACTTCTTGGTAGAGAAGATACTGATGAATTGGATACAAAAATCAGGATATACAATCATTGCAGAGTAGGGTGTATTTTTTCTGGATTGATACCTCTTAAAAAATGAAGGAATCATTTGGACAGCTCACTGAATTCTTGAAGAGCACAAAATTACTGAATCAATCCCAATCAATTTTGCAACCAGCTTTGCAAAAATATTTCAAATTTCTCATTTCTGGACTTTACTGTTATGGTTCCTTGATCAGATGCAGATTTCTAATATACTTGCATGTTGGGAGTTTTCTGGGAAATTTTAGTTTGGCTATCAGATTATGTAACGTGTAAAAAACTAACTGAATGCCACTTTACCTTATTCAATAGAATCAAAAGAATGTTTGGGTTTTTTTTTACAGGAGGAGTTTTGTCATCTTCCCCTTAGTGAGTGTGACACTTAGTAATATCCTCCATTGAATGGTTTGATGGAGTTATTTTGATTAGTTATGAGAGAACCTGAGTCTTGAGACTATCGGTATTTACCTAATACTAAACTCTGATTTTATATTGTTTAAATATCTCTTTATGTTCCCTTTATCCTCATTGGCATATGAGTACTCATTAACTATTAGGCTTCAGCAGATAAAGTGGAAAGGGCATTTGAGAAGCAAGTGAATTAATTATATAGAGTTAAATATAGTACAAACACCCTCTCTCCTGAGCCCAGATTTTCAGTACAGAGTATCTGCACATTGGCATGATAAAAGCAGGCCATATTAAGTAATGCCATAGCAACTCTGATTTTTAACATTTCAACAGCCAAGATGCAACAGGTCATGCTCTGAACTAAGACTGAGATAAGAAGCCGCACCCTGAATTGTAATAGTGCTAAACTTTTAGACTGTGCACTCATATTTCCTTAACATAGGAAATGACTCACTTAAATATTGACTCTTCATGTTGGCTTTCTCTCCCTGAAGAGTAAGAATCTGTTTGACTTTATTATGTGTCACTGTTCTTTATCTGTCTTTATGATGCGTGTACTCCTCTATATTAATTGTATTGATTTTAAAGATTGATAGTACTTTCTTTTGTTGAAGGATAATAATGTGCAATGCCCTGGCTCTAGAGGGTATATAAAATGCGGAACATGCTTTCTAACAATGACAGCATAGCCAGACATAATTTAACACCGGGCACATAACTTTAATCTGCTCTTTAGTTTAAATAATACTGCATGTATTATTATGGGTGGTCTGTGTGTCCCTCTCTTGCACAAGTGTTTCCAGTTGCTGTGTAATGTGAGTAAAATGTTGTATGATGACTGGCCTTTTAATAAGGATGCTGGGTCCTGTAATTCCAAGACCTTAGGCAGAGTGGGGAGAGGCAGGCACTGTAAGGAACAGCACTCCCAATGGAAACACAGAGTGACCCCCTCCCGCCTTTCCTTGAAAGGCCTGAATGGCTGGGATTCCAAATCACCTAGATAAGTATGACCAATAACACAGAGAGATATAGTATGTAGTAAGCAGCTGGCAGCATTCTCGTCGGACTGTGAAACTCAATAAAGGGTACGTTGGTGGAACCTGGAACTGCTCTTCTGTTTTTCTTATTCAAAGAAATTTAATAATTAACCTTTCACCCCAAAGACCATGCTCTGGATTTTGAGCTGCTTTTGTTCCCTTTTGTGCAACTTTGTAAAGTAGTAATTTGATAACCCCCTATCATTAATAGTTGTATGCTGTACCCATAAAAGGGTAAGTAGGTTTACTAGAGGTTTCATATATACAAATGTTTCATATTGCGCTTCAGTCTGGTGGAAAGTGTTCTGATACTTACAGAAGTATAAATGTGAATATACTTTGGGTGGCCATTACACACACTGTTAACATTCACAATGTAAATTACATAATTTACTCTAATGGGCTGTTTATCCCACTTTGTAGAATAAATAAATGTATCCAGTAAATCTAACAAACCAATACCCTATCTCAGTGCAGCAAATCTAATAACCCCCTTCCAACCCCCTGCCCTTATCCAAAAATTTGAATGGAAAATAGGCTTGGGATTGGTTTATTGTCTGTTAATTGCCGTATCATTTGTAAATAAACCCTGATGTTCCCTCTCCAAGTAGTGAGCAATATCCATATAGTAAGATGAGGACATTTTTGCCTTGCGTATCTTTTATTATTCTCCTAAAGTGTCTGTTTGAGAGTGTTGTCTATATCCTTTTACAAGAAGTGGCTGTTTCTGTAGGATGTGACAAAATTGAATTAATTTAACTAAGAAGCAAATACTTGGAGAAGATTGCACAACCGTCACTCATAATCAACATACTATTTATTTATTTACATAAGAATCTTTCTCTCCAATATCCTTCATACTGTCTCTAGCTCATATTTTCATACAGTATTCATCAGTACAAATGCCACTAAAATGACCTACCACCAAGAAGGATGATGTTTCATGTTAATGAATCAGTGTGTGTTTGTGTATTTTGCGAGGGAGGTGGGGTAGGGAAGGGCAGTTGCTATTGTAATACCAAAAAAAGGGGGGCACTTTGATATTTGCATTGTAGCAGAGGCAAAGGCAAGAAGGCGCTTTTCTCTTCCATCTGAGCTGTAACTGCAGTGATCTCACTGGCATCCTCTGGTCACAGCTTTGCTTATACAAGCACATTTAAAGTAAAATTTACAACTTCTGCTTCCTTGATAGTAAATAGGAATTCATTTCACTGAAGCGATGTATTGTGGAGGACCACGTTAACTGTCTCTGTGGGTGGTCAGTTTCCACTTGATGATAGTGGCAGCTTTAAAACGGAAGTTTGTTAGCAGCAAATGTATTACTCTTAGATAACTTTACTGCATTTTGATTAAGATAAAAACTCTTAAGTTCTGGTAATATGATACATAGAAAGCTTCATTCACCCCTGGGATACATTAACATAGCCCAGAGTGCTGGTTCCCTGATGGTGAA
Organism: Terrapene triunguis; assembly: GCF_002925995.2. NCBI lineage: Eukaryota > Metazoa > Chordata > Testudines > Emydidae > Terrapene > Terrapene triunguis. Next base: position 53,994,826 of record NW_020664447.1, read on the forward strand.
ATGTTTGCCTGCTTGAAATGCTGAAAAGCACCTGCAATTCATATTTGGCTGGGGGGCCCAGAGCCATCCAGTGCAGCCCTAAAAGTGAATGGCTTTGGGTAGAGGCTGGGGAAAGAAGCATGGCCCAGCTGCTCAGAGATTGCACCAATTCAGTGAATTATTCAGGCAGCCTCTGCCAGCAGGGTTTCTATAGGGCCCTAGTCACATTTTAAACCTCCCCTCCCCTCATGGATCCTCTTGGGGATGGCGACATTTTAACCAACAAAAGAGAAAGACAGGCCCGGTCCCTGCAGGGGTGTGACTTGAATTAAAACTAATCTATCCTGGAGCCTGTACTGATCATTCATTACTAATGTTCTTCTTTATCTGTTGTGAGGAATTTGGGGGTAAGTATTGTCAGAAGATTCAACAATGGTAGTAAACTGTACTGTTTTCTAGGGTTTAGATGCAATATAGTAATAATACTTTAGTTTTTGCTCTGTAAATTAGCACATCTCTTTGAGGAATGTTCATTTTCATTCAGCAGCAAACTGAATTGCATAACAGCATAGTCACATTGTTTCTTGTGGTAAAGTCTCACACTACTGAAACTGATACTTCTATTTTGCAATGTACTTTGCTTGCTCAGTTTTATGAATGGCAAATCTACCACCTCATTTCTCAACTTTATCCACAACAGCTATGTAGCTTAATGTAACTTGACACAGTATTTAGCACTACAGTAGAAATTGATCATATGTTAGCTTTCTGCAGAGCAACTGAGTCATATTCAGAAGGTTTAGGGTCCAGTCACCAGCTGTGATCTCCTTCTATGATTGCTATGTTTGGGGAAAGGCAGAGGGAGGAGACTGACCCAAGGCAAAGTGGTGGTGATAATGATGATCTTGCTATAGGTGCTTCCATTTAAAATAGATTGCAAAGCACTTTGCAAATTGTACAAACCATGGGACAAATTCTGATCCTTGTGCTGCATAGGCACAGAGCACTAAATGGTTTTTGAGGGAGAATATATCTCCTTAACTGGTGCCAGAGGGAGCTTCAGGGAGTGATGTCAAGGGGAGGAGATATCTTCCCTAACATCTCTAGATGGGCAGTTTCCCAGCTGAGTGACCCCTGGGGAAACAGAATTAGCTGAGGGAAATGGCTTGCCAGCTCTGTGACAGAGCTCTCAACTGAACAGGTTGGGCCTATTAGCAATAAATATCTCCCCTCAACCTGTTCAGTCTGGGAATAAGGATTGTAGTGAGGCAGACTTGAGAGTGAGGGACCACTACACTCCTTCTGGTGGATGGAGCCAAATCTGCCCCGTTTCCCTTGCTGGAAATACTGGGGTGGGGCAGGAAGTATAAAGAGAGGGACCTGAAGATCAGTTGAGCTATTTGCCTCCAGCCCACTGCAGAACTCCGGAGTCGAACCTGCGCTGTACAGCACCTGCCCCCGGAGGAGACTGACCCTGGAGACGAGTTGCTGGGATTGCTGTCCACAGTGTACCCCAAGGAGACAGAGGACCTTTGGATTACAGAACACCCCGCCCAGACTGTGTTAGGAAGTAGCCCAGGGAAACCAGACTTTAGTCTGGTTTTGTTGCCGGAGCATGGGTCAGCGTGTTTCAGTAGGATGTCTGCTGACCCAGTGGCAGAACCATTTGCCACTGTTAGGGCCCTGGGCTGGAACTCAGTGGAGTAGGGTGGGCCCAGGTCCCTCTACCCCCTGCTGTCAACCCCACCCCTGAAGTATTGGCCTATTCACGCCTAGACCAGAAGACCTGTATACTGCTTGTGGCTTGCCCTAGCCAGGAGACTGGACTCCAGACTGATTGTTTGCAGGCTGCCTCAACAGAGGGCCAGAGCTTCCTTTATAGACTCTTAATTGCTGTCTGTCCCAGCCAGGAGGCCATGAGCTAAAGACCACTTGTGCTCTGCCCTACCTAGAGGGCCAGAGCCCTAGACTCTTGATTGGCGGCAGCCCTAGCTGGGAGACTCTGGACTAAAGACTGCTTACTGTTCTGCCCCTTCGGAGGAGGATAGAGCTCCAGACTGCTAACAGTTGTTTGCCCCTTCTAGGCTACGAGCTATAGATTGCTTACTACTCGCCCTGGCAGTGGGACCTGAGCCTGAATGTTGTTGCCTAGTGCAGTGAGGCAGAGTGGCCTTCCTCCCCACTTGAGAGCCAGGGACCATTACAGGCATAAATGCTTCATGGTGAGAGAAATTAACCTTTGGAACAACTTGCCAAGGGTAAGGGGGATTCTCCATCACTGACCATTCTTAAGTCAAGATTGGATCTTTTCTGAAAGATCTGCTCTGAGATTTGTTGTGAGGAAGTTCTATGGCCTATGTCATACAGGAGGTCAGGCTAGAGGATCACAATGGTCCCTTCTGGCCTTTGAATCTATGAGAACTGGGGAGAGGAGGGAATTGCACAGATCCCATCTTACCACCCTCAAGAACCAACCACCAGGGCCAAGTCTGTCCCTACTGCTCCTCAGTTGCACGGGTTTCCTTTCCCCATCAACTGCTCTGTGGGACCCTAAAATTAAAGCTGCACCCTGTTCTGCACTGACCTAACTGTCCTGGGATTGATTTAAACCATTGCATGGCAGGCAATCTATGTGGGAGCAGTGGCCTGTGCACTTGTCAGTATTTAGCCATATGTAATCAATCACTTTCCACTCAAATCTAGCCAGCCATGGGAGTGAAAGATGACTGCTGTTTTAATAACACTTGAAGCAATCGAGTACAAAGTGAGGAAAAATACCATAGCCAGTTGAAACTACTGGGAAGATTGTGTTAGGCAAAAGCTAATTTTCCAAGCTGGAAATTTGACCAGCATCCCAACATCCTCTTCCTCACATAAAGTGCCATGATATTTTTTTTTCATGACCACATGTTCAGAATCTCAGATTTGCATGTACTCTGCAAGACATCATTTCCAAAGTAAAAATAATGGAGTGTTTCATCCCAAAATTGCATGGGGGTGGGGGGAAGGGAATGAAAACTACAGTGGAAAGAAACAAAAAGTCAGCAGCCTGGTCTAATGTAAAAGAAGTAGCTCAAGGAAAGTTTTTGCCCTGGCTCTCAATTCACACAGTAAAGCTCACAGGTCACAAATATTTAGCCCCTATTATTTTGTCATGTGGATTCAACTTTTTAAGTCCTAGGAAAAATGACTGAGCTAAATTCTTTGACACTTCTGCATTGACAAATTTGCCCCATTATGACTGCAATTTTCATAATCCTTATGCTGCATTGGCCAGATTGTTTCTTTAAATGTTTGCAACAGAGTGAAATAAGATATCATTGTTTATCTGACCATTATATTTTATTTAATAGGATTACAAGTTTAGATTATATTGTTAGAAATGTTGCGTACGTCTTCTTTATGACTAATTACACAGGGTATATGTAAATTGTAACATCAGAAAAGCAGCAGAGAGAAATGTGAACAGCAGTACTGCGAATAATTTGTCTTATGGGCCAACATTTTTCTAGAACATAATCAAGACATTTCTTTTTATTTATGTATTTAGATTCTGCTTTGATTTTTCACTTTCTTTAAAGGAAGAAAATGATTTGATCAATAATCTTCTGAGGCAAAGTCTCATTTACAAATTCCTGATACTAGTGGTCTTTGGAGCCTATAGTACAGTTTAGGTGGAGTCCTTCTGAATCCACTAATCCAAAAAAGTGTGGTAATTGCCAATGTCATTACTTAGTTCTTTTTTGGGCAAATCTTTTGGCCGTCTATTTTCATAACACGAACAATGAAACATATGTGCATGGTTAATCTAAGTGCTACACTCCTGCCTCAAGAATATGTTAAATAACAACAGAAGCTTTTTTTCACTTATTGAACCTTCTCTGTCTAAAATAAGTACATTGTTGTTCACTTGATCACAACAGAATTGGAAATTTCAAGGCTTTAATTTCCAATATTGAATGAACTGGGACTCCAATCCTTTTCCATTTTTAATATGTCACATACCAGATCACAGCTCTAACTTTAAAACTGTATTTCTGTAGCTACTATTATTTACATGAATTTAAAATGGTAAAAAAATAGCTGTGCAACTGCTTCAGCAGCCTTGCTAACGATAAAGCGATAGAATCACTTGGAGTAAAGCCGTGACTGATTCTGGATAACTCCTATCTCTGTAATGCCTTGTTCTGAAAAAGTACAACTCCCATTTGAAGATCTGCTGTTGCAAACAACTTAGTCTTTATGCAGGTCACAAGATATTTTCCATCTGTTATTTCACCAGCATTGTAGCAGATACTTAGACTGCTTTTAATTTTAAGAAGTTACGATGAGGCCATGAGTATGATTTTATTTACAGTAGGACCCAATAAAAAAGCTAAAAAATAAAACTATTTTTAAAGGAACACCAATCTGACAAGGTATAACAACATAACTGCTTATTAAATAGGGATTCTGTCCTACAAATGCTTTCTGCATGGTATTGTGATTCTTGTGCTGGGTCCCACTGTCATCTTCCAAAAAAATCTACAAAACAGATTTATTCGGAACACTGACAGCAGGGGCAAGGAAATGCATCACCACACCATGGCTCACAGGAGAAATACGACACATGTAATGTGGTTAAACAAAATACAAGAAATGAGAGATGGCCCAGATCACAGTTTGGATTAGAACAGCTCCACGACCAGATGGAGGAAAACTGGGCTTTAGCCAATGAGCTTCAAGGAACACAGCTGCAACTAACACGCAGGAAACAAAGACAAACAATGACCTCAAGCACCAACTTGAATGTCTTAAACTGCAGTATTTAGAAATATATCGTTTATAAACTGAATAACCTGACACCTGCTTACCCTAAGGGTATAGCAATTCTGTACCAAATACCCATGCACCTGCCTCAGTGTATACATATTGAAAAAGCTGCTCCAGTGAACAAATGGGCCTGAATTATGAATGCCTGCCCATTATTTATATAAAATTCTTAAACCATAATATTCAATCTTGAGACAGTCCCTTCCCTGAACATTGTGGAAGTTTGTCACTTAGGCTCATCTCTCACTCTACTTTCAATATACAACAGTGCTGTATTTGTGTAAAATGATACTGTACCAGCTACAGCTATTCCTACCTTGCCTTACCTCATAATACCGCGTATATGCCAGAAGATCTATGCCAACCTGTGTATTTTGCATGTAGATTTAACTGTAAACTGCAACCTGTTAAGTATCTGTCACTATTTCACTGTGTCCGTAAGTGTGAATAGCTACTCAGCGGAAGTTGCCACCGTATCTGTACCTAACACTTCTCAGTAGGGGCTCTAGTTTGATGTTTTGGAGCAGTAGTCTGAACAATGGAGCTTCTACTTGAATTAATGGAAAATTAACAGTGCTCAAAATTGTTGTAAGATAAACTCTGTATTTCTTAGTTGTTGGGTTAAAATAGCCAAATAAAGGCCCTACCTCAACAGGTGTGAGAAACCCTGCTTTCCCATGCATTCCAATAGGAGATAACCTTTCTGTCCCAGTCTCCATGATCAGATTCTTAAAATGGCAACTTCCTATTTGATGGTCAGTTATTCTCTCTGTTTTATGAAAGACAATTTAAAACTATTTGTTAGTGTTTTACTCTTTGTTTTCATATACTAATTAAAACACTCTCTTTCTATCAAATTAGACTTTTTTTCCATACCTGACTGAAATGCCCAGATGTGAATTTTACTCGTTAATAGAAGCATCAAGCATTTTTGCTCTCTTTTTGGAGCACACCCATAATGAGCTTAGAAAATAATGAGTGGAAATTGCTTCTAAAGAGGAAGGTCATCTTCTGTGTATATATAGACAAATACTGCCGGATATTCTTTAAGAACAATAGGTAACTATTCATTACATCTATTTCAAAGCTGACTCTTGGCACAGCAATATTCTGGTATTTTCCCTATGCAAACAAACTTCTAAAAATGCCTCTGATCTTGAGCATTAACATAAACAACTTTATAACACATTGTAAGTGACTTTTGCATCTGTTTGTCTTGCAATTTATTAATCAGGACACATGCTGCTTAATAAATTATTCTTTTGGTAGAAAGCATTAAGAATTAATTTTTTTTTATTCTTTTAGAGAGAGAAATACTTTTGGGGAATGAATTTTGTTTCCTTTTGTGTCTGTTGTAAACATGTCTATTTTCTATGGATTGAGGCAGCAGGTCCAGCACAAGAGAGGAAACTTTCCAAAGGCTGAGGAAAACATTCTCTAAACACAATGAGGTAAGTAGATTGTTGAACAGGCAGCCCAGGCCTGGAAGGTCATTTGACTTTGAATAGTTTAAAATAAACCAAAATAATATCTAGGTTTGCCTTGTGCTTCCATGTTAAATCCTTAATCTTGTCTCTTCCTTAATCTGAGAAAGTCAACTCATCCTATTTCTTATAGATGTTATTAAACCTGTTCCCCACTAAGTGGTGGTTAATTACAGCTCACGTTTATCATTAAGGTCTGTGTTTCAATGTTGCTGCAGTGTATAATGAAGCAGTTATAACACTCTCCCACCCCTTTTCCAATGTGCTTTCATATACAAATTACTGTGCTAGCACATCTTATAGGGAAATTGCAATAATTATCAGGTTGGTGTTTTCTGCATGTGGCCTTTCAAGCCTTCTGGATGTTCACTAAGCATGATTTTTTTTTTCTGCACCATATGAATTAATGGAAAATTTTACTTCTTTATATGGCAGTACGAAGTAGGAATTATCAAAAGAGGTTCTATCTGGCTGACACAGGGTCCAACTGTGTGAAACTTGTTAGACAAACTGTCCTCTAAAATAATAATGATAATAATTAATAATTAAAGCTGACAAAAAAATAAGAAATAAAACATGAGTGAAAATACACTTTTCTCCAATTTGAAATTTAGTAACTTCAGGAATCAAAGATTCCTCAAGTGAGTTACTGTTTTTTTGTTGTTGTTTTTTTAAATCAGCCCTTTTAGATTTCAATAGGTAACAGCTGAGATGTGAGAATTCTGTCATCGTGACCTCTCCACCTCTCTTTCCAGAGGAAAAAAAGGTTAGAGTGGCAAAAATAAAGTGAGGCGAATTTTGGATTTATATTTTAAAAGTCTTCCTAGATGCTGATCTGCCCTTCAGCTAAATGGAAACAACAGTTAAGGTGAGAACTGAAAGCCAACAGCTAACATGGACTTAACAGTGTATCCAAATTCAGTACAGTCAAACCCAAGAGTTTAAAAAACATGACTCAGACCCTGCCTCCTAAATCATGACCGGCTTAAAAGATATTTTAAAACAATAATTGTTGGGGGGTTTTTTATTTGCCTTCTGGTTTTTGAGTCATTAGGATTCACGTTTTCACACTTTGCTCTGCAACCAAAACAGCTAGAAACTTTTATTTTAATGAGAACCACCATAGCCTGCTGAGTTTGTTGAGTGCTATTGTTGAGAGAATGAGGAACTTACTCAATACACACACTTCCGTTTACTCTAAGATCTGAGGACAGGCCTATACCTTTGGAAATTGGCATATTGGAAAAGATAGTCCATCTAGTTCAGTATGTTGTCTTTATACTATACTAGTTATTTCAAAGGGAGACATAAACCTGCTATAATGCACCTAGGTGCTGGTGCAATGATCTACCATGGGCAAAATGCCTGAAGTGAGGTAATATGTGTGCAGTGAGTACAATGTATCAGGTGATAATAGTAAAGAATTGCAGAAAGAGAGTCTCTTATAACACCGTACATGGACCTTTATTAGAATAAGACAAACATTATTACCCCTGATGCTGCTCCGCTAAGCTCTCTGCCTCTGCTTCACTGTAGAATTTTATAGCACATTTCCCAGCCCCACACCTGCTTGTTTTCCTACTAAAGTTTTAAAGAAACAGTACAGAATCCTCACACAATGTCTTAGCTATATTTCTAATTATTTTATTCCCCAGCTCTGCTCTGGCCCAGTAACCTGGTCACTATGTATGATAATCAAATTGAAGCATACATCGTTGCAAATATCTGAACCACCCAATTCAGATAGCTGACTCCTCTGGGTTTCTGCTGCACAGTGGTCAAGCTTAATGGAAAGGAGCAGCCAGGGCCAGCCCACAACATTGTGGCACCTGAGGCAGGGAGCTCAAATGACACCTCCATGCCCCCTCGCTTGGGCCAAAACTTTGAAAGGTCTCAATTCTGCCTTCTTCCTATTCTACTCCTCTTATGGTACTGCTCTGCTCCCAATAAAGGAGAACTAACAACTTAAATGCCTTGTTCAAAAATGTTAAGTAACACTTAACTTTCAAACGCCTGAACAGCAAATGTAACTTTTCTTGTCTGCATAGTAAACACTGGCATTTTTATCTGTTTGAATACTCAAAGTGGTGCTTTCCGTACCTTCTTGGTTGCAAAGATTTGAACTGCTTCCTGAAGGTCCACAGTCTGGGCCAGCTCATGCTCTATTGAGATGGTTGCAAGGCCGACCAGCCTCTCCTGTGTCGTTGTGGAGCGTAGATGTGTTTTTATTAACTTCAGCTTGGAGACGCTGCATTCTCCACTGGCAACTGTTACAGGAAGTGTTAGAAGTATGCGCAGAGCAACAAAAGCATTTGAAAAGAGGGTGGTCATCTTATTTGTGCACATATATTCCAGAACAGCCTTTGGAGTTGATCCTGCTGAAATGTATCTTGAAAGGGCTTTCAGTTCATCACCTAAATCACTCACATCAATATCGCGCATATCATCATGTGTCAACACTGTCTCTAGTGCCCTGCATTGCTGGTGTAGGTCTTCTTCAGGTATAGTGAGGCGTTTTGGAATATCATACAACATCCCAAATATACTGCTGTGTTCCTTAAGCTGCATGAAAAGTTCTTCAACTGACTGTATTGCGACAATCTAGCATCTGGTTAAAGAATTCAACTTTGAATTGTTGTTTAGGGGGTCTCTTACGGGATTATCCCGTGCCTCGTAATCAAAATGTCTTCTTTGGTGACTCTTGTATTCTTGAATGGGTGGGAAAATAGCTTCATTGTGAAGTTCCTCTGCCAACTTCTGTGCGCTCTTCAGAATGTTTTGAAATCCCTTATCTGACCGGTAAGACACTAAGTATGACTTTGCTTTGTCCAGTTGTTCCATTTCCCTCTGCCACTGTTCTCCCACAAACAGTTCCTGTCATAGTATTATCCTCCATAATGGCAACTATGGCAGCATCTATCTTCCCAATTTGGTGGTTGATCACCTTCACTCAACTTTCCCATCATGTGGCACTCGGTGGTTTCAGTGTCAGAGAGGATGTTCCCAGATGTTGCTTCAAAATTTGCCGTCGATGAGTTGATGCAGAGAAAAATACATAGATGCTTTGAATTACATTAAAAAATTCAGCAACCTCACTAGAAGCTGAAGCTTCATCACTGACCACCAAGTTCAATGAATGAGAACTGCATGGGACAAAAAAAGCTTGAGGGTTTAACTCTCGGATCCGTGTCTGAACTCCTCTTTTCTTTCCTTCCATGTTGGCACCATTATCGTAGCCCTGACCTCTCACTTCAGCTATCGCAATTCCTGTATCTTTCAGCTTTTTAAGAAGCACATTTGTCATACCAGCTCCTATAGTATCATCAATGTCAATAAAATCTAGAAAATGCTCTCTGACAGTCACCATTGCAGGAATATTTTCACTAGGTTCTGTTGTTGTTACAAAATGCACCATTAAAGTCATTTGTTCCGTATGGCTGATGTCAGGTGCGCAGTCCAGAATAACAGAGTAATATCTTGCTGACTTCAGATCTGACACAATCTTCTGTTTGACTTTTGTTGCCAGTAACTGTATGATCTCATTTTGAATTGTTTTTCCAAGGTAGTCGTGTGTGTACATTTCTTGGGTGGTGACTCTTCTTAGATGCTCCTGGAGTACAGCATCAAACTCAGCCATCAGCTCCACAATTTTAAGGAAGTTTCCATCGTTTGGCACATACAGCTGATCTGAAGTGCCACACAGTGCTAGGTTTTGGGTAGCAAGCATTCTCACAATGGCAATGAGCC
>NW_020664447.1:54005247-54033338 GCF_002925995.2 Terrapene triunguis
TGGTGATTTGCTGCCTTCTTATGGCATCAGGGGCGGCTCTAACTTTTTTGCCAACCCCAGCACGGCAGGCAGGCTGCCTTCCAGCGGCATGCCTGCGGGAGGTCCCCGGTCCTGCAGATTCGGCGGCATGCCTGTGGGAGGTCCGCCGGTCCCGCGGCTTCGGCATACCCGCCACCAAATTGCCGCCGAATCCGCGGGACCGGCAGACCTCCCGCAGGCATGCCGCCGAAGGCTGCCTGACTGCCGTCCTTGAAGGGACCGGCAGGGTGCCCCCCACGGCTTGCCTCCCCAGGCACACACTTGGAGCGCTGGTGCCTGGAGCTGCCACTGCCTGGTATGCCAGATTTCTAGCCAGATTTTTCCAGTCCTTTGTTCCTGTAGAACTCAATGGGCTGTTTCTTGCGCCTCCACCACACTCTTCTCTGATCTACACTTTTCTTCAGGAATGTGCAGGGTTACGTCCATTTGATGTGGAGATATGGATGCTACAGTAGCTGCCAGGTCACCTGCACTCTGACTAACTGGAAGATCAGGCATCTCCTCACCACTCACATCCTCACTGGGGCCGGAAGGCTCACCGTGAACATTTGTGTCTATGTATCTCAGGAGAGCTCCTTCCTGCTTAGATAGAAAAGCTTCCTTTGCTTGCTTTCTTTTTCTGAATGCTGCCCCAGAAGCGCGTTTTCTTCTTTCACTCATGACTGCTGTTCTGTGCCAGCTATAGTGGCTCTCAACACTCAATTGAAGGGGACAAATAAGAAGGCTGGTAGCAGGGCCTGAGTGAGGGAAGGTATCAGCGTCTTAAGGGCCTAACTGGCTCCTACTACTTCAGTTGACTGCCTGTTCTCTTCAAGTGGGTTCAGGGAAGCAGCAGGAAACAGGAAGCTTCCTGAGAAGCTGGTGTTAATCAGTCCAGGCTCCTGGGAGTGCTAGAGAGGTACATAAGAAGCTCCTCCTCCTCTCTCTCCTTGAAGCTCCTGCTGCTTTCTGTTATTCCCTCTCACCTTTTCTCCTGCCTGCCTGTTATGTATCTTGTGCGCTCCATCCTCCAGCACAGCACTCCACCATCTCTGTGCATCTAGAGCAGAGAGAATACATATGCAACAGCAGCAGACACAATTTTCTACACTCTGGATCCTAGTGGCGCCCCCTCTCCCGCCCCAGTCTGGTGCCTGAGACGGCCACCTCAGATCGCCTCATGGTAAGGCCAGCCCTGGGAGCAGCAGGTAGAGATGGTGAATCTTCTGATCAGGCTACCCGTTCTGTTGTGTGGAGTCAGGGAAGGGAGAATCTTTGGCCCATTTGGCTTATCCTTTTGAAAAGAGAAATCTAACTAACTGGCCCCTCAGCTCTTTCTGTTTGAGGAAGAAAAGAAAGCGTAGACAGACATATTGCAAAAGGAGGAAAAGGAGAAGAGGCATTGTTGCCTAGTGGGTAGAGCACTGGGATTTCTGAGGTCTGGGCTGTATTCCCAGCTCTGCAACTTGGTAACCTTTGGCATGTCACTGCTCTGTGCCACAGTTTCTCTATCTGTAAAATGGGGATATTGATACTGACTTCTCTTATGCAGCACTTTGAGATCTGCTCATCAAAAACACTTTATAAAGAGCTAGGAATTATTATTTATTATTTCTTCTATTTATTAACTAGAGGGGCACACACTTCATATCTTGTGTTGGCTGAACGCATTGCACCTACCAGAAGCATCTTGCATTGCTCCATTCTCTCCCTGTGTGCAACCCTCCCAACTGCCTCTATTTCAGGGACTCCCTCAAAGTCCCCTCACCACCTCCCCCCCATACCAGGGTCTTTGTCTCCCATTGCTCCGTCCCCTAGTATGGTATTGATGTTCCCCACTTCCCTGTCTCCATACCCTTCCCCCCTGCTCCTTTTCCCACTTTCCCCTCATCATCGCTGTTCCCCCCACCCCAGTCCATGCACACATGCTCAGTACCCCTCTGCCTGAGTCCTTGTTTCCCTTCACCACCACCACTTCCCCCCAGGCCTTCTGGGTCTTGTTTCCTTCCCACTTCAACTCAATTCCACCCCAGTCCCTGGGTCCCTGGTTTCCCTAGTGCCAACTGCCCCATCCTTCTGGTCCCTACTGCTTCCCCCAACCCAGCCCTTTCGGGTCCCTGCTTCCTTCCTAACAAAGCATCCCTATAAGGCTCTGATAGCTGCCAGACTATAGACACTGTTCCCAAGCAGCAAGTTAAGTTGCTGCCTCTGATACGTGTAGGTAGCAGCAGAAGGTGGCAGAGAGATTCTGCTGCTTGCAGCACTGGGCAATGTGTGGGGCCCTGATTTTCCTGTGAATCAGGCTTTTCTGGTGTTCTGCTTGGCATCACAATCAACAGGCTTGTGCCCACTGGTGCCTAGACCATTCCCTGAAATTGTGAAATGGCTTGGATGTAGCATTCTAAAATGATCATGTTACAGACAAACAGAAAAGCCATTTAGTTGAATGTTGGACCTCGCTGTGCTTGGCCAATAAATTGGGGCAAGACAAGCACAGAGATAAAGCACCCTTTGGGGGGAGGGATAGCTTAGTGGTTTGAGCATTGGCCTGCTAAACCCAGGGTTGTGAGTTCAATCCTTGAGGGGGCCACTTAGGGATCGGGGGCAAAATCAGTACTTGGTCCTGCTAGTGAAGGCAGGGGGCTGGACTCGATGACCTTTCAAGGTCCCTTCCAGTTCTAGGAGATGGGATATCTCCATTAATTTATTATTATTTTATTTTTTTTTTACTCTAGAGGAAAGGGGATTTCTGTAGCTTTACTAACTACTGGTCATGTACCACCCTTTCTAATGTGTGCTTCCTCTCCCCATCCTCATTGTCTCCTTCCTTACCTCAGATGAGCAATTCTAGCACAGTGGCCTCCCTGATGGCATGCTACCTTTGGCTGTGTGTGGGGGAGTGCTCGGGACTAAGGCAGCCCCGGAACTGGAATGGAAGGAATAGGATGAAAGAAACACTATGTAAAATATTCCCTCCAGAAGCATTTGTGACAACATTACAGACCTAAGAGTATTCTGACTATGAATATTAGTAATTGATGCCTACTAGATGCTTTCTGATTGGTGTTCCTGGCCATCCAAAAGTCATGAATACAGCTGTCAGGGTCTCTCAGTATGTTTTCTCCATAAATGTGGTCGTCTGACCAAAATAATGCCTGTGGGAGTTGACTATGCTTAAAGTTTACTAGCACACCCTTATAACACATTTCCTGCATACACCGTGGTGCAGCCACTCAGCTCTTTAAGCTCCAGTATGACTATTCACACACAATGGGTTTAAGAATATTCCAGCCTGTTCTAAAAGATCAGCCAAGTCATATTTTCATAATGCTTCTTAGGTCCTATTTTTGACCACACATGTTATTCATCAGTAATCCCAGGATATCCCTCACTTACTATTTTCCCAGTGTTTCAGAGCGTTTCTTTATTTAACATTTGAAAATGTGAGGTAATGGACATTTGAAATACAGTGGAGGGCTTGTTTTAGGGCTGGCAGAGGGCTAGTTGCTATGTATGTGTTGTATGTCACTTCTCCCAGTTCAGTGACCCACACCTCAGTTTTGGGTCAGGGTTGCTCTAAGACAGCTCCACAGCCTCTTCCCCTGACCCAGAGCTGAGTGCTGTGCAGGGAGGGGTGGAGAAAGGAGGGAGTGAGCACCACTGTGATTGCCTCTGGGGGAGAGATGGGCAGCACAGAAGTGGGGCAACAGTAGGAGGAAGAAGGAAAGGAGGCAATTACCCCTCCCCTGCCTTGGCTTCTGCTGGGCCTTAGCAACTGAGGATTTGTGCTGATATTTCTCCTCAGCTGGCAGACAATCCAATGAGTGCCTCCTTGTGAAACACCTGAGAGAGGTTCCCCAGAGGCTGGAAGTGGTTAAATTAGATCCAGGTTCTGGATTTGTTTGTTGCAGAGCAAAAATTAATGGGGAAAAAGTGGTCTCTTTGCACTACTCTCATATAATAGGCCATAAATTGCTTGGAAGCATATGCCTGCATGCTAATAAAATGTAACTGAATTTCTGGAAAGACCCAGTTTTGCTGTGCCTATAGAGAAATCGTAATCTCTTTTACTGTAGTAGCCTTTGCTGTTAATTAATAACAGCCTTTGTTATCTCTAAGTTGAAGTAATAGTGTGAGATGCTTGTACTTGTTGCTTAGCATTACTTAATTGTCCAGTCATTTGAGTCAGCAGTGGCTAACCTGGATGCCAAGTCCTTATGCAAATATAGTCTTCAGCCCTTAGGGGAGCGTTCATTAGAAAACTGCCCATTTAATTCTGAACACGTGTAAGCTGCTGTGTAGTGTGAATGCACTGGCCCTGTAGACTTGTTCCAGAGCCAGCAAGTTTTGCAATCAGACTTAATTGTTCAGTGTGACATCCCCTTTCAGTGGACCTTCCTGACATGGTGCAGACTTTTGTTTTCTGCTGTCTGAGCCATCAGCCTGTGGTCAGTGATCTAGGAAGTGAAATTTACTCTCAGACTTGAAGGTTACTGTATACAGCTTCTCTTCCCTTCTCCCCCACCCCCTTCTTGCACTCTGGTTTGATGTGGAGTTGGATTAGAAAGCATGTTGAAAAAATACACACTTTTTTTTTATCCAACCTATTTTCTCAGTGGCCATAGACAGGGCCGGCTCTGGCTTTTTCGCCGCCCCAGGCGAAAAAGCCTCCGGCCGGAGGGCAGCGAGCCCTGGCGGGGGCTCCACTCTCCCCCCCCCCCCCCGCGGCCAGAGCGCCGTGCCGCCGCCCCCCTCCAGGTGCCACCCCAAGCACCAGCTTGGGTGCCTGGTGCCTGGAGCCGGCCCTGGCCATAGAACCTGGATTTCATAGACTTATATTGGGAGCTGTGAGAGAAACGGAAGGGGGCAAATCTTGAAAGGTGAAATAAAATGAAAGGTGAGATTTTTTAAAAAATAGTAACTTCTCCTTTATTTAGGGCTTAAGCCAACAATTGGAGAGGCAAATACTAACAGTGCTGCGCCCCTGTAGTTGTTGTTTATATTATCTTAGCATCAAGTGGCCTCAGCCAGGTTATGGCCCCACTGTGCCAGGCTCAGTATAAACATATAGGCCTAAATTTTCCAAACTGACTAGTGATTTTCGACACCCAACTCGAGAAACCATCAAGTGGCCTGATTTTCATAAGACATGAACATTTGCCCTCAGCAAATCAGGCCCATTTACAGTATGTCAAGTTAGGCATCAAAATCACTAGTCAGACTATTCCTGTTCCAAAGGCTTCTCTAAAAGACAAAAATAGAATCAATGGATAAAGCAAACAAGCAGCAATAATAGGCTATTACAGCATAGACTAGCTGTATGCCCTGATGAACTAACTATTGTGCACTAGACTAAAAATAGTGGATCCGTACTGCACTTCTGTCCAGTTTCTGCTTTTCTGATATTTGAAAAAAAATTGTCCTGCTGCCTCAGCACCATGGAGTGAGGTCATATGGGGAATAGCAGAATGTGATGCTGCCTCTACTTAAAGGCATAGTAATGCCCCTATGGGCTCTCTTGGCACCAGATTCAATCCAGAGACAAGCAGATGATGTTACCTCCATGATCTTTTAGGTTCCCTCTAGGCAGAGAAGGGAAGCAGTTGTAATTTCCACCAATGCTTTATAGGAGCCGATCAAGCTGAAAGCAATAACTCAGTGCATTCTCCAGCCACCCTGTCTGTGTGCCCTCCCTGACCAGCACAACTCACTGTTTGGGCTTTGCTAACCTTCTACCAGACAACTCAAAAGCTACTGCAGCCTCCCCAGTGTCAGAGCCCACTGCCTGGATTGGTCCCAGAGAAATCTTGTGCTGTGTCTTTAAAAGCAGCAGAGGGTGAAGGGATGTGAAATAATAGAGCAAAAGGAGAAGAGAGCAGAGCAGGGCATTGCATTGTCATCACTGGTATTGAACTGTGCTATTAATCACCGCCTCCACTCTGTCTTTTCTCTAGCACATTTTTATGGATAATACTAACTCAGTATATAGACAGTACTATAGGGTGTACTAACCAACAACTTCACTTATTTTTATGAGACTTTTACCACACTGGAGCCTTGAGGAATCTCCATTTACTTTCCCTGTTTAACGCCCATCCAACCCCTCATCTCTGTTTTCTTACTTGCAGAAGATGGAATAGTACCCTCTATGGTCTTTCAACACTGCTCCTCAGGCAGCCAGAGAGGGCGCTATTGAGTAATGCAAGGCACTTCCTGCCCCAGGGGACTCAGGAGCAGTTCCAGGTCTTTTATTGGTCCAGGAGGCAAAGGACAGAAAGCAGGAATTTTACCTGGATCCCCACTATGGCAGTGCACAGCACTTTGCTCTCTGCATAGCTCCAAAGTACTAAGCCCTCTCCTACTTCTGGAAGACTACCAATGGATTGTAGTTTCCTCAGGAAGTCAGGGGTGTCTTGAAGATAGCTGGAAGCTATCAGCACTCCCAACAAAGGAAGTAACAGAATGCCAGGCAACTACACACCACACAACCAAAAACACTAACCCAGGAACCTATCCCTGCAACAAACCGCATTGCCAACTCTGTCCGCATATCTATTCAAGGGATATCATCATAGGACCTAACTACATGAGCCACACCATCAGGGGCTCGTTCACCTGCACATCTACCAATGTGATATATATCATCATGTGCCAGCAATGCCCCTCTGCCATGTACATTGGCCAAAACGGACAATCTCTACGCGAAAGAATAAGTGGACACAAATCAGATGTCAAGAATTACAACGTTCAAAAACCAGTCGGAGAACACCTCAATCTCCATGGACACTCAATAACAGACTTAAAAGTGGCAATTCTTCAACAAAAAAATCTTCAAAAACAGACTCCAAAGAGAAACTGCAGAACTGGAATTAATTTGCAAACTGGACACCATCAAATTAGGCCTAAATAAAGACTGGGAGTGGATGGGTCACTACAAAAACTAATTTCCCCATACTAATTTCACCCTACTGTTACTCACGCCTTCTTGTCAATTGTTTGAAATGGGCCACCTTGTTTACATTTGCCTCATTACCACTACAAAAGTGATTTTTCTTCCCTTGGTATTCTACTGTTGAGAATAGCCCACTTCCACTTTAATTGAATTGTCTCGTTAGCACTGACCCCCCACTTGGTAAGGCAACTCCCATCTTTTCATGTACTGTGTATATATATCTGCCTACTGTTTTTTTCTACTCCATGCATCTGATGAAGTGGGTTTTAGCCCACGAAAGCTTATGCCCAAATAAATTTGTTAGTCTCTAAAGTGCCATAAGTACTCCTCGTTGTTTTTACTATAAACTATGTGCACTATAAACGTCTGTTAATTTTAACTTTACTGGCAATAATAGACTTTACAAGGCAGGAATATCATGCAACCACTCTTTAATTACATAGTAATAAGGCATACTAATAAATACCATGTAACTACATGCAGATTACTGTGTAATTACCTTTAGTAAATCCAAAATTAGTTAGCATGTAACCTTAATTCTTGCATTGTGGTTTAGAAGGCTATAATTCTGTAATGATATGGTACTTACTGTGCTGTTGCAACGCCACTACATAGTAATTTTTAAGTAGTTAAATGGTCAGTAGTTTCCACATAAGCAATATATGTATCTTGTGACTTAAACTGCTACTAATTTGTCCTCTAAACTGGTGTCCTGTTGGTTTCAACAGTGTCTTAAACTAATTACATTTTAAATTGGCTTTGTGAAATGTTTGTTATATCTCTCACTTACTTTTACACTGTATACTCAGCTGGGTGTAAGCATAAGAGCAATAATAAAATAGGCAGCTTAATTAGCTCCATTCATTTGCTTTAGGGGTCCAACTAGAGTGCAAATGTGCACACCCAGGGTACTAATGTTTACTGCTCATTTGTGGAAAGTAGAAGAGTTCCAGGCATTAACTGCTGAGAATAACGTGGTGGTTCAATAATTATAATAAAATGATGTACAGATTAAGGATAAGGGTAAGTATCTCTCTCCCAAATAAGGAAATTTAGCTGTGGTAAATTCTCAGTTGCCTGTGTAGTAAGAGTTTGAGTGATCCTTCCCTTTTAAGGTTTGTCTAAAAGGTCAGTAAACAAAGCTGATTCTGTCATTATGCAGAGTCTATTAATTTAACTACACTAGTTAAGTAAAAATGCTTTTTAATATATTTATTTTTACAGTATGTTTGCAATGTACAAGACTCTTATTGAATAGTGTGTGTTTGCGTAGTATATTCTTTAGTGATCAGAGGGAAATGCACCCATGGAATAGTCTGCCAGTTTCTAGTGAAGAGTACTATCATACTTCTCAACACACTGAGTGGGGACTAGGCAGCAAATGTTCACCGTTGAAATTCAGTGGTATTGTTTTGACAGTTTTACCCACTAGGTCTGATTTTCCTCCCACTTACACTGGTGGGTTGAAGTCAATGAAATTACATCTCACATACACTGCGGTGAGAGGTGAGTCAAACCTAAATTATGTGTAGTATGACCTGGTCTATAGACAGTGTCAAGCCCTGTGGTCAGGCCTAATGGTAGGAGTGGGAGTCAGGCCCAGTGGTCTGAGCCCAAATGCTAGAGCCAGAGGTCAAGACAGGACCAGACAGGAATCAGAGCTGGGGGTCAAGACAAGAATACCAGGAGTTAGGGAAGGCAGGAGCAGGGCTGGTTCTGAGGCAGGAACAAGGCTGGGTGCAGGGTAGGATCTGGGCTGGAGAAGTGGAGGAGCAGAGCAGGAGCAGTGCTTGGAGAGATGTGCACAGGGAGGCAGAGAGTCTGTGGGTATGTGCATTGAGCAGTCAGTGAGCTGCTGCTGCTGGGCTTAAGAACCAGTCTGGCTTCCTTAGCCAGTCTGGGTGGTCTGCAGACAGTTTAGCTGCCCTATTAGGGTGTCAGGAATACTGAGCAGGTGCTGCTGCAGGGCCTTGCTCCTGACAAACCCCCAAACTCTCCTAGTTATTATCTGTGGACTTTTCTCCTCCCAAAAATAAGAACAGTCTGAACTACAGGTCGTCCCCCTCCTGTTTCCCTGAATTTTACTCTGTGTCAGAGCCAGAGTCATGCCTAGTGGTCAGAGCAGAGTCAGAGTCCAAAGCCAAAGGTCAGAGTCGGAGCTGAAGTTGGAATCAGAGAACAAGGACAGGAGTGGGGACCAGGAACAAGGCAGGAGCCAGGGACGAGGCAGGGAAGTCAGGAACTGGGAATGAGACTGGAAGTCAAGTAGCAGTTGGCAGGGCCTGTAGAAGCAACAAGCCAGGTTCACTTTGTTGCACAGACAACTTCCTATGTCTCTGACTCAAATACTGTACTTGGTCCAATCATGGGCTCCGGGATTCCTCTAAACAGGCCTGTGGGCTGTCTCTTTCATGGAGTGTAAGGCCCTAGGGATCCCAATTGTCCAGTGCTGTTGGGTGTTGGTGTGGACATGCCAGCAGCCTGGAGGCCTGGGTTCAGGATCCAGGGATACCTCACACTCTGCTGCAGTAATCTGCCATGCTTCTCAGGAACTGCCTGATAGCTGCTGTAATAATTTTAGTGTGTGATTTCAGAAGTTAATCCAGGTGATAAGGCTATCATCCTGTGTCTGCTTGAGAGGGGGCATCAATAGTTATTGCAACAATCTCTCCGCTCCTTCACTATTTACCACTCTGTGAATATAATGATTGAATTGGCCAGCAGCATTTTTATTGGATTATTTAAAATACTAAATAGAAAAGGCAAAGGTTAAAATAACCAGGCTTTGCGGATCCTTGTTATGCAATACAAAGCACACGGGATCTTTATAGAGGAGAAGACAAAAACACTGCATTTATTGAAAATACAGCAGTTAGCATATGCTTTTTGTCACACACACACACACACACTCTCTCTCTCTCTCTCTCTCTCTCTCTCTTGCCAGTTGATGTTTATAGTTACCAGACTGTTGTAGCTCAAGTCAATCTAATGGCCAGTTAGATTGAACATGAGTGATGAGCTGGGCTCTTGTTGATCGCGATCCGATGCTCTGAGGCTTTGCAGGACTGAACCCAGAGTTCCATGGCAAAACACCCCAGCTTTATAGTTGTAAATTCCCATTTGAGTCCATGCATTTTGCAATGTCATCCTGTAATCATTAGTCCTTAAGTGGTGTTAATCTTGGGGTTTTCTGCTGTTATCTTTTGATGGTTATTGTCGGGCTTTCCATCGTTATCTCCTATTTGTTGTCTCGCCTTTGGGGGTGCCTGCCTCACCTCTGAGGTCGTCAATGCTGCTAACATGTTTAGCATCAGATACAATGGATGTTTTCTGATTGTCTCCTGGTCTTTCCAAGTCTCTCACTTTTTCTTGACCATCTGGACATTTGTGATGGCTTTCACACCTTATCTTTTTCTGGTGCATGCATGCCTCATTCACACAAACAATCTTTTACAGAAACCTTCAAAGGTATACAGACAGCAGTATTGTATATTCAGCAGAATACATTGTAAATCAAGCCTTGCTAAATCTTATAACTAAAACAATTCACATTGGGGCTTCAGGCCCTCAACATTCCTCTAATTTCCTTAACATAGATACAATACAAGATCCTGTCTCTTACTTAGTAAAACCTTAAAACAAAGAAATGTATATTTAACTAGAGTGCCTAATTTGTAATACATATTGGAAACCATAGTAGACATCATAACTTATCCTAAAACAAAAGGGTGACCATAATCAGTCATAAGGATTGTTCTGGTCTGTCATTCCTTTCTGCTATTCAAAAAGGGTGGCTGGCAGGATGAAATCAAATCATACATTAATTCTCATAGTGCATATAAAATCCTGCTTCTACATCCTGGCTAGTTCTTCTTTTATAACCCAACAGTAAGAAAGATTCTGGATGTAACTGAAAGAACAAGCAACGAATGGCCCCAAATCTGAGCCTTGAGTGGAAATCCTGATCATGGGACTTCACTGGGAACTAAGGGTACTCAACACTTCCCAGATTGGAACTCTTCTTAGCCCTTAAACATATGTAACAAATAGATACTCACACGGGCACTGATCCTGCACATGTTACATTCCCAAAGCAGGGTGCTGTTTAAAGTGGAACATCTATTAAAACTTTTGTCAGAATCAAACAAACATACACATTTTGCACAAGCCCCAGTGCTGGAGTGTGTCCCAGGAGCGGCAAACTCTTCTGTTACCATACCCTGCTCATCATAGCTGTGTCCCTCTGACCTTTCCAGCACATTTCCAAAACTTAAGGGAAAGGGAGCTGAAAAATATAGCCCTGGTCTTCCAGCCAGCTGTTACACCTAAAAATCATCTCCATTTATGCTAACATACATGTTCTAATTTACAAGTGCTACACAAGCACAGATATACGTGAAGTTACATGCATAAAGTTACTCGTGCGCATAAATATTAGAGTGATAGAGCTGTATATTATTCTCTGATAGCTCTCACTTTTTAATTTCTTTGCTTTAGAGTTTTGTCTACAATGTATTTCCAGGATTCAGATACTCTCTTAATTTTCTTGAGTCTAATTTGTGACACGTATATAACCACCATCCTTTAATCTCAAATGAGGAACTAGACAGGGATACTTACTGCTACTCTCGGGTTTGCAATGGCCATTGAATCTCTGGCAACAGCAGTATGTGCAGAACCAAATGATTTAGGAATTAATGTTTGGCTTTATGAACATACATCTTTTTTCAGTCACTAACAAGACACAATCATCCAGTATCTCTCACCCACAACGACATGGTCTGTTCAAATAATATGGTGATCTCGCCAGACTCAATGTAGACATTCAGAAATCAGTAGCCACTACTGTTAGCCATCTTTTCAAAAAGTTTTACTTAAAGACTTTCAATTGAAATGGTTGCCGTATGCTTTGCTTCCCCCTTCTTTACTACAGAAAATACAATCAGACCTTGCAAGATATGGTTAAACTTATATATCCACATAATTAAAATGAGCAAAAGCCCCAGGACTTTTATATCCCTTTCAAATATTACTTCTTTACTTCTTTGCTCAGCATAGGAAACTCCTAGGTAAAGTCATAAGGCAATTTTAAGGAAGAATAAAAAGCTTAAACTAAATATATTAAAAGTGATCTGTAGCCTTTCAAAACTGGAATGATATGATTCGGTTGTGAAATGTCATTCTGAACCATATGTGGATGTCAACATTTCCCTGTGCAGAACCCATTTGACAAAAAAATAGACAATGCATCCTTATAAGCTATCCCTATTACTTTCACACACAACCTCCCCCTAGTCCCATATCATACAAACACATTGCTAGATCAAATCATTACTACAACAAAACATTACAAACCTGGGATAACATTTGAAAATGTATGAGTAAGTTCATTGTACCTTTCTCATATATAACTGAATGAATACATTCCTTACCAGACTTTGAAACAGACATTTCACTAGCTAGATATTCAATGGCCTCAGCAGTATCTCAGACTGATTTCAAGACAACCAGTGTCTCTCATATTATTAGGTTAAACATAATTTTCATTTAACTAGCAAATTGTATATTGTCCATCTCCAACACTTTGTTTGTAAATCTACTTACAGTTTTGCCCTCAGCCTGAAGCCAGCATCATAAAGCAGAACTTAAAGTTCATCATTAATCTCCAAATACTATTTGTTCCTCCAATGTGCACTCGATAAAATGTATGACACTGTCCCCCTTAAAAGTTTAGATACTGAAATGCAAAAGTAGGTTTGGAATGTCACTCTTAGGAAAGTCCGCAAGCTTCAATTTACACTGAGTATGTGCCAGTGCAGCATTGTTTTGAATGATTGTATCACTCACCTATCACAGCTAACAAAATCTGGCCAGAATTGGCTTCACTGTCCCAAGTGTCTTCTACCAAAAGTCACATTCTTTCATTACAAATGGGACTGCCTATTTACATAAGAACAAGGAAATATGCAATGAAGTCAAAAAGTGGCAAACTCAAAACTGATCCAAGGAAATACTTTCTCACACAAGGTGTAATTAGATTGTGAAAGTCATTGCCACAGGAAGTCATTGTGACCAAGAATTTATCAAGATTCAAAAAGGGATTGGACATTTATACGAATATCAAGAATATCCAGAGAGCTCATAATTTAATGATAACAAAACATTTGGAACGGACATTCGACCTCATGCATTAAGGTTTAAACCAGTCTGTAACTCCTAGAGACCAGGATGAGAGCCTTATAATGAGACACAGTATATTTGCTGCTACTAGATCAGATCCTGTATGGTGCTGAGCACTCTGGCGCTAATTCAGCAAGTACTTGAAGCAGATAAATAGCACCATTGAGTTCAATAGGACTACTCACATGCTTAAAGTTAAGCATGTCTTTAAATCGTTTGCTGGTTCAGCGCCCAGGTGTTCAGTGCCTTGCAGGATTGAACTCTCTTAGGCTTGCTGGCATTGTTAAAATGGAGAGTAGTGAGGGTTGTGGTGGTGATTTTTTGTTTTTTTTTAAGTTTCGGTTGCTGAATTAGTTACACTATTTTGTTTTAAATCTTTTAAACCATTTTAAACCTTAAAAATACTCTTGTTCTAAGAACATCTGGATTGTGTAACATCAGTCCTTTATTCTTTCCTCTGCATTTTAAGCCCTGATCCTGCAATGAGCACTGCACAGAGCCACATTGAGCCAGGTCCTCAGCTAGTATAGCTCTGCTGACCGAAGTGGAGCTCTCTGTAGGATTGGGGCATAAATGATTTGTATTAGGGATGTGGTCTACTGAAGATTCATTTTTTAATATAATCTGTGCCTAGTCAGAAGAGTGAGTTCTCATTACCTGATGAGTTGTGTTAATGGCACTGTTGGAATGCTCTTCCGAGAATCAGTTTACTTCATTGGAAAACCCCATTTACAATGTTCTAATAAAAGCTGTGTGCGCTTCAATAGATGTTGAAAAGTCCCTGACTGTTTTCCCTTAGACTAGATGTTTTATTTTAAATAAAATGTCATTTACAAGAATTCCAAAGACAGATAGCTTTCCCCCGGCAAGACTGCAATCACGCTGCAATTATATGGAACAGACACGGAAATGATGATGGTGGCATCTCACTTCTGTACTTTACTGCTGCTATGATCCAATGTATTTCAGCAACAAGCAATTTCCTCTGTGTTTTTTATTCATCAGAGGTGTACATTAACACGCTGTCACTTCTATCAAATGTAGTCAATTATTCGTTTTTCACACTGAAGAATGTATTTTAACCTGCAAAACAATTACCACTATATTGGCGTATTTGTAAGGGTGAAAGTTACCCCTGTGCAAATGGCTCCAGGACGCCTTATTTGCCTCTTAAGTCCTTAGCCTGAGCCTTAAACTGTGCATACAAGTTTTTCTGGAGGCCATCTGTGCAGGAGCAAATTTAATCCAATGTGAATTTGACCCAGCAATATCCTCCATAGACACTTTGCTGACACAAGGTACCCATCCAGTTCCGGTCGGTTGGTGTGTGCATATGTATATATTTTTTTATTTAGATTTGTGCCAATACAAAAGAGCACCCATTGCAAGCTCTTGGTGCCTTTGATAAGATAAAGAATTCTATTAATACTTAGACAGATTGGCATTTACCCATTGATAGCACCACGTTGGTGTGACATGAGTATAATAAAGACTTAATAAACCCCAGTGAAAAGAAATCACAATGGCATCTTCAACCTCTTCCCAAATGTGGTATGTGCCCCCCGTGGACCTGTGCTTGTTTCCTAAGTAGAGATAGTGGCTGCCCCTGGAAATCAAAGCATATGGTTCATAATGCATTCTATATCTCCTTTTCTTTCTCAGATATAAAATTCTATTATGTTTGTTATTAGAATAGAACCTGGGGCTAAGTTCTAGAGTGGAAAGAAAGAGTAATCTTTTTTTTTTCTAGTCATAACATCATGAGAACAAAAAAATACTGAAACAGCTGCTTTAGTAAAGGGGAGAAGAATGTATAGAGAAGTTTCAAAGTATCCAACAGAGATTTGAATAATAATGAACATAGAATTATAAAACTGTAGGGGTGAAAGGGGTTATTTAGTCCATTCTACTATGCTGAGGGAGGATTATGGGAGGCACCTTAAAAACTATGAATATGTTACCCTCCCTATTTTTTGCATGTATTTGGTTTGCAAACATCAATAGCATATTGTAACTTGGAATGTAATTTTTACACTTCCTGCTGGTAGAAGATTTCACTCCTTGTACATCTCTAAAAATGCACCGTATGACAAAAAGAGAACAATCTGGATGCAGCAATTTACTGCTCACTGGGACTTCCTTCTGCATATCCTCAGTGTTTTAAAGCTACACATCAGCAATGGAAAACTGTGCACATGGCATTTATTGACCTACAGTAACTCTTCAGTCACTGAACAAAACTAACCACTGGTCTTTTTTCTCCGTCTAGTTTGTACTGAGCCTGCACCTTTCTGCACAGTATATAGTTGAACAGTCCATAAGATCAAAGACTCATGCCTGAACACAATCTTGTTCCTGGCATGTCCTGCCATGCCCTTTTATGTATGAGTGCTTTGATGCAACAGAAGCAGGCAGAAAAAAAAGATTGGAGAACTGAAAACTGAGAAAGAGCAAGCAAGAAATCGAATGATCAGGCTCCACAAAACAAGCAATTTCTTCTCTCTAGGCTTCTGCATTAAAACTAATATACAAATTCTGCATCTCTTCATTACCATTGGTGTTTAAGTTAATGTCTCTGTTGTATACATTACTGGAGACCTCACTCACACTTTTCTTTGGAAACCCCATTAAAAGCAGAAGTAACCCAGTCTGAGACCAAGACACAGACTCTAGACAATTCTTCTGGCAATGAGGACAACATATGCACCAACTCACCCAAACCAGTACTAGCCCATTGGCATAATGGGAGCATTCTGTAACACCATGTAGGAGACCTGGTTTCAGCTACCAGCCTCTTACTCCCTTGATTGGCAAAGGGGACATGAAGGCAGCATGTTTGTCCAGGTGAAGATGGGCATGCCCTGCTTTACTCAGTAATAACTGTTCTGGGTAATTGAAGCTCAGCGCTGATGGGCTCCAAAGGCAGTCCCATCCAATCCTCTTCTGCCAGAAGAATGGTGGCCATGTGAGAGTGGGGATGACAGATGAGAGAATGTAAGGGAATCCACAGGACTCTGTTAGAGACAGATATGGGGAACTCTGAAAAGAAAACCAATATATGCCTGCACCAGAAATTCAGTAATCCCAAGGAGCACTGAAAATGGAGTCACCACTGAGATCAGTGGGAAGAGATCATGGAAAGTAAAGTGAGGATCTTTCAAATTTGAACAGCAGCTCCTGTGTGTGACAAGCTTCCATTATTGTTTTTTGTCTGTTTGAGAATTCAGTTGTTCTTCAGTGATCACTACTACTGTGACTACTAGGGTTGTGACTTGTTATAGTTAGATGCCAAAGTCTCACAGTGAATATTCTTTGATTTTGGGTGTTGAGCCAATTGAATTGATATGGCAATGACTGTAGTATTCTTAGGTTACCATCATTAGAATAATAGAGTAATTTATTATGTACACCCGGAGGATAGAGATAAGTGTTTATAAACTGTTGCAAAAATAATCTTATATACATTGAAAAGCCAGGGGAATAGTCCTTATTGTCAATTATAAGTATCTGCTTGTGGGGCTGGGGCTGCAGCAATAGCAGCTGACCTGGTTGCACAATGGGCTACAATGTATGAACTCCACGTTTTATGGTAATTATGAGACTTTTATTCTCTAGCCAAGAAGGCATTGAGTGTTGAAAAGGATAATGATTTCAGCTGGAGGGGAGTGGCCCCCAAATATGATAAATAATGGATTAAATGACAGGAGTCTCAGAAGAGACCGTCTATCTGGTTACATGGTTATATTTTTTTTACCCAGCTATTAGAGGTGAGCAGGAGTTGACAATATAAGGAGCAAATAAAAAAGTCTTAAAATTAAGTGGATTTGTCAGCACTGCATTATCTTCTGCCTTAGGACGTGGTTTTAGGTTTTAGGCTACAGCTACACTATATCCTAGGTTGATATAATTTATGTCACTCAGGGGTGTGAATAAGCTACCCCCTGAGTGATGTAAGCGCCGGTGTGAACGGTGCTATGTTGGTGGGACAGCTTCTCCCACTGACATTGTTACTGCTGCTTGTTGGGGGTGGATTAATTCGAGTGTCTGCACTCGCAGCGCAGCTGCACCACTGTAAGCTCTCTAGTGTAGCCATAGCCTGAGTCTTTACTCAGGGGAAATTCCCATTAAAGTCAATGGAAATTTTGCATAAGAATGTCAGCACTGGGTGTCCATAATAACTTCATAGGATTATTATTAGTCCATAGAACTTCATAGGATTATTATTAGTTATTTGTGGTAGCACCCTCTATGTGCTAAGCAATTTGCATACACGTAAGAAGGAGAGTCGCTGCTGCGAGGCAATCCAAAAACAGACAACAGATTGGATGCAGGGGGACATATAATCTGAAAGCTGAAACAAATGTAGTATCATTTTACACAGCAAAGAACACTCCTCAAGCCTCTCCTCCTTCAAAATCCTCCTCAAGATCCACTTCTAGTAGAATGTCAACAGCGACCGTTAGATAGATGGCCTGTAGGGACTTCCAATACTTCTCTTGCTGATCTGTGTAGGTACTCCATATCTTACAATTTATTACAATAAATACCTGATTTGAAATAATCTAGCTGTGCTCACCTCTATTGTAGGGGAAAATAAAAAAAAACAGCTCTTGTTACTGCTTCCTTCATTCTCTCTCTCATGTTCTTTCAGATTGTTTGTTACAGCCACCTGTTGCACCTGGTCTTAATCAGCTTGCATGCTGTTTGGGGCATGGACAGGGCCGGCTCTGGCTTTTTTGCCGCCCCGCGGGGGGGGGGGGGGGGGGGCGGCGAGCCCAGCCTTGGCCCCACTCTCCCCGGGGGCCAGAGCGCCGCGCCGCCCCCCTCCAGGTGCCGCCCCAAGCATCAGCTTGGTGGGCTGGTGCCTGGAGCCGGCCCTGGGCATGGATCATCTTTTACTCTCTTTGTACAATATGTGAAACAATCAGGTTCTCTTACTGACAGGGGTCTGTGGCAGTGGTGTCCACCTCCATATTGTGTGGTGAAGTCACTGCCTTCGTTTCTACCTGCTGGAAATAGTTTTGGTTTAGCCCGTCCACCAAAGCAGAAAAAGTTCCCCCTTTCTGAAGCAACTAAAGGACTCTTGCGTCAAATCCTGCAGTTCTTCTTCCCTCTCAGGGGTATGATTTAGTTTTGCAAATGATAAGCTTCAGCTTCTGCTTTTCTGCTACACTACAATGTTGTACAATATCTAATTTTGGTAAAAGCTAATTCTGGAATCTGTTATTTTGAATTCTCGGTATGAACATTTGCACTTTTCTTGCTGTTAACTGTAGTAATGTTGCTCAAACCTCATACACATTTTCAAATTTGGTTTGCCCCATTATTTGCTCCTCAGCTGAAGGCCTAACAGTGAAATGCGCTCCACAGCAGAAGGACCCTGCACATGACTCTATCCCCTACATGAGATAATTTAAAAGACCTAAGTTGGGAAATAAAACTGCTTATAGAACCAGTGTTCTGTGGTGAATATCACAGTTAAGAGTTTATTATACACATTCTCTGTGTATGGGATGGAAGTGAAGTCTGAGGTCCAGCAGTCCATACAGATTATACAGAATAGGGCCAAACACCAGTAGAAATAACTCATGCAGTGGCTGTTGTGCCAGCAGACCTCCCTACATTGGTACAGAAATTCTCCCAACACTGGCTGCAGAGCAAAGCTAGGCTGATTTCCTTTTTGTATCAGCATTTTAAAAAAAGGAATCTACAATGATGTCTACTCAGCCCAAATGACACAACTTCTTACCATTAAAAGACGTAAACCAAAAACCTGCCTATCTATCATCCCTTGTAAGCCGAGTGATCATAGAGGGTTTCTGCAATGTAAAGTGAGAGTGGGTAATTCTGAAAACACTAAGGTTGTTGGAAAGAACACATATTTTTTGTCTACTTAGATAGTTAAATGCCTCTGAATAGAGACTACTCTAATAGATTAATCTATAAAGTGGGCACATTCCAAATGTTGGGAAACACCTCAGCAAAAGTCTAATCAGAAGCCCACTGAAGTCAACAGAAGTCATTTAGTGGGCTCTGGCTCATGCTCAAAGGTCTTGATCCTGCCCCATTAAAGTTAAGGTAAGTTTTTCCATTGACTTGAATGGGAGCAGGATAAAGTGTGTTATCCTGCCCACAATGAAGTCAATGTCAAAACTGGCAGACCTAACGCTCACTCCAAAGAGTTATTGCTAGCAGTTTAAGAGCAGAGAAAGCTGAACACAGAGAGGGTCCGCTCTCCATTGTTTAAAAAATAGAGGGAATAAAAGGAAATAAGATTTTTTTCCCTTAGGTTATCTGAAATAATAAACCTTCATGCTAAAAAGTGAAAGAGATCAAATGTACTTCTACTTTAGGAGAAATGAAAGAAACAACAGAAAAATCTCATATATTCATCTTGTCTCCAGATTAGAAATATGTAATATAATATTTTTTTAAAAAGTCTATTAATTATGCAGTATTTGTTCAGTATATATTATTATGTTACTAGCTTTGACAATACAGGTGTAACTCGACATGTCAATAAAGTTAGCTGTATAAAAGCAAGAGTTCTTTGACCTAGGTGCTGTGGCAATGAATGCGTTATAAATATCTAAATAGTTTAGACTTTTGTAGTTCTGTAGATTTTCTTTACATAGAATCATAAAAACGTAGGGCAGGACGGGACCTGAGA
This sequence comes from Terrapene triunguis, assembly GCF_002925995.2. NCBI lineage: Eukaryota > Metazoa > Chordata > Testudines > Emydidae > Terrapene > Terrapene triunguis. The sequence continues at coordinate 54,025,068 of NW_020664447.1, forward strand.
GGTCATCTAGTCCATTTCCTAATGCTTAGGGAGGACCAAGTAAACCTAAACCATCCCAGACAAGTGTTTGTCTACATGACCTTGCTTTTAAGTATACTTTGTATTGAATATTTTTAAAGTAGCAAGAAGTATGAATTTAATTGAAGGATAATATATGACAGTGTCCTCATCAAGAATAAATTATTGTAGTGAAGTAATGGAGCCACTAGAGACTTCCCAATCTCCTCAAAATCCATTGACAGGCAGAGTTTTACTTTGATTTAAGGGGCAGGGATGAGGAGGGTAGAGCCAAAAGCCGTAACCTAGACTAGCAATAGGGACCCTGTTGTGTATGCCTATCTTGCCTTTGTGCTCTTCCACATCAGGCAAAGGATAGAATGTGTAGTAGATGAACATTCTGAGTCTGGTAACATTTATATTACATCAGAGTTTCTCATCACGGTGTAACAGCAATGGTGCCAGACTGCTGAACATATGCCTCACTGCTAGATTATGTTGTCTAGCTGGAGTTGAATTGCTGAGGTGGGTTAATGGGCCACGTTTCTCGATCTCTATTGCCCAGACAAGGAAAGTGAAAGAGGAGTTAGTGATGATAGAAAGTATTTCCCCTAAAAAGGAATCCCCACATCAGTGCGTAAGTGAATAGTGTCATTGGGAACTTTACTTTGTCTCTCATGAAATGGAGAATTTCTGCTTGATGATCCAATAATACCAGTTAACATAATAGGAATTCTCTTGTTCAGAGTTATGGCAATAAGAAAAATGATGAGCTACAGTGGCCACACTTAAAAAGTTGTTCATTTCCATAACAATTTTTTTCTATCTCACTGTCAGCACTATAAAATGTTCCTTGCACAAGCTGTGATATAAACAAAGGCAACATCTTTTCCAGTGGTGCGCACCAGATGGCAGCTTTATCACCATGTCATACACATTTCCCATTCTCTATTGAGCTGTTTATATCCTGGACACATGAGCTTTCTCATAATTGAAAAGTATATTCTACACTGCACTAATGCATTACTCAGCTTTTTCCCTTTTGTTGGAGTGTTGTTGCTTGTTGTTTGCAGCTTGTGCACTGGGGATGTTGGGGCTCTTCCAGTTGCTGGCTGAATTTCTCAGGCTTTCACTGTTCCTAATGATAGTTACTTGTTAATATTCTTGCTAAGCACATAAATTATACATAACAACACTTTACTGCAGGGAGAAACACAACATGCCTTAGGTTTCCCTGGTCATTGTTCTTCCTCAAAGCCAAACATTCACAGAAAAAGAGCCCAACTTCCATTCTTCAATCACACCCTTCCCCTCCATGCTGTATTAAACTGTATTTGTCTCCTGTAACTTTTTTTGCATGGTGTAGCCCAGTGGTTTAGCTTACCTGTATTATATTCATTGCTTTGTTATCCTGCTTTATTATATTTAGTAGTAATGCAAGGAACCCACAGGCTTTTATCCTGTAAGATTTGGCTTTAGTAAATAGTGTGAGGCTTGAGGCCTATAACCTTTGGTACAGATAAACCTAAGTAACTAATAAGTTATAGGGAATTTAAAGTAGCATGCAAGAGGGGGAATTTTGTTCAGAATACTGACATCAGCCACCCACAGAACATAGCTGACATCAGCACAGAACATCGCTGACACCAGCATCCGGAAGGTTCTGGACAGAACCTCCAACCGCAAAGGTGCCATGACAGCAAATTGACGTGTATGCTAATAGGGTAACATCATACATATACGAACCTATAAAAAATGGACACCTTAAGGGGAAGAAATACAAATAAGGACCTCTATTGAATATGCATTGGTCATGGCAGCGTCAGCGTAACCTACTATAAAAGTAACATCCCAGGGGCAGCAGATAGGCTGGAGAGATGTAGACCTTGGGAGGGGCCAGAATGATGGCCACTGGGGAAGATGAGGACGATGACGGTGATGAGAAAGATAATGGTTAACATTCCAGGGTGTAAGTATGGCCGTCCAAATGTACTTTCTGTATTATCTCTATTTGCCTTGCTGAGTTTGTGTGTGTATAACTTTGCTAACTTATTAATAAATTAATAAAGAGTTCCTATGATGTGAGTGTTGCACCTGTGCACATCGAGGTTCCCAAATTATATGTTAATTACTGGGCCTGATCTTGGGACAAGAACCTCTTAATCCTCAAGTTACAATTATATATACCCAACTTTGGGTCAGGCTACAATGGTGATCAGCACCTTTGACTCTCCCTTCCCCTGAGCTATATTCATGTTTCAGCCTCCCTTCCTTCCTTCTTCCAGCACATCTAAAAGCAGTTCAGAATATAGTGTGCAGCTATTCTCAGCTACAAGTTACATGTTGATATTCAACCACACATACATCCACACATAGTGGTGCTGGAAGTAGAGGTGTTGCGGGTGCAGCAGCATCTTCTGGCTTGAAGTGGTTTCCCTTATATACAGGGTTTATAGTTTTGTTCAATGGCTCTCAGCACCGCTACTATATAAATTGTTCCAATGCCACTGTGTACACAATGCAGATTTTAAATCTTTATTTTAAAACAAAAATGGAAATTATGTTAATACTAATATCCCTTGTGTTTGGCCTGTGGCAGGATGAGCCTGCTTTGTATTTGGGGTGTATAATGGATCACATGATGAAGTCTGTCTTCCTATAACATTGCCAGAAGGCCTGCTATGCAATAATATGGGTAGGTCTATTGTATTTTTATGATTTGCCTGGGACTTTCCTCTTCACCTTTCTCTTTTGCTTTCTGTTCTTAATAGCCGTCTGGTTATTTCCTGGGACAAGTATAGCAAGTCCTGTCTCTTCTGGGCAGGCTTGTACAGCCCAGGCTGCCACAGCTTTACTGCTGTTGTTATTTGAGCTAGCTGGATCAAAGCTAGCTTGGGTACATCTACATGGGCTGCGATCGCAGCTCTGATTGCAGTACAGATGTACCCCTCAGTAGTGCACACACGAGGGTTATGTCCGTAAAGCCCATTTGTATGATAGCGCCAAAATTTTGACTGTGACTTTTGACTTCGATTATTTTCTCTGGGATATTTGTGTCTCAGCATCAGCATGGGATCCTCTTCAATCTTATTCACCTTTGGGACATGCACCAGAAATCTTCCAAAGCCAAAAAAGGCACCATAGCACTGCAGTGGTCTTGCTTAATGTTCCCATGTTGTTCACACTGTGTTCTTTGAAGAAAGGTTCCTGGAGGTCTCCTTTCAGGAATAATCTCACATACAAAGTCACTGTGCAAAGTAGCAGGGTGGATATGAGGCAACATCAGTCACTTTTTTATTTTGGCTGGGATTTTCAAATGAGCCTCAGGGAGTTAGGTGCTCAGTTGTATGGGATTTGACATTGGAAATTCAATAGGATTTGTGTGTCTAACTCCCTTAGGCTTCTTTGAAAATCCCAGCCTTTATTTGTGACATACCAACTTGTATGCTGATTGGCCACCTGTCTTTAAAAGGCATTGTCCTTGCAGACCTCAGAGTCAATCCTGGCTGAAATTGCTTGACATTATCCTCTCTATCACATCATTATCACTAAAATCAACAGCATTCTTATCCATCTCTGGAAACAGGGCAGAGACTGTGAAAGTACCAATGAAATGGCGATCTCTAGAATGGATGTAACCATCACCATATCTGGACAGCTGCTACAGTGGCCTATGGAGGGGTCTGCTCAGAAATGCACATAACTGACACCAGCTGATTATTTGGCTTAAAATATTTGAGCCTTATTCTCCCGCCCTCTTCCCAGGATAGATTTTACAGCTGAACTTGTCTCCCGAGGGTCCCAATTTCTCCCTATGAACACCACTAATAAGTCTGGGGAGTGGCATGACAGTCAGACAGTTTGCTTTGTAAACCAGCAAAGTATTCTTAAGCTGCCTCTAGCTTTTCATGTGAATGTTCCGCTCCCTCTGTCTCCACTTGTATTCCAAGAGGGGCAAAGCAAACAACAGGAGATTGATACAGTACACGTTTATTGAATATAGTAGTGTAGGCTAATAAGTACACAAACTTATACTGTCAAATAGCATAACCAAATAAAATTGTCCTGGCATGGTGTTCAGTGCCTAAAAGAGGACCATATGAAAATATTAACATAGACTTCAATTTTTTTTTTGCAAGCTAAGGTAATGCATGGTTACCAAACCCATTAAGTGTAGCACTGATATTACTAGGGAGTGCAAATTATGCAGAATAATTAAAATGTGAATGCTATTAATTTAAAATATTGTCAGCACTTCCCATGACAATTAATATTGATATTAACAGCAAATTACCCATTCAGTCATCCTAGGACTTGGGCAAGATCCCTAGGGTCAATACTGTGTCCCGAAAGAGAGACCTGTGCAAAAATATAGCAAGTTCTGTACAGTAATGCACCTCGCACAGGTTTCTATAGTAAGGCCATGTAGAGCACTGCAAAAGAAACTACAGGGACTTCAGACCTCAGGGGTGTAAAATGCATGATGCTTTGTCCTTGGGCAGCAGCTGAATGGGCAGTGTGACCTCTCGGCAGGACACCCCATAGTGTAACAGAGAGACTGTGGACACTTTTACTTCCCATGGCCTGGCAAATACACAGCAGGGGAAAAAATAGTTTGGGGCTAATTAAAAGCTAAAAGCAGCACTTACCAGTATAGGAAATTCCATCGCCACACAAGAATGGGATAGGGCACTCCACGATAGGGAAGGCAGTATTAAAAAACCCAAAGCTGATAACAATTCCTTGGGCTCTTTGTGAATCAAAATATATCTTTGGAGATATACTGTTTTATAAGGTTGTTCCAACAGCCTGGGCATGAAAAGATGGACAAACATGGCTGCTCTCTGCCACCCTATGCAACTGGTTGCCTTAGTAACCAAGAGATAGTTCCGCTGAAGAGGACCTGTGTGGGTCAGTTAATATCTTTCGTGGGAGGCCTCCAGCTAGCAGTGGGCGCATGATTGTCACCTGCAGCTCACGGCAGAATATGGGGCTGCACTGATCAGACCAAGGGCACTGAAAGCACAAATATCTATTTGTGATCGTTATAACGCTTCTGTGTACAAAACTGAAGGAAAAGTAGATATGTGTTGCTTTTCTGCAGCAGCAAGTATTCTGTCAATAGTGGTTGCTGTAGCTAGCTTATGTGGGGTCTGTGGAATAGACGCTTTAGAAATAGCTTCATTTTTATAGTTAGCATTCATTTTGAATATTTATTTATTATTGTATCTATTTTTGTTTGCCTCTTTGAGAATAAGATAAGGGAAAACTGACTGAGCTACTTACTGCAGGGACTAGAGAGTGGGAGTATGGGAGTGCTGCTCTAGCAAGAGGAGGCTGGCCTGTAGCTAAGTCCTGAGGAGGTCTCTGTCTGCAAGAAGCTTCTAAAGCAAAACGTTTGAATACCCAGGATAAACAGTGTTCTCTTTAAAAAGCCGAGTCTTGTGATTCAGGGGGTTCATCTTAAAACAGGATTTCGATGCCATACTAAATTTTAGCACTGTAAATGCATCTATCTCAAGGGCTTACTTTTTCCCAGCCTCATAAAAGCTACTGTGAAAGAGCCTGTGGAGGTGGTAAACTAGTTTTAGTGACTCAGGCATTTTCTCTACAGTACATTGTTTGCAATCCACCAAGTGCAATTAACTCATGTTTTAAGGTCTGTGGATAAATAATCCTTTTCATTTAATCTGCTTGAATATCACTACAAGGGTTTTCCTGTCTCAGAACCAGTCAATAGGACTGAGTGGCTGAGTACTGAACGTTTCTCTGTCTTTTATTATTCACTTACAAAGACCAGTTGAATATCTGTGGTATAATGAATATACAGTATGAAGAGCACTAACAAATAGTCACATCTGTAGGGCTTTCAGTTTTAACCATTTATTTTTCAAATCATTTAAAAAAAACAAATCTTTTGTTTTCCAGTGATATATTTGCAATGGCTGCAGAGCCTAAAAACTGATTGAAAAAAGTATCTGTTTTATATTTTTGGGTATCAATGATTTTTTTAATTACAAATTAATTTTGTAATTAATTTAGCATCACTTATTTGATATTACTTTTACTTGTATAATAGCTCTTAGCTCATTCATTCAGTTTTTCATTCATAGATCTCAGTTTGCTTTACAAAGGCATTGTTATCCCCATTTTGCACACTAGAAAACTGAGGCACAGATTTCAAGTGACTGGTTTTTCTCACATCAAACAATGGCACAACTGTGAATAGAACTCAGGTCACCCAATTTTCAGTCATGTACCTTGGCCACTGGACTACACTGCTCAATAGCAGTGAAATTTGTATACTGTTTCAACTCTAAGTCAATAAAATAAAACATTTATTGATATGTCTGCTGTTTTGGCACATTCTTGTTGGTAAGTATCAATTTATTATTAAAATTAAAAGCCCATGGTATAAATACATGTGCATATAAGAATAATCTAACTTATTTAAAAACAAAACAATACTAGTAGGCCCTGATTTTCAAAAGTGGCTAGAGATTTTCGGTGTTTCAGTTTTTGGATACCAACTCTTTAAAAGGATCTGATTTTCAGTCAGTGCTGAGCAACTGCCCCATGAAAATCAGGCTCCTCTAGGCTGGCTCAAATTGGGCACTAAAAACTTGGGGCATCCCAAAGACATTTACCAATTTTGAAAATCATAGCAAATCAACTATAATCTGCAGTGATGGTCCAGAACACAATAGTGTTACTACATGTTTTTTGGATTATTTTTCTAAATACTGTAGTGTTTTGTACAAGAATGTTTAGACGGATGTTCTTTCCTTTTTTTGTGTAAGAACCATTTGCTCTTTTGAGGCTCAAGAGATTGTCTTTTTGATGTTGAATTGAGATCTGGTCTCTGTGTGACTGGTTGTCTGTACGTAGAATTGCTGTGGAAATGCATCCGTAATGTATGTTAGATACAGTTTTGTCTCATAAAGTTATAGAGTTATTATAGATAAAATATTTATGCAGATACAACCCCTGATTGATATAAAATGCACCCTCTGCATTTTCAAATTGGACTGTGGGGATTTAGGGACACCAATCCCATTGACTTTAATATAAGATGTACCCCTTAATACCACTACCCAGCTTTGAAAGTGCAGGGGCAATCTCATCCCAAATTATTTTATAGCACCCAATTCTTGAGAGCTTGCAATGTGAAAGAGTGATTTTCTCTGAGAAATGCATGCCATAGACAGACTATTTGGGACAGGTAAGGGAACAGCTCTTAAAAGAGAAGTTACTGCACTAGAAATATTGAGATCTACCATTCCCAAGATTTCTGATTATGGAATTGTACATTCCAGTACTGATTAACCACTGTGTAGGGACAGATGATGAGCATGAGAGAGGTCACAGTGGTGTTATCTTCACTGTCCTTCTACTTCTGGGAAACATCAGTGGGATAGCAAGGGTGGGCTTTAAACAGTTCAAAGAAGAACATCCTTGTATTCAAACAAAGATTAGTAGCAACAAATACATTCATTATTGAATGGAACTGGGTTGACTTGGTATCTATTTCCCATTGTTCTGTTTTCATAGAATCATAGAAGTGTAAGGCTGGAAGGGACCTCGAGAGGTCATCTTTTCTTCTCCAAACGCTCCCCAGGGTCAAAGCATTGCCAACCCCTCTATTTCCAGACGGTTAGACCAGACCACACTGAAGGTGGGGAGCACAGGCACCATGCTAGTCTATAGCTGCTAGTAACACTACCCTCCCAAAATGAGCAAGGTCATAGCCCCATCCTCTCTCCTCGTGCCCCAGAAGAAGAGGGAGTGCACTCTGCATCCTCTAAAAGAAAAGTGCACTGTCTGGACCCTCCAGAACAAGTCTAGCTGAGCTGGCTATGAGGCTGTCCTTAACTCCTTTCAAAGTGGTCAGTGGCATAAAGCCACACAATCTGCCTCAAATAATTTTTTGTGTCAAGTGACTTTGGGTTTGCATTCAAGTTTCTTCATGTTGAAAAATAAAAGGCGAGATAGGAATGGAACTTGGCAGGCAGTTGAACAGGCCAGGGAGACCTGTGTTCAAATCTTCCAACATGCAATGGCAAATACTCTCAGGACAGTGTACTGGTGTCTATATGTGTTTAAAGCCACCAGGGCCGGCTCCAGGCACCAGCTTAACAAGCAGGTGCTTGGGGCGGCCAAGGGAGAGGGGCGGCACCTGCGGCAATTCGGGGGCGGCAGGTCCCTCACTCCCTCTAGGAGCGAAGGACCTGCCGCTGAACTGCCGCCGCCAATCGCGGCTTTCTCCCCCCCCCC